>NC_048307.1:71995995-72295995 GCF_013100865.1 Trachemys scripta elegans | reverse complement strand
AGCAAATATTCAGTGATTGATTCTGCCCCCCCCCCCCCGGGTGATGGCATCAGGGAATGTTTTGGATGGGGTCAATAAATGCCAAAGTTGCGGGGGAGTTCACAGACACTTTCTCACTCTTGTATATCTGGGCTTGATTCTGCCCAGCCCTTACACAGCATACATGGAACTCCCATTGGTTTCATTAAGAATGCAGCAGGAGAATCGGGCCCCTGGGTTTGTTTCATTTTAGTTGTTGCACATTTTTTGAGGGAAACAAACAAACAAACAAAATATCTAGAAATGGTTCAGAGTTTGGTTTCTTCTGGGATCAGCACCTAAAAGTTTGCATACTGTATTCAAGCATTACAGTCCATTTAGACGCATAAAGGTGCAATGGAAATGTCACCGGAACTGGCTTTCTTGTGAGGCTTTTTGGCCTTTCCTGCTTCTGGTTGGATTGGGAAGCTCGTGACAGCCTCCCTGAGAGCTGTACGCACAAAGATGCCATTTAAAATGAAAAATACAAGGTGTGGGGAAGGGGAGCGTCATCTGAATGGTTCAGTTCAAGGTTAATATGAGTCAATTCTGGTTCTATCTGGATCATTGGCTTTCCAAGGGGAATAGTGGGGACAAAAAAGTCTAACTTGTTTTAAGACTGAGCTTGATAAGTTTATGGAGGGATGGAATGATGACATTGCCGACAATGGCATATGGCAGGGATCGGTAACCTTTGACATGCGGCCCGTCAGGGAAAGCCCCTGGTGGGCCAGGCCAGTTTGTTTACTTGCTGCGTCCGCAGTTTCAGCCGATTGAAGCTCCCACTGGCCGCAGTTCGCCGTCCCAGGCCAATGGGGGCTGTGGGAAGCAGCGCGGGCCGAGGGATGTGCTGGCCACGGCTCTGAGTTACTACAGAGAATTCTTTCCCAGGTGTCTATCTGGCGGGTCTCACCCACCTGCTCAGCATCTAACTGATCACTTTATTTGGGGTGGGGAAGGAATTTCCCCCCAGATCAGATTGACAGACCCGGGGCGGGTGTCCCTTTACTCTGCAGCATTGGGTACAGGTCTCTTGCTGGTTTGAACTAAAATAAATGGTGGATTCTCTGTAACTTGAAATCTTGAAGTCAAGATTTGAGAACTTCAGTAATTCAGCCAGAGGTTATGGGCCTATTACAGGAGTGGGTGGGTGAGGTTCCGTGGCCTAAGATATGCAGGAGGTCAGACTAAATAATCACAATGGGTCTTTCTGGCCTTAAAGTCCATGAGACCCTATTTAGGCCCTGATTCAGCCAGGTACTTCAGCATGTGCCTCACTAAGCATCAGAGATGCACCATGGAAAACCTTTGTGAATTGGCATCTATATGCAAGCTTGACCAGGACTCCTTTGATTCTGGCCCATCAGCTAGGGTTGGCCAAGAGGAGCCGTTCCACCTTATTCAAAGTCAGAGAGACTTGACAGGGTACCAGATTAGAGACGGGTCTGACCCAAACCCTAATCTGCACTGCTTACCCAATCAGAGCCGGAGCCTCCCAGACTTTGCAGTGGTTTGCAATCCAAACCAGGAACCACATCCCCATGTTTCATAACAGGCAGGACTCCCCTGAATTTGGGGGTGTTGAAAATCCAGCTCCACAGTTTGCAACCTCAGCCCGCCTCTGCAAGGGAGACACCAGTGTTTAGTAGACGGGGAAGCTCCTCAGAGGTGTTGGTTATTTTGTAATTACTTTGTTATTGATTTTTGTAAACGATTCATAACTTGTTAAAGATCTTTTCCCCCTCCTTCCTTTTCATCTCTGCCACTGCCGACAGCTTCCAGTGGCACAGCCCATTTGCCTTCCCGTGGCTCAAGGAGACAACTCTTGCTTTAACAGAGAGGAAGTGTGGTCTGATGTTCTGAGTGCAGGGCTGGGCGTGGAGCCAGGAACTCATGGAGTCTGATACTTGCTCTTACAGTGACTCACTCTGCAGCCATAGTCAAGTCCTTTGAACTCTCTGCCTCAGTTTCCCCATCTGTAAAATAGAGGCCAGGGGACCCTGTTAATGACTGTAAATCTTGCTGCGGACGAAAAGACCTATATGGAGCAAGTGCAAAGTAAAAATAGGTGGTTGCAATCTTTGACCAATGGAGTGAGCATGTGGGTTCAACATTTTGGGGTGTTGTCTGGTTCCTTTCATTGTCCTGCCTCTAGACTTTCCTACCCGGAGGAATACTCCAGAGAGGGGTAGCCTATATGAGATGGTAACTCTTCCTCCTACCCCGAGCTGGGTGAGTCCAGACTCATCACTCTAGGTTTCTGTTTTTCACCGGCAGGGCCTGCAGATTGGAACACGAGAGCTGGAGGAAATGGGAGCCAAGTTCTGCCTGGGACTCCTCATCCTGCAGCTCAAATCCTTGCCCTGCAGCAAGAAGCTGATGGCTCAGGCAGCAGCCCTGCTGGATCCGGAGGAGGAGATTGCAGACCGTTGGGCACAAAGGTCAGAGTGAGAGCATTACTAGAGGGTCCTCCTCAGGAGGGGCGTTGGCAGGGAATAGTCTTGGTTCCACGTTTACAGCACCAGCCTCAACCACAGGCTGAGATGCTCATTATCAATGAGGAGACAACTAATTCCTAAAGAAACCCATGGTGGAGGCAGCAGTCCATGAGGTTAGCAGTGCTGCCCTGACCTGCACCCTTCCGACTGGGTAAATCAGGTAGAGAAGGAGATGGTCCTCTCAGACTTTCCACTCACTTTCCCTTCTGTTCCATTCATCAGAGTGGCATCGTCCCGAAGGATTCTCTGTGGGGGGGGGGGGGGGGGGGTCTCACATATCTTCTTCCTAGCTGTTCGAGGAGGGGACACTCTCCCCATCAGAATCTGTTTCCATCTCCAATAAAAGGCTCCCTGGAGAGTCTCCCACAAGGAAATAATTCTCTGAGAGCTGCAGGGAAGGGACTGAGTACTGCAAATTCAGAAAGGAGCTTGTCAGCAAGCATTAGAAATTCTAGGCTTGATTCTGGAAGGGGCAAAGTGCCCACGACTCCTATTGATGGTGCTCCACACCTCAAAGAATTGGACACACTTAGAGAATCAGCTTTTGGGTCTGTGACCCACACAGTGAAACCTTGACCCTACTGATTATTTTGGAGAAGCTTATCTTTTTAAAGTGCTAAATTCTGCTCTGAGTTTCCAGGGTGCAATTCCATTGCACTCAATGTCAGTGGGGTTGCTTCAGTGTAAGTGAGAGGAGAGTTTGACTTGGATGTATGTCAGAGTATAAAGAACATAAACTCAGGTGTCTGAGGAGATACGGAGATTTCTATGCAGCATCACCGTTCTCACTTGCCAGTGACATGTGCATGCATCAAACTAATGTTTTTCAAAAAGTGATGGAAAAAGAAAACCCAGTGACTGATACGAGTCAACGCTCCCCCTACGGGTCTTTCATCAACTGATTCTTTCACTCTCACCAGTGAAAAAGGCAAGTTGTGTAGCAGAAATACCCCAGTAATTTATAGTGGATTTCCAGTCTTCCCCTTCAGGGATACTTAACAGCCATTAGTGCCACCTGTTCTCCATGCTGGTGATGGTATTTACAACCTTGTTCATCATTTTTAATGTTTATGGAGGGAGAAATGAAAAAGTCTAAAAAATAGAGATGCTCCTTTGGATTAGTCATGCTCACTTGTACATGTGAACATGAAGCAATTACTGTGTATCCCAAACACTGACTGTGCCGCGAACAGCCCTCCGACAAGCAATCAGCGTGTCATTAGAGAGAACCGCTCAAGCCTGGCCAGACAGACCGATTCCAGGCATAAATCAAACCCTGACTTTGGAACTGGAGCTGCATAAGCCTTTGAGTTACAATAACGTCTCCAATGGGGAGGGAAAAAATCCAAACACCTACTGAAGCCGGGCAATGAAATAAAGCCAGGTGGAACTGATGAGGCCAGAACTGATCCTGGCCTTTTTGCCTACAACTAAGTGGAATCTTTTTGAGATGAAAAGATTTAAAATTCTGTTATTTTATTTGCTTGGTTTTACGGTGATGTTCATTCACCTCAGCCCTTTACAGTCTTGGATGAAAATGAAACTGGGTGTACCAAAATAATAGGAAGAAAACTTATTCACACACAGTTATTTCTTATTTAGCCATGTGCAGGGGGGTCAGACTAGATGATCATGATGGGCCCTTCTGGCCTTAAAGTCTATGAGTCCGTGAGTTTAAAACAAGTTGTACTGAAAATTTCAACTGATCTTGCAAGAGTCCCGTAACACAGAAATCTAAATCCATGTAGATAAGGACATGAACTGTTAGGTGTCTACCCAAGTGGAACCAGTAGTCCCTTTGAAATTTGCCTGGCATTAATTAGTATGTCACCATCATCCAGTGATGATGGCTGAGAGTGTTAGGCAGAGTGACACCTGCAAGTACTCACAGGAACTATCTTTGGGCTTGGGTGGGCAGAACAACTGGAATTGTTTGCTAAACATGTGTTTGCAAATCAGGTAAGTCACTGAATTTTGAATTCCACCCAGTGAGATGCCATTGGAAGAGCTTGTTGCGGGAATG
This sequence comes from Trachemys scripta elegans, assembly GCF_013100865.1. Lineage (NCBI taxonomy): Eukaryota > Metazoa > Chordata > Testudines > Emydidae > Trachemys > Trachemys scripta. The sequence continues at coordinate 72,291,456 of NC_048307.1, read as the reverse complement.
TGGAGCAGGAACACATGAAACAGGAAGTTTGATAACATATAAAGTTCTTTATAAATGCTCAAATGGAAATGGTTGTGCAATGTAGTGATTTCAGTTCAGCACATCAAAATTCAACTGCAGAGTCGATGTGACTTTAGTTGAGAGAACTGCCTCATGCACTCCAGAATATGAGTAGGAACTCTACTGTAAGCAGTGTAAAAATGCAGTGTGCAGAATGCACATTGTATACAGGCAGGAAAATAGCTCTCCCTAGGCCTGATATACACTAGCAAAGTATTCAGGAATGATTTCCCACCAGAGCAGCTTCAGTAGTAGTAGTAACAATGGGGGAAGCTGCAGTGAAGACAGGGTGCAGGTTTTTTTACTTCCCCTATATGCCCCTCTTACTCAGTGCAGGGTTAGATGACAGTGGTAAGAACACGAGAGTCCTGCCTCAACTAGTGTTTCTAGTGTTGCTATTAACAGTGGAGTTGCACTAACAGAAAATTGCAGCTATGAAATTTGCTAGTGTAGATGCATCCTTTTGGGCTTGCAGGAGAGTAAAGTTTTGGTGGTTTAATACCTATGCTGTCATTGTCTTTTGATTACAACAAAGGTGTGTTGCATTCTGCGGTCTGTTATACTCTGCTACTGAGAGTATAAGTAGGGTGGAGTGAAACTACCCAAAATATTTTTGCCCCTTTTGCCAAGTGGTAGTAGATTTTGAGGCCTTGCAGATTGGTGTCCCACTGGAGGAGAAATCAGCCAGGCAGAGTCTGGGTGGGTATTGTCTGAGTACAACTTCTTTTATTTATTCTATATACACCAATCCTGGAGCAGGCATGGTTACATATGGAACCCAGCCAAATCCCTCTTCCAGAAATCTCAGGAGCAACACCAGAGCCCAATTCCCAGGAAGCAATTCTGTCCCAAGAAATGACTGGAGGTAGCAACAGCAAAGCAGGCAGCAAACTCTTTCGGCTATTTGTGACAGCTTTCCCAAAAGGAAACTACATCACAAAAGGAACAACAACACAGCATGTCTCCAAAGACTGTGCGCTGCTTCCACACTTACAAAAGAACTTGTAAACATATGTGTAACAGCACTGCCTGGTGATTTCTGCTGAAACAGTTTGCACCTGTGACCTTGGAGAATTTTCAAGCATCTTTGGGAACTGATGGATTCAAACCTTGGTGAAAACAACCCATTTTCTTTGACACACAACTTTTTGCTGCCAATAAGGTGACATTGTACCTGAGCTGAATGTTCCAAATTTGTTCCCGGACAATTTTTTTTTTTAATCTTCATGTTTTTAAAGACAAGGGATTTATTCCTGACCTTTTATTTTCACTAGAACTAGACAAAAATTCAAAATGAGTCTATCCAAATTTGTGACATGTCAGAAGAGGATCTGTGAGAACTACACACTATTACACCCTTTTTAAAGAGATAAATTCACCCCAAATGAGAAATAAACACCTGTTTGTGCAACAACCCGTACTCACAATGGTGGGCACTTATTCACATGCATAGTGTCATTGAAGTCCTGGGACTACTGCATGAGGGATGTTTCCGCCTTCAAGTCCTAAATTTGTATATATGCATCCATGCACATCTGTATGCACACTGACATGTATACAGGACTGTGTACCTGATATGACTGGCCATTCAGTGACCCAGGGGTTACATCCACATCACTGGAAACATTGGACTAAGACTCAGGGTTAAGGTAAAGGATTAGCAGCCTTCATTTAATAGCCCTTGCTTTTCTGGAGGTCTGTCTGGAGTAGCTAAGCAATCCCAAAGTGTCATGTTTTAGCTCTGGGTCTTGCATAAAACCCAGGATGGATTATTCAGGGGCTGTGTCTGCTTAATTTGTTCCGAAGAGCTGGAAAGGAGCATAGAGCCATTAAGACAGCACTCCGCACAGACTCATTAGCAACTGGTGATTTACAAACTAATCCCATTGCCAGACTGTTACATTGTATGTTCCAGTACAAAGCCCCTTATTTATTCTGGGCTTGCCTCTGGTTGCACTTGCACCAACTTTATCAGAGTTCCTGGTGTCATTCCTTTGACTTTAGTGCCACTCTGGGGTAATGAAGGTCAGATGAGACTCTGTACTGGTACCAAAGGAGTTAGATACAACTGGGTTTGGGTTTTGTTCCCTCAGCAGTGGCACATCAAAGAGGTACGTAAATGAAATCTGTCTCTGTCTGTCTAACTTAATCCAGTCTGTCTCCTGTATACACATTCCTAAAGCACTCCTCACCACTGTACTCAGGATAACAGGGCAAACCATGAAACGAGAAGTTAATCCAGCCCTGGGTATAGTTCGATCCCAGACTTAATTAACTAAGTGGCTCATCTGAAACTCTTGTAGGTCCCAGTTAGTAAAGTCTGATCTTCTAGTCCTCACAGACGTCTCTGTCCATTTCTTTTATTTTTTAAGTCCCTGCAGTTTGTCTCCTGCACGTATTTGCCTTTGCCCTGGGTATCTGGTGTGCTTGGCATTGACTTGGCATGTCAGCCCCTGACAGCAAACATTTCCACCTGTCAGGATTTATATCTATACATGTCTTTTAATCCTCCCCTTCTCCGAGCGGTCTCTTTCTTTCCCCACTGCTGTTTCTTTCCCCACTGCTCGGAAGGGGATGACTGGGAGGGAATAGACTGTTTTTGTGCACTTGATCCAGTTCTGTCAGAATCAGTGGTCAGTAAATTAGAACAAACCATAGCAGTCCAGTAAGCAAGTTTTCTGATGGAAGGTTGCCATATGAATGTGGGATTTGTCACACCAGATTAGACCAGTGGTCCTTTGCATCCAATGTAGTGCCTCCTTGGTAGCCAATGAGTGGTGCTTCAGAGAAAGGTGGAAAGAAACTATGCTGGGCCTAGTCCAGGGATCAGCAACCTTTGGCAAATGGCCCATCAGGAAAATCCACTGGTGGGTAAGGACGGTTTGTTTACCTGCAGCATCTGCAGGTTCAGCCGATCGCAGCTCACACTGGCCCTGGGTCGCCATTCCAGGCCAATGGGGGCTGTGGGACGCAGCATGGGCCGAAGGATGTGCTGGCCGCCACTTCCCGCAGCTCCCATTGGCCTGGAACAGCGAACCGCGGCCAGTGGGAGCTGCGGTCGGCTGAACCTGCGGACGCTGCAGGTCAACAAACCATCCCGGCCCACCAGCGGATTTCCCTGACGGGCTGCATGCCAAAGGTTGCTTATCCCTGGGCCCTCATCAATAGTTTGGTGTAGTACATGGGCCATCTGTAGAAGATATCGTACTGTGTAATGGGGTAGTGTTTACCCTGTGAGCTCTCCAGACTAACTCCAGGGTTCCTTACTCAGGCTTTACTCAGCCCTTCCTCAGAAAAGCCTTCAACTGAAGTCCCTGTGTGTTATACCTGATTAAGGACTAAGGAAAAATTGAGTAAGAGCCTTGAGATTTGGCACTGTGTATGTATGATCAGCTTATGCCCTAAAGCATGAGCCTTGGGAGATTCGGTGGAGTAATTCATATGCAGTAGCAGAGTAGATAAGGGTAAGTCCCATGTAATGGCAGAATTTATACAAAGCAAGTGCCTTGTAAATACATGGTACCGAATCCTCCCCCCCTCCAACACACCTCTGCCATCAGCAGCACAAATCAGTTGGATAGTTGCCCTGTTAGGGTAGCCAATGATTACCCCCAACACAATGATTCCCACCTTGCGTGGCACAAAACCACGTAGCAGCTCTGTCCCTTTCCAGACTCTCCCTGTGCCCTGTAGTTAGCTCAGACCTTCAGGAGCTCCCAGCTGAGAAGATGAAGTGCCGACACATGTTTCGGACATCATGTTTTTTTGACAATAGGTTTCATGCCTCATTTGCCGTAAAAGCGATTAGGTTTTAGTCAAGACTCTCCGAGTAGCTTTACATTTGTCATGGCCAAAAAGGGGATGGGAATTGTGACTATTTGCAGCAAGTTCAGGAGAGAAAAAAAAACCTGTTACAATTTTTCACCTTCCCTCCACTCTGGATGGATGGGGCTGGTCTCCCTTCCCCTCTCCCTTCTCTCCTCCTCCTCCCTCCAGCTCATGTTTGCAAGGGTTGCATATATACAGCAGGCATGCTAAGTTATTTCGGTGAGACACCTCTACTATGCTAAGGTGGCATTTGCAGTGTCATTGAGCATTTTTGATGAGTCAGCAATGATTCATCTCATGTTCCTCCATTGTCTCTTACCTTTCTGCAAGGGAACAATTGTATCCCCCACCCCGAATGGCAAACACTCCTGTTTCTGCTGTTAATGGCAAACAGAAAGCTTAATAACGGCACCTGCCCCAGTCCACTTTTAGCTATGATTTTCTCAGCTTCCACATCCTAGCCAAGTGTGGGCCAGGTTATGCTGGGAGCACAAACACCTTCCCCTGCATCTCCTCACCCAAGGAAAATCCAGGGCGCTGTGGTAAGCTGTTTGTGATTTAGTAGGTAGAGCTCTATCCTTTGACCTGTACTGAACCAGTGCATCACCATGATGATAGGGGCTGCTGGTGGAGGTGCCATCTTTTGACCGAGACATACAACTAAGGTCCTGACCATTCAATGGCATTAAAGACACTATGGCACTTTTCATGAGACTCGATTCTTGACTCTGCTTTTTTGGACAAATTCCACTGTGGCTAAATGCATTCAGACCCCTCCCAACCTCCGAACATCTCTGTAAATAGAGACATTTCCCTTCATTGCTCAGATGTTGGGTCGATGAGTGCTATACAATTGCCAGTAGCTTTAATTAAATTCAGCGTGAAATGCTGTGCTGTGTAGCTGGTGCAGAATTTGTCGCGAAGAGCAGTTTCTTATTTAAAAATACTGGCACAGTATCTTTGCCGTGTGAGTTGATCTGAATATATGCTCTGAGCTGGTCCCTCACTACGTTGGCCAGCTATGGCTGGAAGCACTGGAAAGGCCCCCGGCCCCTTAGGGCCATGTATCACTCTCCATTGACGTGCCTTCCCAACAGGCGAGTAATACACTTTTGCCTTATGGGTAGGGCCCTACCAAATTCAATGCGTCATGGACTGTGAAATCTGGTCTTTTCTGTGCTTTTACTCTATACCAGTGCTTCTCAAAGCAGGTCCGCCGCTTGTTCAGGGAAAGCCCCTGGTGGGCCAGACTGGTTTGTTTACCTGCCTCGTCCTCAGGTTCGGCTGATCGCAGCTCCCACTGGCCACGGTTCACCGCTGCAGGCCAATGGGAGCTGCTGGAAGCGGCGCGGGACAAGGGATGTGTTGGCCGCCCTTCCCGCAGCTCCCATTGGCCTGGAGCGGCGAACTGCAGCCAGTAGGAGCTGCAATCGGCTGAACACGGCAGGTAAACAAACCGGCCCGGCCCGCCAGGGGCTTTCTCTGAACAAGTGGCAGACCGGCTTTGAGAAGCACTGCCCTATACTATACATATTTCACAAGGGAGACAAGTGTTTCTCAAATTGGAGGCCCTGACCCAAAAGGGTATTGCCTCCCTTACTTATGCACAGCCTTCAGATCTGGGCAGCTAGAGAGTGGCAGCAGTTAGCCGGGCACCCAGCTCTGAAGGCAGTGCCCCACCAGCAGCAGCCTGGAAGTAAGGGTGGCAATACCACTTTTACCATGCCACTTTTACTTCTGCACTGCTGCCTTCAGAGCTGGACGGCCAGAGAGTGGCGGCTGCTGACTGAGGGCCCAGCTCTGCAGGCAGCAGCCTAGAAGGGTGGCAATACCATACCATGCCATCTTTACTTCTGCACTGATACTGGCAGTGGCTTTGCCTTCAGAGCTGGGCTCCCAGCCAGTAGCTGGCACTCTCCAGCTGCCCAGCTCTGAAGGCAGCGCAGCCGCCAGCAGCAGTGCAGAAGTAAGGGTAGCAGTACCGCAACCCCCCCAACAATAACCTGGGGGGAGGGATAGCTCAGTGGTTTGAGCATTGGCCTGCTAAACCCAGGGTTGTGAGTTCAATCCTTGAAGGGGCCACTTAGGGAACTGGGGTAAAAATCTGTCTGGGGATTGGTCCTGCTTTGAGCAGGGGGTTGGACTAGATGACCTCCTGAGGTCCCTTCCAACCCTGATATTCTATGACTCCCCCACAACTCCCTTTTGGGTCAGGACCTCTACAATTACAACCCCGTGAAATTTCAGATTTAAATAGCTGAAATCATGAAATTTACGATTTTTAAAATCCTATGACTGTGAATTTGGTAGGGCCCTACCTATTGGATCTGAAGACACTTGATCTGCCACACTGCCGGTCCTTGGCCAGGGGAGCAAGTTGCACCCTGGGTTATTGTATGGCAATGAGATTTGAAAGGAGAAGCTGCACCTCTTTCCTGCCATCTCTTCCCCCTGCTCACCCGGTAAACTGCAACATACCTTTTTTCGTATTATAAGAGTTCGGGCCCATTGGCTTCTTTGGAAAGTCAGCCAAGCAGCCCTGCCTGTAATTAATACGTTTGGTATTCCAGCATACTTCACGTAGGCTTCCACTGGTGGGCCATTGTAATACAGCAGCTTTTCATTAACACTATCCCTGTTTCCCTCCCCTTGCTCATTTTCATATAATCCTGTTGATTTTTTTAGATTAGGAAATAACCTGCGAGCTGTGTGCCCTCAGTGATTGTTATCAAACAGCAGCCCCAGGCGTGCCAGGAAGCTTTCCGATCCTACACACCTGCCCGAGAGGTAGTTAATTTATCAAATAACGTCTAGCAACAAAAAGGAAGGAAAGGGAAGAAATCAGAGCTGGGAACTTCAAACTCACATGGAAGCACTGCTTGCTGATGTGTCTTGATGAGGTTGTTCAAATTACCCATGTGTACAGACTTGACTGGGCTACAGATAATGAACTCAGATATTTCCAGCAGACATATGGGCTCCACATCACCTTTTCTGCGGTGGGCCTGCTGTGAGGCATATTGGTAGGATCTTATCTGTTATTCAACATTTTCATATCGATCACTTGTATCTGTGTCTGCACTAACTAGTGTAACAATGACTAGAGCTCTGGACCCTCGTGCTTTAGGGCATCAGATGAGATATCACAGCCATAGTGACCATGTAAGTACGTAGGCAGATAAATAAAAGCTGATTGCTACCGGGGTCAGGAAGATGTCTCTCTCGTGAAGGAGTATTACCCAGTGACGTGCACTATGGGGGATATACGCTGTCTTCTGAAGCATCCTTCCTAGGCTAGGATAGCACTTTAGATGGAACAGAATGGGTGGTCTTTTCCAATGGGGAATGATGAGGCATAATGGGCTAAATGGGCCATTGGTGTATTCCAGGGCAGCAGGCGGTGGTATTTCAGACCAAATATACCATTTTTCTTTTCTGCTGTGGAAGGAAGCAGGGTAAAGGACTAGGTGGTCTATCTGTCTACCATTGCTGGTGGAGCAAGAGGCCTGAGACCAGTTTATATTGACCATTGCTGTTTTCTGGTGCAGCAGGAATTGACATCGCAGACTAGATGGACTATTAGACTCTTGCAGTGTTGTAGGAGTCAGGACACCACTTTATCAGTACTATGCTTGTGATCATCCGTGCCCTTTCTTTTCAGCTGTTACAACCACACTCAGAGGAAGGTATAATGGTGAACAGTGGATGCATGGAAAGGAGAGGGAAATCCTCCTGGGTTATGCAAGGTTGGGATATTCTGGCTGATTGGACATGGTGGGCAGCATGGCTAACTACCAGCAACAGACCACAAGGTCTTGGTGCACATGTGTTTGCATGGGGTGCAGTTGAAAATGGAGGTGCCTGGATTCCAAGATGGACCCCAGAGGCACGTGGTAGTTAGGGGATTGGCAGAGTTGTCACACTGGTGTGTATTGGAATAGTTCCCCTGTGGGCAGAAGAAACGCTGCGGTGAAGGGGTGTCTAGACAGGAAAGTACTGAGAGGAAACACATTCCCATCCCCTCAGAAGAAAGTACATTTCTGTGAAATCAGAGAACTTATCCTCCATACCCCCTAGTAAGTGGTTCTGTTTATTGTCATTGTCATACAGGGTGACCTTTAATTTATCCATAAGTCCCAATGGAGTCTCCAGGAAAGACAATCATGTAAGAGAAAATTAGATTGGTCAAGAGTCCGAGCAGTCCCCTGTGGGTTCAAGAGGTAAACATGGAACACTAGAGATGGGACCAAGGACCAACATTCTGATCTGGATTTGAGACATTTCAGCCTACAGGATTGCCAGCCCTAGGGCTCAGGCCATGAGCTCAATGTCAGATGTGCCAGCCCTAGGTAGCAAACAGAGAAGAATCCAAAGAATGCATGAAGCCAAAGTGCCAGGCCATGTGGATCATAATCTCTCCCCAGTCTGTCAGTGGCATCAGATCCTCCCACTCTCTTCCTGTACAGCAGCAGCAGTGCATACACTTACACTGACAATAATCAAGGCCCATGGGAGTGTCGGCTCCTTCTAGCCCTACACTTTGTCCATGAAAATACTTCCTAGGGTCCTGGTAAGACAGTATCCCGGGTCCCGATCTTTCCCAGGACCAAAAGGATGCAGTCTATGCAAGTTATGCAGACAACAAGCTTAAGGGTGCACCAAAGAGCTCTGCTGTTATGATACTCACAGGCAGAGCCGTAAGCCTGCTTTCAGGGGGATCAGCTCACTGCAGCCCCTTTTGGGGTGGTGCCTGGCATGCAAATGTGAGGATGACCAAGCCACTGGTGCCTTGGTGACAATAGACTACTGCTACATGGGCAGTTATTGGGGGGGGGGGGGAATCAAGGGAGCCTAGCAGGGCAAATGAGAGAGTAAGTGATCTAAGGAGGGAGAAAGAAAGAGAGATTCATAATTTAAGCTGGTGAGTTGCATCTAAAGGAGGTTATTGCCTGGAAGGAAAGGGGGTGGGTGAACAACGTGTCATATTTGGAGTTGAAAGCTGGCATTGAAACAGCATTTTAAAGCACTCCGAAGCCACCTCTGCTGACATCTCGGCTGTATTGTATATTCTGTCAGAGGCTCCAACTGCTCAGTGTATTGTGACTCTGACTCACACACAGACCCTGACTCTTGCTGCCACTCTAGAGATGGTTAAGGGAGAGACGTGCTGGAGAGAGAGCCTGAGACAGGGAAGAAATATGAGCAGGTTGTTCATTGCCTGGCACATGCATACACACGCATATGAGCGCACACAGATGCACACATGTAAGCTGGCTCCCACTGGAAATACTTAACGTCATATCACAAGCCCTTTGGATTTATTAGGATAAATTGGTTTAAATTTGACCTTGGCACAAAGGCGTATGAGAGTTGGGTTGGAGTGGAGATAGCACAGTAGGGATGGAAAGGCACAAGTGAAATGAGCATGTTAGTCTTGTGTTCTAGTTTTTATTTCTCTGCATCCCAGTAGAAATGGGCTCAGATCAAAACTGTAGATCCAAGTAGTTGGAGCCTGTGTAAAGCTTAGCTCTAGATCCAGATGAGGAGCTTCACTTTGTGGCCCAAGCCAATCTGTAGTACTGAACAATCCATCATGAATGTGTCTGTCTAGTCCAGAGAGGTCCGAGAGCATCAGCATCAAAGTGCATTGGCAGAGCTGTGTGGGAGGGACCCTGGACTAGAATGGCAGTGCTGCAGGACAAGACTGAGGTGTGTCGGCACAGCTGTGTGTGGTGGAGGGTGGGGCTAAGAGTCAGATGGTAGAGAATGATGCAGGCTGAGGTGTGTTGGCAGAAGTCTGTGGAAGGACCTGAAACTGGAATAGTAGTGGTGACTCCCAATCAGGACGACAGGACATTGGAGAGTGAAACGATGCCTGGCCTTTCTTACTAGATGAGAAAACAATTTTTTTTATGCTCTAGCATCCCCCATCACCCAATCCTTTTTGCATAGGACCCTTCCTCCCGTTTGGTGATAGACCCACTTATTAGTGAGAGTGCAGAACTGTCCGGCACATGGGTGCTGAAAAAACGAACAAGCCAGAGTATGAGCCCATTGCCAGGACAGGGCAGGAAGGAAGGAGGCAGCCCTTTCCCATTATGGCTACTGGGGGATGCACAAGCCTTGATATCCATCCTACTGCAATGAGAATTCACTGCTACACAGCTGCGTCCCCCATTCCTGATTTCATTCATTCCACTTAGAGCTCTTGAATTTACACTGATAAAAACTTAATTCCTGGAAGGCTAAATTGAAGTCTTAAAGCAACAGATGGCTGTTTTATGGTCAGCCTTTCAAATATGTGCTTAAGCCATTTTTAACATGCATAATCAGTGGCTTTATCTAATGCACATTATACACCTATTAGACCATAACAGCTTCCCCTTAAGTGTTAACAGAGTGTTACTGCCTTAAATCCCTGTCTTGGTGTGAGTCACAGTGTGAGGATATGGGCTTCAGAGGAGGAATAAGCAATAGAAGCAGTTGAATGCCAGGAAAAGACAGATTCTGCTTGCAGGCCAATATCCTGAGTCATAAGGAATGAGGGGGAGAATACCGAGCATTGCTTCTGTATCTATTTGTCTGTCTTATCTGTCTCTTCCATCTGTCAAGCCTATCTAACAAATTTTTTTATTACACCCATTACTGTGGTGTCTTATATGGGTTTGGGATTTTCTCTAAAGAGGCAGTACTATAACATCCTCAGTAAAGTATCCACATCTCTTTAAAAGACAGAAGACCATTTCAAGTCAAAGTGTGAGTAAACCTTATTTAAAATTACACCGCGTTGCTTCGTCCTCTTTTTAACTGCAGGGGGCACTCAACAATTTGTGTAAAGCATTGACATCTGGATTTATCTTGTCAGGCCTTCCCTAGCATTTAATCTTATTTCTCATTCTCACACATGATTAGTATTTTTCAGCTGTGAATAAGTGAATCATAACAATGGGGATTGCCATAGCAAATCAGTGCAGTGGTTCATCTGGTGTAGTGTCCTTATCTCTGACAGTGATCAGTACCAGAGGCTGCACAGGAAGGTGCAAGAAATTGCCATAGCAGACAGCTGTAGAATTACCTGTCCCTGTGGGAAATTTCTTCTTATCCTCTGTTAGTCAGTGATTTGTTAATACCCAGAAACATGAGGGTTTATAAACTTTCAAAATAATCTTCATAATGAAATGGTGGATATTCTTTTTCAAGTGATGGTCCCTGTTGTATTCCACTGTGGGTTGTGCATGCGCACCATGCAACTGGAGCTGGCAATTAGTGTCCGTTGGTCCATGCATGTGCTCTGGTTCACCTTATGCCTCCAACTGAGGTGATAAAGGGTGGGGTGGACCAACCATCTCTCCAGTTCCTTCTCACCACTGCATGGTCCAGGTTGGAACCTCCAGTTTCCACAGCTTCAGCTTCATTCTACAAAAGAAGAATTAGCTGGCTTGTAAATGGTTTAACTGTCTTAATAGTTTTACAGTTTAGTGTTTTTTAGCTCTCTTAGTTTTAGATAGTCTCTCGGGGGACACCCCCCCCATGTCCCATTTGGGTACCGGACTATGCCCAGGACTCCTGGCTTCAAACTCTGTGCTTCCTGCCCACGGTCCTTCTCAGTCTGTGATGACCACCAGCACTGCCTGCACTGCTTTGGGGAAGCCCACATCGTGGCAAGGTGCAGTATATGTGCTGATCGTTTCCGAGCTGTATCTGAGAAGTGTGGGAACTTTGTATCTGCAAATACCTCATGGAGAAAGCCATGAGGCTCCAATCGGGATACATTCACCTCTCCCCATATGTCAGCCTGATTCAGCAAAGAGTCCACCTCCTGCTGTGAAGTCCAACTCTGGTATGGGAGAATCTAACCCTCAGACCCCATGGTGGGGTCTTGTTGGGAAGCCAGAAAGCAGTCTTATAAGCATGATATTAAGTCTTCCTCCAAATCCACTTCAAAGAAGTCAGATTCAGTTCTGAACAAAGCCATCAGTTCAGTCCCATGAGGACTTAGTACATCCTAAATCCCAGAGGCACGACAAGGAAGACTATAAGCATTGGGCTCCATCAGTATTGGACCGTGTTCTGTTGGTACTGTCATCCGCAGATCCTTCCAAACTGCGGGATCCATTGGCACCAACGAAGTCCAATCACTGTCAATTCCAGATACCATCTTCCTTGTTGGCTCTGGTGGCTCCAGCAAACAGAACTCCTCTCACATCAGGGAGATCTGATTCCATCGCTGCCCAACAGGCCATTTTCACTCTCCCTTTCTCCATTAGGGCCCTCCATTTCCAGGGGGATAATATCACCTCTGAGGGAATCGACCATTGGAAGGAGTTTATCACCCATTGCATATGCAGAATACATCTCCCCTCTAATGGCACTGATGGTACTGCCACTGGAACTGGAGTCAGCCTTCTCTTCATTTGGGAGATTCTGAGCCACCTATTAAACCTTTCTTTCCCTACCCTGTGTGTCCTCCACCACTCAGAAGACCAGCACTGGTTTGGGACCAATCTCCGCCGCATCTAACTCAGAGCTACTGGTACCCCATGCCATGGGAGCCCCCATAAACACCTACCGACCCCTCCTTCTGGCCATATTGGTGGATGTGGGACCAGTACCCCCCTGCAGAGTTGATCCGATCTGCCAGGGATTCATCCCATGCCTCCTCTGTAAGAGGACACTCAGATCTGCCCCCAAATCCGGTAGAGGAGGAGGAGGAGCATTACGCTGCAGATCCAGTGGTTCCGCTGGAACCAGCAAGACTGCCGTTGTCATCCACGGACAAAGCGGGGATTATTACATCTCCTTCTCCCCCTGTCCCTACTGCCCCTCCCCCTGGATGACTTTAGGCAGTCCCAGGACTTTCTCCGTAGAGTTACTGGAAAGCTTCAGATTCCTCTAAAGGAGATCCAGGACTCCCACCACAAACTCTTAGACGTCCTCCACACATCCAGTCCCGTCAGAGTAGCTGTCCCCATTAATGAAGCTATACTGGAGCCAGCTAGGACAGTTTGGTGCCCCCCTGCCACCTGCGCTCCTACCACTAAAGGGGCAGAGAAGCATTATTACATGCCAGCCAAAGGAGCAGAATTTTTATTTCTTACCATCCATGCTGCTTCTGAAATGACTAGACAGCAACATCCCCAGTCTACTCCTGCTGATAACAAGGGAAAGCACCTGGATCTGTTGGGGAGAAAGGTCTTCTCACGTTCCAGCCTCCAGTTCAGGATAGCCAATTACCAGGCGCTAATGGCTATATATGATTTCCTGAACTACGCCAAGTTTGCGGTGTTTACTGACAGCCTTCTGCCACAGGACAGACCTCATTTTCAAGCTCTGATAGATGAAGGCAAACTGATAGCCAGGACCGCTCTCCAATCTACAGTCAATGCTGCCGCTACCTCCGCTAGAGCTATGGCTACTGCCATTGTCAGGAAAAAGAAAAAAGAACCAGTTAGGTGGGTAAGGCCATGAACCTTTCAGCTACTGTGCAGTGCACAGCAGAGAGCAAAATGTTGTGATGCTCCATCACAAGTGTGAGTGGCCGCTGTGCATAGGCACAAGTAAGTTAACCTGCACACTGGACAGGAGTGAGTCTCAAGACCCCTACCTGCCTTCTTCCTTGTTCTCAAGATCATAGGGTTAAAAATAGGGAGTGTGGGTGCCAAATGGATATGTCTGAAAAAATGGGCTTAGGCATTTAGCTCAGTGCTCCTGGTGTAGGCCTCACTGCCACTGCTGGGAAGAGTGATGAGGATGCACAGAACTGGCCTCCTGTTCATCTCTTCCTTTCACCTGGCATTTACTCTGTACCTCCTTGTGCAGGATCAGACCTTGTATTGCAGCAGATGCAGGGCCCTGGAGAGTGGGGATTGAAAGCTGAACCTGCAACCCGTGTTTCTGTCAGGCTGTTTACTGGCTGTACTGGGAAAGTCTAGTCATGCCTGACCCAGCATTGGAAGAGCCAGCAAAGCTGAGAATGTTCTCTTCAGCATCTCTGTCTATCTATAGATCCTTGTTCTCTTCACCAGTTTCAGCTGTGTCCATGGTCATGACCGATGAAGAGGTGATCCTCACTGGCATCAGGGTTCTGCAGACTCTGCAATCGCACAGCTTTCACTAGCTCCAAAAACTTTTCAGAAGCTGAATGCCATGACACATGAGCAAGAATTCATTTGGCGGGGGATAACGAGCCAGGATCCTTCAGAGGATCTTCCCTCTTCAAAGCATCACTTTTCCCACTTCTCATTTCAGGCACCTCCATACACATACAACATATTCTTGAGTAGCCAGCTAGTGGGAAGAAACAGTAGAAAAAGATACTCATTGAAACTTCAGGGATGTTTTCCCCTGCAGGTATGAAGGGACTAGCCATGAAAGCAGGGTACCTGTTTGCATAGAAATCTCCAGTGCCGGCCTCCTTTTCCTGTCTCCCTCATGAGATGCTGGGTTTGCATGCTAAGAAGACTGCTGTTAACACTGTTTAAAAAAGTCACCACACAAACAGTAAGCAGTGTCCTTGATCTCTCATTAAAAATGCCCTTGCCACACGATGCCATCAGCTGCAGGGCCCGCGATGCTAATCACTGGCATACCTATTCTAACTTGGATGTCACATAGAAGTCCCTGATAGATTTTGTTTCTGTTTTTTTTTTATTATTTCTCTGGGGTACAGGTGTTGGGATGCCTGGAGCTGGGGAGGAATCCTACACAAGATAGAGTCTTTCCCAGTCGTAAGCTGTCCCAAGTGGTGCATACAGTAGAAAGTTACCGACACAGATTGCAGCCTTTAGACGATCGAAACATTAGCAAATGTCAAGCCCAGAGGAAAAGAACAGCCTAGCCAAGATCAGGATCCAGAATTATAAGGCTGCAGCCTTGTGCTCATTCCCAAAATTTATTCCAGGTGCTTATTAACAGTTTAGCATTGTTAAGAAGATGTCAGCCTTACTGCCATCTTCTTCCTCATTTGCATACCACTACTCACAATGCTGTTTGATTTTTTTGCCTTGAAAAGCACACGATGACTTTTTCTGCAGCAAGGTTTCTATTCCAGCATTTTTCAACGCAGAGGGAGAGTCACTTTCACCAGAAAGGCGGGGAAGGAGGGAGGGGAAACAAAACCAAGTTTCTTTTTGTTTTTAAATGTGGTGGAAGGCGGGAAGGAGAATGGAATCATTCTGATGTGAGTTGAGGTCATTTCTGTACCCCCCAAATGAGGTTAAGGAAAATTATTCTGGAAGCATTTAAGGGAGCCATAAAGACCCAACACTCTGGTGAAACCCGAAGACCTGGGCCTGCTTCATGGAAAGGATATCACCTGAGATGTCGGGACAGAGCTTTAATCTTACCTCTTTGTCACTGACAGGCACCTCTACCCAGTTTGCAACATCACTGTGCTGTCCTGCTGGCTTCAGAACAATGGGCCAGAACCTCCGCTAATGTAAATTGGCATAGATCCATTGATTTAATTGGAATATTTGCAGAAGCAGGCAGCATCCTCACAAATGGATTCTAGAATGAAGGATAAGTCCTGAGAACATTTACATAGAGCCCAAAGGATTCCAAAGTGTTTCAAAGAGCTATAGGAGATGAAAGCGCTCATAAGAAATACTCAGCACTTCACAGAATAGAAGATCCAAACTCTGCAAAGGATTAGCTAAATCTGGAGCAGCATCTGGAGTTCCCCACTGAAGTCAATGGGCCTGGACTTGTCCTATTGAACTCAATGGGAGTTTTGCAACTGACTTCAAGGGGATCCTTAAATGGAGTTGGGAGTTCACAGCAGGTGCTCAGAACCTCTCAGGATTTGTGTGTGTGTGTATACACACACGCCCACACATAGATGGATATGAATCATTTCACGCATTGCTGAAGTGCAGTCTTTTCTGTGGAGGAACATAGCAGCACAGGGCAGCATTACACAAGAATTTGGGACACCAAGTGAAGACTATTGTATTCCATTGAAACAGTGAGAGGAGATTATGCCAAGCGACATTAATGCAGCTTGTGTTCAGGGACATCTAGCGAAACCACCACTCGCATCTCTACAGTGCAAGATATGATAAAGTGAATTAATCCATGTCAATTCCAGGTTCATGGAGTAGGAAAGGAGATAGTGTGGACTTGCTCATGTTCTTCTTTTGAAAGACTCCATAGTGCACTTTGCCAAGGAAGATCCTCCTCTGACCTTCAGAAACCCTCTGTCAAGTAGGCTAGTTCATCTGTGATTTAGAAGGGGATGGAAAGCCCGGGATCAAAGGGACATTCTCCCTACTCCCACAATCAAAACTTGCTTGGTTGGTTGGCCAGAAAATATCATTTGAATTTGGAGGAGTGAACCTGTTAGGGAAATCCCACATCTCTTGGACAGTCTGTTTCAATGTCCTTTCCAGAGGGTAAGCAACCTTGAATGTGAATGATAAGTTACCCTTCTTTCCTTTTCCCAGCTCTCCAGACACTGGGGTGGAGCTGCTATCTTTTTTTTTTAAACCTAAAAGATTTTGGGGGATGGCAGAAAGAGGCTGGCCATGTGTGCAGGAGAGAGAGCTGTCATTATCATGGCCTGCATACACAACTGAGTGGTTGACAAATGAATCTGCTTCTAGAGATATATCCCTTTGGTAGGCTTGACACATTTTTAATCCAGCTGAGGTCAGTACAACACCAGTGTCTATATCATCCTGTAAGCCTCTTTTAGGATGTATAATTCAGAGCTCAATTATTCATTGTGCATTTACCATGACACATACTGTCTTTAAATGGACAGGGAGATATGATAGCTAAACTCCAGTGGAAGATCCTAGTATTGCAGTCATCTCGTCTGCTTGAGATGCTATTTGCAGTGTCTGTAGAAGAAGTTTGTGATTCTACAAGTGAATCCTGGGAGTGCAAGTATTCACGGGAAACCTCCTTCTCTCCAACAGAAATGCCCTGTGTGCTGTAATGGCTTTGGAACAGAATGCATGGATGAATTCACCTCCATTTAGCCCCAAGCAGGTGGGTCAAAAGTGGAGATTAATAGGATAGGAAATGTGTTTCTACTCTGCAGTCAGTAAAGGAAATTCACTGGAACTAAATTAATCATGAAACAGACACAAAGAAAGAATAGATTAACAGTGAATTAACTCATTAATTAGGCTCGTGCCAAAGTTCAGAAAGAGAGTTTCCACCGAGATAACTACTGAAGTCAGGATTGGTATGGGCTGCTCTGGGGGTACGCAGTTCTGTTCCCCAACTCCAGTGGGTTTCTCTTCAGTCCTGGATTTATCTGGTTATAGTAATGTGCCAAAAAGGCTGGTAGAATTGGCTCCACAACTAGCAATGGCTACCACTACTTACCTGACAACAAAAGTGATTCCTTCCCCATTTGCATCACCAAGCCAGGATTGGTGGGGCTAACTCAAGGATGGGGGCTCTTTCCACTGTGAGCAGTTGAAGCCTTGATCTTGCGAGTCCTGGTGTGGGGAGCAGCAGTGTGTGTAAGATTGTTTTGTCCTTTGCAAGGGGGAGTGGAAGCTAATGCAGATAAAAATAAGGCAAAGCATATTGTCCTCCAGGCTGTATTTCTCGGGCTCCCTACATGCTCCCTCTTTCATTCCTATAAGGTAAGAAATGGGTGAGGGTGCAGGCAAGTCAGAGTGTGTTTCTGAGGAGATGTAGGTTTAAGTGTGATCCTCATCATGCTAATGAGACACTTAGCTACATTCTTCCCTCTTGAGCCTTACTCCAGCTAGCAGGCAGGAATAATTTGGCAGCCATGCCGTAAAGCGGGATTAGATTCTTATGCACTCCCTGTCCTGATCATCATGTTTTACCTTGTGCTTCAGTGCTGTTATGCAGCACTTGTGGTGTGGAAGATAAATCCCTCCATCTTTGTTATTTACCCAGATGTTATGGTGATGGGAGCGTAGAACAAAATGAAAGAAGATCTCACTTGTGCAGGATCCTGGCATTGAATGTGCTGTAGTAGTACTACGCAGTTGCTGACCAATGTCACCATGTTTTGAGTGTAAAGTGATCCTATGTAGCAGGGTGTGAACTATAGCAAAACAACGCACTGCAACACAATAGAGCTGGTGATGAATGTATTTTATAATACATTCTTAATGGACTAATAAGCCAAAGGTAAGTACCAGTGGAAACAAGAGCAAATCCTTCAGAGAAAGGTCCCCTGCTCTCAGTGTTACCCTTTTCCTGCCCTCGCTTTTCAATATTTCCCAGCATGAATGCAATCAAACCACACTCAGAAACATTTTGAGCGCCATATTCACCACTTAGGACTGTCTGGGTATTCAAATTTCCAGGTTGTTTGAGTGAAGTCAAGTGTTCCAATGGGCATCTTTCATCTTCAGTAAATACCTACTGCCCTCCAAAATCGTCAGGCTGATTAGTGAGACTCTCAACCTCTGACTTTCAAATTATCGGGTTGCACCTCTCCCTGTTACTCTCTTGCCTGGGGATGGAAAGCTAATGCAGAGAGGGTGTTTTCCTATGTCGCAAGAGGCAAGAACCAAAGAAATGAAAGTATTCTCTTGCATGTCATATGCTATGTGGGGTGGCCTTTGATGGTTTTAACAAATCAGCAGGGGGGCTGTAATACATGAGAAGGAATCTCTCAGTGGTAACAATACCATTTCTAGGAGATATGAAGTAGCTAACTACAGCTACCTGTCCTCCTGCATACAGACCGCGTATCCCCTCACTCACTATGCCAGTAAGCCTTCATTGTTTTTACAGCAACATGGCTAACTTGAGTTAGCTGTCTCGATGTAAATTCCTAATGGAAACGGGTGGCTTTTAGTGTAGTTAGTCAAGATCAACACCATGCCTCTGATCTGTGATTTCCTTGAGGTAAAAACTACAGCCCCTTGTTTCCACTGTGATTTTACAACAAGATAGCTGTCTTGCTGTCAAAGCACAGCTTTATTGGCAGTGAAGACATAGTCTTATGGCTGTAATCTCCTCTCCCGTTCAGTCTTTGAGTCTAGCTCTTTTCTGTCCAGACACAGTTTAATAACACTTTTTAACAATCCTACCAGAACGTATAGAATGGTAGGGAAAGGTGGGATCTCTGGTTCCATGAACTCTAAAGTCCACTCCAGAGTTTGTGCCTGTCTAGTTCAATGAATTGTATAGTCCGCACAAGTGTGTGACTAGCAACTCCGCATGCCCTGTGAGCCTGATGCAAGTCAATGGAAAGACTCCCATTGATTTCAGAGGACTTTGGATCAGGACCTTTGAGAGTGCAGACCATATAAATTGTACAGGCAGTAGAACAGCTCCTTCCATTGGCTCTTAATAAAGTGAGTTAACACATCCTCTGTTTCCTTCTTTTAGTCACAACAAAGGGGCCTTACAAGTGGCTGAAGGGAAACAAAGGCTGGTGAGGGATTTAGAGGGGGAGATTAAGTGGGAGCAATGAGGGAAAGGGCTCTCAGGCTCTCAGACAGAACCCAGCTCAGCCTGCTGTAGGGAAACTCACTTCTCCCGGCCCATTGTCATTCACTAATCAGCTCTGCTAAAGGCAGTCTCTTGCATCTGTACTGTTATAAACTAATATTCGCTGATAGCAGCCCTGCCAATGCCGGTTGTTGCTGATGCATTGTGCACAGGCAGTCATTAATCGATCTCTGGCTAACAGCTCATCAATGAAAGCTTGTCCTGATTCCTTTCCGTTCGATCTTTTATGAGCATTTTGTGAGGAGCAGTGTGTTTGTGAAAAGTAGGGACCCATAGCATAGCAGGCAGCATGGGCAGGTTTTATTCAAGGTTCTCCCCCTCCCAAATCCCAGATCAGCCGGTGCACGCCAGCACTGACAAGCGACCCCCTGTTATCCCTTTCCTAAACCCTACACGGTTCTATTATACTTCAGTCCTGTCTCGCAGCAGCTGTTGTTTCAGTCCTGGACCCTTGTCCAGCCCTGCCAATTCACTCCACTCCCTGATCTGCGGTATCCCCTGTTGCTGTGGACTGGAGCACACACAACACACACACACACACACACACACACACACATGACTCTTGTAAACCAACTCAGTCCTGACCTCCAACACCCCTACTATCCCATTCCCAAGCCTCTGTACTGCTAACCATTTGGGCCTGACGTTGAAGGACATTCTCATGAGTGTTGTACCCAGTAGTTGTTCAAAGGGCTCTTCAAACACCCACGTTAATCTATTAAATTTTATTGTTGGGGGGGGGGGGGGGGTTTTCTGTGAATGTGTGTCTGAGTGCATGTGAGTGTGTGGGGGTTTGTTCTTATTATTATCAGCAGTGTTTATTAGCTGAAGATTGCAAGCTGTAGTTGGTCATTGTAGGATCTGTCTCTCCTCTAATCGCTGTCATTTCCCGCTCCTTCTGATTTATAGCTTGCTAAAAAATGAGCATCCGATAGGATAGAAAGCACTATGTGCAGTTTTATATGGCAATACGGACACCAATGAAAAATAACAACCAATCTTATTTGGGCTTGGGAAATGGCAGAGGGAGATAGGCAGAAGGTATAAGCAGCAAAATGGCAACAAAAGAGGAGAAATGGAGGGGAGGGAAAATACCGGAGTGTGCCGTGACAGTATTTACCTGCATTTTACTTCTGAGTCCTGTAGCCTGGACCAAAACCGTTCATGTGATATTCTGCAGCACAAAGAGAAGTACTGGCTGAGTACCACAGACATGTTTATACAGTAGTGTACACATTACTTTTTGCAGCACCGTGGAGAGAAACTTTAAGCCCAGGGATGAGCAGCTCAGCATGGTTCTGAATGTCTCAATTCTCATCAAAGCTAATGTGTCATAAGGAGTTCAGCATCTGACAGGACCAGGTCTTTTAGCACCCTTCATCATATAGCAGCGTAATGGTGGTCAAATCTTGAGAGGTGTGGAGCACCTGCAATTCTCATGAACTACAATGGAAGCTGGAGAGCCTCAGCACCTTGAGTCTATGGCCCAGTTAGAAGAAATAATACGCTAGAGAGGAAATGAGACAGTGTCTAGTTATATGTGAGAAATAGTCAAACCATCACATGACATGTAATTAGCCAACACAGCCCCGGTTTCAGAGTTTGAATCTTGAACGTTCATAACCAATGATGTGTGAGCTATCCATCTCTGAGAATTACAAAACCTGCTCCCTGGTAATTGGCAAACAGGAAAATTTTGTCTAATGAATTATTTGCTGTTCACTAGTAATGATATTTATATATCAATCATTAACAATAATATTAGTTTGTGTTTCAGTCGAGGGAAATTTGGGAGCGTTGCGATATTGTCAGTCAAAGCTGGACATTATCCTGTCCTTGTTCTTGACCCTTACTTGCTCAAACACTAGAAGTGTGTCCCAAAGGGTGGGGTGAGCACCTTAGGAAGGGCACAAAGGACTGGCTGAGAGGAATATACAGTCTCTCAGTTGTCCCCCAGATTATCATTTTTCTTTCTTTCTGAATAAGACACAAGCCCTAAATCTCTGTGTCTCAGTTACCCATTAAAATGGGGATAAAACTATATAATTTCTTCTACCATTTGTGTTGTTTCTTTAATTGTAAGGTCTTTGGGGCAGGGACTGGCTCTTTATTATGTATATGAACAGGGTACATGCTACTGTAATACAAATGAGAAATAATAGGAATTCCAGCCACCTCGAAACACCAATTGTTAAATATCTGAATGAGGAGGTGGAAAAGTCACCTGTTGAGTCATATCTACACCCATGTGAAGACTAGGAAGAAAACTTCATCGGGGCCTGATCCAAAGCCCATTGAATACAAAGCTCTATTGCAGGGATCGGCAACCTTTGGCATGGGCCCACCAGGGAAAGCTGCTAGCGGGCCGGGACGATTTGTTTACCTGCAGCGTCCGCAGGTTCGGCCAATCGCAGCTCCCACTGGCCGCAGTTCACCGTCCCAGGACAGTGGGGGCTGAGGGAAGCGGCGTGGGCCAAGGGATGTGCTGGCTGCCTGACGAAGTGGGTATTCACGCACGAAAGCTTATGCTCCAATACGTCTGTTAATCTATAAGGTGCCACAGGACCCTTTGTCGCTATTGACTTCAGTGAGCTTTGGATGGGACCCCAGAAACATAAGATAAAAGATTGATGTTCCAAACAAGGAGATTTCAATCCTTTCATATTTTATTTTTCACCATATTTGTCTCTAATCATGTTTTCTATCTTTTTTTTTTTTTTTGGCATGAAACATGCTCTGAAGTCCTGACTTTAATCTGGAGAATAATAATTATTTCTGAGATGCAGCCGGTTAGCTGAATGTTAAGAGGCAGGAAAAGATAACTGGAAAGAAAGACAAGTAATTTTCCTGGGATCTCATTCTCCAGGAAAGCAGCAGACACATTTATAAGGTCAATATGTTGCCAAAGAAAAGAATACCACGGGGTCGACAACGTTCGGCACGCGGCTCGCCAGGGTAAGCACCCTGGCAGGCTGGGCCAGTTTTATTTACCTGCTGACGTGGCAGTTTCGGCCGATCGCAGCCCCCACTAGCCGCGGTTCGCCGTCCCAGTCCAATGGGGGCGGCAAGAAGCCGCAGCTAGCACATCGCTCGCCCGCGCCGCTTCTCGCCACCCCCATTGGCCCGGGACGGCGAACCGCGGCCAGTGGGGGCTACGATCAGCCGAACCTGCTGCGTCAGCAGGTAAATAAAACTGGCCCGGCCCGCCAGGGTGCTTACTGTTATTCCATGCCCGTTGCCGACCCCTGGAATAACAGTAAGAAAGAGACTGTGGGCAACAGATTCAAGAAAGAAAGAAAGAAAGAAAGAAAGAAAAGCTTTGTTGTGAGTTTCTGTTTCTCTCCCAGCCATCACTCCTTGTGCCTTCACAATAATTTGACTAAGCTTTACCCATTTACTTTGGGTTCAAACTGGGTATCAAGTTTGGTGTAATGTGGGGTTTGGAATTACTGTTCTTAAATCAGAAGGTACTTCAGATGCTCTGGGAAAATAACTTGTTTCATTTCACATGACTGCTGTACCTCTAGTATTCAAAGCCAATTTCAAAGCTGTACCTTTATGGTTCCCATCACTGTATATTTTACATAATGGTGGCAGAGCTGTATGGGAACCTAGGACTGGAATAGCATGGGGCAGGGGCGGGGGGTGGAGGTGTGTGCGGAATTTGAAAATGAGGTGCATCAGCAGAACTGGAGTAGGATTGGAAAAGCAAGGAGGTAATGCCTTATGCAGGTAAGGTGTGAAGGGCATTGGCAGAGTTGTTTGTGGATTCAGGATTAGAGTTGCAGTCAGGCTCCAAGTTCACACTGAAGTGTGTTCATTTCGTGTGTGTGTCAGCCCAAGGCTGAAAGCACAGGGGGTTCTGCACATCAGGACTCTGGGTGATGGACAGAACTTATACATCAGTTTTTCACACTCTGTCTGTTTCTCACACATTTAAGAGTAAAGAAAAAAGGCAATGGGAATAAGAAACAATAAGTCCACGATTGTGCTCAGACTAAATAATCATGTGTTCAAGAATCTGCATTCACATGCAAGCCTGATTTTGCTTGCAGACGTGTCCTGTTGCATGTGCAAATGAATTCTTTGAAGACCCAAACAGCTGTTCACAAGCTCTGCAGCTGATTTCTTTTTTTGGAGGTTCCCTGAGAATTTGATTTGGAAGCTCCAGAATGTTTGTCTCGGTGTTCTGTTGTCTTCTTTATCCCATGTCATCGGCCTTCTTTTTCATGCGGACTCCCTGATGCCTCTATGGCACTTGGTTGTTCTTTTCCCTCCACTCTCTCCATATCATGGTACTCCAAGCTCTTCCAATCTGTGTTCAGTAATACATATCAAAGAGAAGATTAGGTTGGAAAAGAGAGTAGAAAATATTACCTGGCTCACTCAGATAAACCCGAGACAAAGCCAGAACATTGCTGATCTTTATAGAGTCCTGGTTATTACATTGAATTCTGCTTGACCTTTACCCCTACCATTAAAATACAGTTATAGTTCAGAAAAGTGACAGTAAAGATTACCTTGTCTGGTGTCATTTTCAATCTTTGTCAATAATGCCCAGATCCAATTTGCTCACTTTAAAAGTCAAAGGATGATTTTTTCACCTCTAAATCCAGCACCATGCCTTGCTACCAAACTGGCTATTTTCTGCCTCCTATATTATCACCAATATAAAACAATAGCATCTGAGCACAGTATTTCCCTGTCAGTTCTTGAGGAGTAATGATTTTGCTTGTGTAACAGAATCACTCCTGGGTTTTTATTTCTGATAGTTGCACCAAAATTCAGTGGTGTTAATTAGTTCTTCCTGTCTTATGTGTTATATGCTCCATAACTTTTGGCATAATGGAAACAGGCTACAGAATATACTACTGCTTTTCCTTTTCTTAAATCCCCATAATTGGCATTGCCTGCTTGATGTCGTATACACTCTTTTTGTGACTATCATGACTAGACCTAGGCAAACAGTGCAAAACATTTCCTGCAAATATGAGTTAGAACTTTCACAAATTTGCTTTGATCATGATCTTATTCCTTTTGTGCTGACTTTCCACCAAGATTCTCGCTGGAGGAGAATTTAATCATAAAAAAGAAAAGTTGCCTCTGAAATTCATTTTCACATAGGGAATTTCAGAGTAACAGGGAATTGGAAGTGCAGATTCCAGAATATTCCTGGAAAGCAAATGCAGAACTTGTAATCACACGTATTCTCAATTCTGAAAATTAAACTCCTCTGGGAAAGAAACAGAAACATACACTGTGCCCTACTAGTGCATAACAAAACCATTGGAGAGACACACAATCTATTCATGGATTGTTCACCAACAAGAAAGGAGGCAAAACTTGCACAACAAATTATTTGTTCTTAGTTATTCTTGTTATAGTGAGGGGCATTTTATGAAGAGGGAGTTCCAAGGGAGATACCAGTGAAGTTGGACACTTTCTATAAGCTGGTAGCCTGGGACCAACAGCCTTACAAAAATGGGAAGAACACAATACTCACATTTATGAGTTTTCAAAATGGAACCACTGGAACTCATGTACGCCATCCTTTTTTTAAGGCCAGAAGGATCCATCTAGTCAGTCCTCGGACCCAGATAGGCCTGTATGAGAATGTCTGCACACAAACTTGCAAAAGGAGAGATGAAAGGAGTGAGGTAAAACCCACGACAACTTCAACAACACCACCAATCCATTAAACTGTCTCTAGGTATTTCACCACCCATCCATTAAACTGTCTCTAGGTACGGAAGTTGGTCCAATACAAGATATTACCTCACCCACCTTATCTCTCTCATTTAGTCATTTCAGCACAAGTCTGTGTATGGCCACTCTTAGTTCTGAATAAAAGTGGCTAAAGTCAATTTAGCTAAAGTTGGTTTGTTACACATCTTAGTGAGTTGACTTTAGCCTCTTTTAGTTCAAAAGAAGAGTGCTCACACACAAACCTGCACTGAAATCATGAAAGAGGTTTTAGGAAACTGATTCAGTTAAGGATACAAGTTTGTGTTTAAACCAGCATGTAGGGTTTGGCCCATCTCCCAGTGAAGGCAAGTGAGACTCCTGTTGAGTTCAATATGGGCTCGATAGGAGTCTGAAGGATGCATGTGGCAGTTTCTACACAGATCTTTAAAGATGAAGGGCTGGTGCACCAACTAAAGCAGACACACCTGAAGGATTCATTCTCTTAGGCCTACTATCCATTTTGGCTCTTTCAGTCCTCTCCTTCAAGCAAGGAAATAAAAAGAGAAAGAAACATCAAAAAGGCTTCCCCCCCTCATCCCCCCAGGAAAAGCATGAGGAGAAGAAATTGTTAAGAGCCACTGAATACATCTTTCACTAGGGAAGCCGCAAACACTCGATGCATCTTGTTGGCATCAGCTTTGCTCAAGCTTTATGGTTTCCATCATCTAGTGTTTTTATTAAAGAATAATAAAAATAAGGCACAAGGCCTTTTTCTCTCCTCTGTGCCATTATTCGCCACTGGACACAAAGAGAGATAGCACTTTCCAAGGAAGGATAACAAAACCATGAAAACAGAAGCAAAGGCAGAGATTTCGCCTGCATTCATGTTGCCCAGCACTCTTCTGCTTAATCGAGTACTTCTCCAGCTTTGCATTTTGCTCACACTCTGATCCTATTGATGCTGAACTTTCTGTGAAATGAAGCTATTGTACCTTGGCTTCTAATTAGATTAAAACTCCCTTGCAAAACAGCCTCTTAGGTGGATCAACAGGCTAAAAGGAACAACTCACCAGTGTTAGGGATGGGGGAAAAAAAACCACAACAAAATAGAGCTGGGGTGAGAAGCAATTAGGGCTGAAATGATGCCATTTAACCCCACTTGATCTGCTTGACTTCCCGGAACAAGGGGTAGATCTCACCGCACCATGGGTATACACAGAGTTTGGCTTCAAGTCCTGGCCCTACCAGATTGCTAGGTCTGACATGAGACCTGTCCGTTTTTCCCAGAGGGTGATGTTCCTACCACTTCGTTGCAGCATTTACTCACCAGGGCTGAGCCAGAAGAGCAGAAAGGCAGCACCACACCTGGCCCCAATGTGGACCAGGCTCAGGGCAGTGTCTCTGTGGTCTGGGACTGTACCTACACTGCTGGGCTTATTTTGGAGAAGAGGATGGGATGTATTGCTTCAGAGTCGGGGGTAATGAAGTGACCAATATGTTTATGGCACCCAGGATAGAATCAGAACTTTCTCCTCTTAGTGTCATCGACCCTATATTGCTTGAAGTAATAGCTCAATTAGCTGAAGTGGCAGGGACTTTTGCTTTTAGGATGGCTGCTTTGTGGTATGGGGCAAAGGCCTGGGTGAGTTATTAAAGTCAACCCTCACAGGCGCCAGTAAAAGTGACCGTCATGTTAAATGCAAAGACAGGTGGTTTGGTTACCAAGGGTCCAACTTGTGCAGGATGGTGGGATAGAGAAAATTACAATTAATAAACCGTTTAAAGATTCCCCAAAATAGCTTTTTCTATACGAGTGTCATAGCTTTAAAGTCTCCATTCTTGAGCCCTTCCAGGGCTAGAAACAAGTGCAGCCTGTCACAGTGGACATCTGGGATTCTCCCTTTTCCAGTGATATAATGCTCCTATTTCTAGGGCCTAGTCTACACTTAAAATACCAGCATTGCTATCTCTGTCTGGGCTGTAAAAAAACCCCTCACACCCTAGTGACATAGCTTGGCTGACAAACCCCACAGTGTAGAAACAGCTATGCCGACAGAAGAGGGCTTCTGTCAGCATCACCAATGTCATTTGGGGAGGTGGTGTTCCTATACGGCAGGGGTTCTCAGACTGGGGTCGGGACCCCTCAGGAGGTCACGAGGTTATTACATAGGGGGTCGCGAGCTGTCAGCCTCTACCCCAAACCCTGCTTTTCCTCCAGCATTTATAATGGTGTTAAATATATTTAAAAGTGTTTTTAATTTATAAAGGAGGTCGCACTCAGAGACTTGCTATGTGAAAGGGGTCACCAGTATCAAAGTTTGAGAACTACTGCTATGCGGGCAGAACTCTTCCTTCTGTCAGTGTACCCTGGATCTACACTAGGGAGCTCTGCTAGCATAGCTATGTTGACAGACTCTGTAGGGCAGGAGTAGCCTCCCTCAACGGGTTGTGAGATATTTGACCTTAAACTTCTCTCAGGAACAAGGCTTACCCATTCTGGGCTTAACTAAGGTCATTTCCATAGGAATATTTTACATGTAGGATTAAAAAAGGAGACATATTTGTGGCAGGTTGATGATTTTAACAAAAAGTGACAACAGTTTGAAGCTCCATGGGTTTGGAACGTTGGAACTAGTCCTGGCAGAGATGGAGTAGTGGGCAGACTACAGGTGAGGAGGGCCAGAGGTGCATGATAAATGCAACGGCTCTGAGACTTATTACATGGATATCACCATTGCTTATGTAGGAAGAATAGAGAGATAGATAATGACCTCCTCAACTTCCATATCACTTTAATTATTGTGTCAGTTTTGGTGCCTCTTCACTCATTGCTCAGACTTTTCAGGTTCACGCTAGGAAACCCCAAACAGAAGTGGTTAATATTGTGCGTTCTGTTCTCCATCCACCTGGCTCTGTTTACACACCGAAGGCCCCTTATGTATTTGCATCTCTGTGCCACTGTAACACCTACATAGCATTTAGTATGTACCCCTCAAAGATATTGATAAGTGGCTCCCAGTGCTCTGTGGCAACCTTCCTCTTTTGGCTCAGAATCTCCTGCTGCTTAAGGACTCAAGCTGCTCCCATTCAGATTTGGGCAGCTTCCAGTCCAAAGAGCTGAAGTCCTCTAACCAACTGGATATCAGTTGGCCCAGGGCTGAGGCAGGGGACTATTGCCTTCTAATTACTCAACTGTACAGTGATCCAAGACCCATGGAGCAAAAAGGTGAATGTTTCCAGTGTTGCGTAATACAAAGGTTTACGGTCACCTCCATGACAAAAGGGGTTGAAGTAACACATAATTTAGTGTCCCATTAAGGGGAAGGTTTACAGGTTTCCGATAGTGTCTATGTTTCCAGCTGGTTAGTCCAGATAAGGCTTTTAAACAGCTCCTTTTACCCCAAAAGCTTGCTACAGTCAGCGCCCGTTTACTGTTCAGGGAGATATATAGCTGTAAAGGTAAAGCAAACTTTAAAGAGGTAGCAGCTAATTATGAAAATTAATTAGTGAGCTTGCATGGGCTGGATCACTAGCTATTCAGTCAATAAATAGATAACTACCTGACCTAAGTCTGTAATTGAACTCTAGAACGGCCCATTGCAGAGTGAGCATGGGCTAGTGTATTTCTTTCACGGTCAGAGTTAGTGACAAAGGCTATAAGCGCCTACAACACCAGGGTATAACAAACCTGTTCCAACACTAGGGATATGTCTACACTTGGAGCTGAGGGTGTGATTCCCAGCTCAAGAAGATGTACCTGTGTTAGCTCTGATCAAGTTACCGTGCTAAAAATAGAATGCAGCCATGGTGGCATGAACAGTGGAAGGGGTTAGCCGCCATGAGTTTGTGCCTAGGATCTCAGATGGGTATGTACTTGGGGTGGCTAGCCCCTCCCGCTGCCCATGCTGCTGCAGCTACGCTCTATTCTTTGCATGTTAGCTCGATCAAAGCAAGCAGGAGTATGTCTCCTTGAGTTGGGAATCACACCCCCAGCTCCAAGTGTAGACATAACCTGAGTCATTTAAATAGGTTCCTACAAAAGGGCTGCCATTTGCCTGGCTGTCTATCTATGCTGTCCTGCGGCACCCTTCGCCAGGGTATGTGAGCACATAGGGAGGATTGGCAGGGTTCTTTCTAGGTTATTCACATAGCTCTGCTATCTTCCAGGATGTGCTCAGAAACCTTGTGGGGGATTACAAGATGATGGAATGACTCAGTGGAAAAGGCTTGGTGAAGTCAGCAAGGTCTTTCCCTGAGGGGTTAGACACATGTACAGTGAATGGCTAGAAGGTAAACAGGAAAACTCTCCAGCTTGGGGTTCAACGAGGTCCCATGACCCAACCTTCCAAAAGGAAACGGTATGTACTTGGGGATCCCAACCTTCCGAAAGGACACTGTCTCTGCAGCAGTAATTCTTCTAGCCTTTCCCCTGATCATCTCTGCATGGGGAGCAGAAGCCGTGCAGATATTAACCCCTTTTTTACCAGGAGCCAGATAGAGCCCCTGCCCCCATGACAATGCTGATTGTGCTTTCCTTAACTCAAATTGTAGAGAAAGAGCATGTAGGCCAGGCCTGGCACAGCTGGGAAAGGATGACTACCCACGGTCTGGCAGAAGCCAAGTGTTGACACCCTGGTAATCTGATCCCACACTGGGAAACTCCCATTGATATGGCTCAAGCGTCTGTACGCAGTGGCCCTGTCATGTGTTTCTGCCATAGATTTGGCCATGGCAGGATTAGAAACACGGTGGAGAGCTGATCTTTCCTGGTGTTATACAGCCATAGAGTTTTTAGGCTAGAAGGGATCACCAGATCGTCTAATCTGACCTGCACTATATCACTGGCCACCAACACAACCTAGCCACCCTCACAGCAAGCTCAACAACTGGAATTAGACCAAAGTAGTACAGCCTTCAGGAAACTGAACTGTTGCTCTCTCCTAAAGTATTGCTCCTCACTAGAAATGGAAAAAACATGTTTGCTTGATTTTGAACCCACTCAAACACCTGGGTTCCAAAGTCTGACTTGTTTTTTTTTTAATTTTTTTATGGAGGTTCACATCCCAGGCTTTGAGAAAAGGTACAAAGAGGTGGGATCGAGAAGCCAGTCCAATGGAAAATATACAGGGAGGAATGGATCAGGCTGGCTTCTGGTGTAAACTAGAGCGGCCTCAGAGCTACCTAACTTTGTGCCAGCTACCAATGGATTAGAGAGGCATAACTGTAGCCTGGGCACACACCCCCTTTCTCTTCAATGTGCCCCCTCCATATGGGAGTTCCAAAGGGGCGATCAAATAGTTGCTACAATGGCCTGATGCTGCTAGTGGATTTCCCCCTGGAATACAAAGCAGCTGGAGTCAGGGACAGGATCTGGGCATGTGAGTTTAAATTACAGAGGAAGAAAAGGTTTGTGAATTAAAGTGAGTTATAGGAACTTTACAAAACTAGAATAAATAATCTGAGAGGTTCAGCAAACCACAATGTCCATGAGAGTCCCCAGTCACTACCTAGTAAATACAAGTCTCTTTATGTTGATTATAGAGTACTGCCTGCTTTAGATGCTGGGGTCTATTAGACACCAAATTAAATTTTATATAAGTAATAGTCAGGAACTTTCAGGTAGCTTTGTTCAGCAAATAATGAAAAGCAGCCTGAAAATCAACTTCCCTAGCCATTTAGTTTATGGATAATGCAGGAGAAAGTAATAATAGCAATAACTTGAGATTTATATAGCTCCTTTTATTACAGAGAATCCCACGGGGCTTTACTCATGGCATTCTAAGGGATTGCTCACTCCCTGCTGAAATGCAACGATTCTGGGGTGGAATCCAGCCACCATTCTACGGCAGCAATAACATCAAGTTTTATTAACAGGGGAAAGGAAGAATAACCCCAGTTGGAACTACAGTGGGATTGTATGTAGGCAAAATGTAATCATCTTAACTGGAATTAAGCCAGTCTACCAGATTTAACAAATCTTCTTCTGGGAAAAAGGGCTGAGGATCATCAAAACCTTGATTTTACATTATGTCTGAAACAGCCCCAGGCTGGGATATTGAGTGAGATCAGATGCACAGGGAAGAGCACCTTCTACTAGTCACCAACACTACTTCCTGGCAATATCTTGTTTTTTGCTGAAGGCTCCTCATCCAGACCAAACTTGCTTAGTGTAGGAGAGATAATGAGGTCACAATACAAGTAGTTGCCAGTCCCAGCGTGTAACTGCATCACTCTCAATCAATGCTGGACTTCCCTTGCACATATCCCCCCAACAGAGGTTCAAGTAAGCCTTAGTGTTTTTTATTCTTAGATTGTAAGACTTCAAGGGAGTGTTTGTACAGCACCTAGCACAATGAGGTTCCAGTCCTTATTTGGGCAGCTGGATTCTACTGCATCCTGCTCCTGCTCAGCATCAATATCATTCCAGAAATGTTCGTATCTCTTTCCATTAATTTCAGGGTTAGATTACTCTGTCTTTAGCAGTCCATCCTAGGCCTTATTTTTTTTTTATTTCTGAGCACTGACAATACAGAGAACTAAGAGAAGTACATAGATGGGAGCACCTGCAGTACCACACTTGTCCCTGAAGGGGTCATTACAGGGAAGCCCCACCTCCCACACTTCCCCATGCTTCCTTCCCCCTTCCAAACATGATCTGGAGAGATCAATTCTGCAGGTTAGATGAGAATTGATTCTCTGTTGTCCACTGACTTCTAGGCTTCTCCGTTGAGATGGCCAACAAGGGTGCTGATCAGTGTGATGCTAGTTTTTTGTGTGTGGAATGGCTCTGAAGCCACCAAATGGCAATAATTTAAAAAACAGAATGGGTTATTGGGCTGAGCTGTGCCCCGTTCCAATGAGCGGGAACCACAATTCTTGCGTTCGTCTCAAGATGCCTAAGTATGGGCTTGGGAGGAATGCAAGAATTGTGGTTCCTGCTCATTGGAGACCCTTTGCCTCTCTTTGTATTGGTTCCCCTCTTTGTAAAATGGGAATAATAATTACTGACCCACCCCACGGGGGTGCTGGGAGAACTAATTAGGTAATATCTGCAAAGTGTTGCAAAGTGCTCTGTGTATTACTGTTAATTATTCGTAGTCACCATCAGCCTGGGCTGGATTATAACTAGTGACCTAGAGCTGGAAGGCTCCATTTCTAACCCCTCCAGGCAGTTACACCTTAGGCAGTGTTAGGCACAGGGTGTGCTAATGGCTGCTGGTGAAGAGGATTCCAGGTACCCGTGTAGGGAAAGACACACGGTTTGCACCTGAATTACCGAAGGAAAAAATGCCTCGTTATCCAACTAGTTTCCCTCTTTCTTGAAACAAATGAGGATTGTCAGTGACTCCCCACCCCCAACCCCTTCTCTCTTACACAGACACAATTCCTAAGTCTGTTACAATATGGGCAGCTGTGGGTTCAGACCACACATTGGTACAGTGTCTGAGCCCTGTGGGGGTGGCCTGGCCAAAGCCCTGCATACCTACGCCAGAACACACCCAGGTGTTGAGCACACTGTCACTGAAGGGTCTGTCCTCTCCCTTCCACGAGTGAGCAGCAGAGGGTGCTGTCCATCTGAGCTGAGCTTCATCATTGTAAGCTCACTTGGCACGGTACGAAGCTGATCTGAAACTTTAAGCAGCTCCTTTCTCAAAAGCCACACGATCAAAGCCTAGCTGCTCTGGATTTTAATAACGCAGGAAAGATGGGCCACTCAGTGTTTTGGGAGAAGAAAAATCTGTTTCAGTTATATCCATATAGTCTATAAACATAGATGGGTATATATGTGACGTTTGAATTTGTAGTATCCATCTTTCCTAGAACAGAAAGGCTAATAGCACTACCTAGACTAAGTCAGAGTGTAAGGCAGTATGTTGGGATCTTTTGCTGGAGAGCTGTCCGTGCACCTCACTGCTGACTCGCAGCACCTCCACTGTTCCAGTCCTGGGCTCCCTACACACCTGTCAATGCCCCTCAGACCTGACCAGCAATGCCCCAGACTGTCTCATTCTTTAGAAAATTGCCAGTTGCAATCATTACCTTTAATTAATACCCTGCTGGTGATTCATGTAAATACATGATCACCGGTTACCTGTGAGTATGGTAGAATTCCTGAGTACCTGTCATGGAAAAGCCGGGGTGTAATAATCAGTGTAATTGCAGTACCTCATGGAAATATTGGTAGGATTTAGTGGTCCAAAATATTCTAAGACCATTTTTCAGTTTACCCTAGGACGCCAGACCTAGGCAATACAGAATGTTTGAATGCATCTTCTGCTTACTGAAACGGAATCACAGGTGTTAGTACAGTAGTAACTCAATATTTCTTATTGACCCTACTAGAATGTATGTAGTGTTGTAAATGCTCAGACGTAGTGAAGCAGTTACTGTGATTATAAATCTAGTCCATGGTTTACATAGAGTCTTGATTTCAGCTCAATTAATGTTTGTATTCTCTACCACTCCAGGTTTTCAGTTTTACAATTTAGCAATCTGGTTTGAACCAGTGTTGACAGTCTGTGTGCAACATGCTGGAGTGATGAAGCAAAACAGACATATATTTGAAATGTGTTCTAATAAGACACTAGTTGTAAGTATAAACTAGTGTTCATTTGTCACTTCCCAGCTGTCTGGGCCCTGATATGCTGTGCCACGAGATCTCAAGGCACTTCACACGGTAATGAAATAGATACAAGGGATACCTCGGCTAGCTAGGCAAACATGGGAATCTTTATGCACTCAGCTACAGCTTACACATTGGCCTTGACAATCACAACTCATAAATGGGTAAGACTCAAGACCTCTTAGGCTACCCTATCCATAGCCCCGATTGATGCAGGATTGCTCTCCGGTGATTTGCCCCATCCACTTTTAAATTACTCAGTTGGGGGAGCTTGTGTCACTCCTCCTAACATTAAAACCTGTGTTATTAACAGAGTTTTTCCAGGACTCTAGGATTGTCTACACCCCTTTTCAGTAGGGATGGCAGATCCTGAATTTCACACTCACAGCAACGGGGCAAAAGGGGCTCCCTAATGTAGCCCAAGGAAACATGAACAGTGAAGCGCTATTTCCTGATCGCACAATCCTGCCTTCACTGAAGTCAGCATGAACCACGCTGTTGATTTCAGAGGCAGCAGGATTGGACCCATAGTGCTGTACTGTGAAGCTGTCCTGGCATTAATCTTGTACACACAGTCTCCTGATGCAGAGCGGGAGAGCTACTAATCGAGCCCATAAATATACATTATTTGCAGTTGCTCAAACATCCACTTTATTATTTATTATGATCATTATTATTATTACTATTTTATTTATTATTGTGCATAGTGGTCCCAATTAGGATCAGGGTCTCATTGGTATGGATGCTATATCAATACAGAATGAGACACATTACTATAAATATAAACATCCATTCCTTGAGTTAACTGCACCCACTGACTGTCACTGATTCTTCTAATATAAAACATATTGGCACCTTTTATTTCAATATGTGTGTTCAGTTGAATGTCTCCTAATAGTGTGAGTATCCCTGGTCAAAGTGGTTCCTTTGTTGCCTTCCTCTTAAAACTTTTTTATTTTCCTCGAATGCCATAGTGACCTTTTGGTCAACATGAATTTCTGAGCTCTGGAGAAATCCAGCTCTGCCCTTTTCATTGTTCAAATCACACACTGTCTCTGTCTCCCCTCACCTCTTTGGATTTCATTTCTCTGTAGTACATTCCCAATGCACGAGCCAGAGAGAATGAGGGGGATGGACAACTTTGCAATTTGAGATTTATCAAAATCTTTTCATTCCAAAATGATGGCCTGGGAAATTGCATCACCAGAATATCTGTCTGGGGAAGAAAAAGCAGACAGGAAAATATTTCTGCAGAATGATGAACTCTGATGTTGGTATCTGTTACATGGAAGGATTAAAAAAAAGGGGAAGAAGAAGGAAAAAATAATGGTGGGGAGAAATGATCTAATGCTTTTTGGCTGCTGTTACTGGAGAGAAAGGCTAGGCCAGTTTTTTTCTGCCCCTGTTTAAAATTAAAATAGAAACATTTACTATATCTCAGGTGGGAAATCAGAGAAATTCTGCCCTTGGTTTTGTCACTAGTCCCCTCCTACAGCTCTTACCAAAGCTGCAATTCTAGCTCTAAATCAGGGCTGAATCATGTAGAATTATCGAGCCAGATCCTCACTCGGTGTAAATCAGCATAGTATATGGAAGTCAATGAAGTTATACCAATTGACACCAATTGAAGATCTGGCCGTCGCTATTGTTATTTATTATTTATGTTGCCGTAGTACCAAAAGGCCCAATGAGGATCAAGGCCCCATTGTGCTGGTTGTTGCACAAAAATACAAAGGAAGACATGGTCTTTCCCTGACAGACCTGCAATCTGAAAAGAAAGAAGGTCCTCAGGTGGGGCCACCAAGACCAGAAGAACTGGTTAATTTATGACCATGTCTAGCAGAGACCATTAGTGTCCCCTGCAGAATTATGTGCGTGTAAAGTTTAAAATGGAGTGTTCTTTATGTTACAGAAATGCAACAAAAATGATTTCAGGGTGTTCTTCGTTTTTCAGACACTGTATACTCAAAAAACTTCTTCATGTAGGTGTCAGTGTGGGTCCCAGTGTGGGTGCATACAGGCCTAAGGTGTCCTACCTTGGAATCTGTTCTGAATTATTGTGTCCATTATGGCTGTGCACGCTCCCCATGCCTTCTCGTGCACCAAGAGCGGAGCAACCACAACCCTCCCTCAGTTCTCTCTTACTGCCCACTGCAGTGAGATGGAACCTGGACAGTGTTTGACATGCTACTCATTCTTAGCCTCTAGCTAAGTGTTTACCAACTTCTTTAAGAATTGTCTTCTTTCAACCATCTTTCGATTCAAATAGACGTTTTAAACCCTTCTATTTTGGTGCATGCTCGCACACACACACACAGTCAACCTACTGTATAGCAGGGTAAGGTGGTCTGTGATGCCACCATTATGGCGGATTCCAAAACCCACGGTGTTTCTACCCTGCCCATCATGCAATAGCCTTATGCCCGTGTTCAACAGGCATACAGATGTCTTTGGACCCTCGAGAAAAGACATATCATTGAGAAATGCTCCCTTGGTTGCTCTTTCTCACCTCACACCCAAAAATTCAGACTCAAATTACTTTTACATGAGCAATCTAAGAAAGTTGCCTCCAGTCCTTAAGAGATGGGAACTGCTGAGTTGAGCTCAGGAAGGCTATCCCCAGCAAGTGCTCCAATTTCTATTCAACTGATGCACCCGATACGCCTCAGTCTCACCATCCTAAGAGGCTATTGCTTGCCAGTCACCTACAGCGGGATCCAGCCTGACACACGCTTGAAGAGGGAAGAATGGTTATTTGCCTTATTGTAACTGTTGTTCAAGATATTGCAATCAGTGTGGATGCCATGAGCTGCCCTCCTTTGCTGCTTTTGGAGTCCTCAGCCAACACAGGCTTTGAACTGTGGGGGAACTGAGGGAAAGTTGTGGTCGCTGCACCTTGTATGCCCTCACACAGCACCACAAAGAAGCACATGTGCGGGCCCGATAGCCACTGCTGTTCAGACAAGATTCTGAGCTCACGCTCATGAGGTACAGGCACACCTACAATGGGATTCACTCTGACTACATAATCAAAGAGCCATAGTTCTGCAGGGTAAGGAACTGTTATTTTAAACTGAATTTTTGGTGAAAATGGATGGGTCACACGCCTGGTAATTAAATATGGATCTTTTTAACTGTGTGACTCCACCCCGGCTTGGTTACATGACTGAAATTGCTCCCATCCAATGGCTACTTGGTGATCTTTCTCCCACTCGTTCTCAATCTAGTTCTATAAGCAGCCATCATCAGTATCTAGAAGACAGTTATATGGAGAGCAAGACTATCAAGAGTTCAAACTTTTTTTATGAAAAATGTCCTTTTTTTAAAAAAAAAATGAACATTTTCACAGATTTTTTTTTATCAAATCTGAAAACTGTAAAACTGAAATGTTTGGTTTTCCCTCTCTCTCCCTTCCCCTTTTTGCTATTTTTTTTTCCATTTTGCCACCAAAAAGGGGAGTGAAAAAGCAGAGTGAAAAGGAGAAAAAAATACCAAAAAACTGAAAACCAGAAAAGTCCAGGGCATAATGCTGGACTGACGAGAAATGGTTGTTCCATGTAGCTACCTTGTAGATTTCAATTATTGGCACATTTGAGAAGCAGGCCGAGGCTTAGACTCTGTTGGAGTGAGCCTTGATAATCAGTGAGAAAGGTACACCAGCCAGCTGGTAAAACAATGAAATACACCGTGTTATCCATTTAGATAGTCTTTGTGATGAAATAGTCTGACCTTTTGAATAATCAGCTACAGCTACGAATAGACGGGGTGACAGTTTGAAATATTTAGTGCTGTCACTGTAATACCAAAGTGCACTGGATACATCTAGAGCACAAAGCTGCTTCTTCCCTTGTGTAGAATGTGGTTTTGGGAAGAACACAGATAAATTAGTAGATGGGTTTAAGTGGATCTCCAAAACCACCTTGGGGATGAACCTTGAATGAAGTGTCAGTACCATGCTGTCCTCATGCAACAATGTGATGGGGATTCAGTCATGAGTTCTTGAAGCTTACTCACTCTTCTGGCAGAGGTGTAGCCATCAGAATGACCTTCTTACGGATCAGATGGTGGATAGAGCATTACAACAGGAGCTCAAAGGGAGGCTCCATAAGTTTAAAGAGGGTGATGTTGAGGTCCCATGCCAGAGCAGATTCTCTGAGCAGTGGGGAGTTATGGATTAGGTCCTATCGTGCATTTGGAGAGTCCCAGCCATGCAACAGTTGAGTGCCAATCATTGATTATTGTTTCAAAATAAAAATCACTGTGCAGTTACAAGCCATACTCTTCCTATTGTCAAATTAAGTAAGGCACAGCCCAATTTAACCTGCCTCTGCTGTGCTGTTGATGTTAGTAACTATTATTATTTGTAAAAAGAACAGGAGTACTTGTGGCACCTTAGAGACTAACAAATTTATTAGAGCATAAGCTTATGCTCTAATAAATTTGTTAGTCTCTAAGGTGCCACAAGTACTCCTGTTCTTTTTGCGGATACAGACTAACACGGCTGCTACTCTGAAACCTTTTATTATTTGTATTACCATAGCACCTAGGAACCTCAGTCCTGGACCAGGACAACATTGCACGAGGAGTTGTACAAACACAGGCAAAAAGACAGTTTCTGCGCCAACTTTGTTGGCTAATCTAGTAATGCAGTGCTGGAAACTGACTAGTATTCTGATGCCAATTCCTGGCCTCACTGAAATCAACGACTGGACAATTGCACATCTTCAAGGTCAGACCCCTCACAAGGAATTGTACTGCTGAACTCCCGCTCGTGTATGGAGCCCAGTGCTGACTTCCTTGGGGCTCGCCACAGGTGCAGGGTTCTAGCCACACGTTCCTCTTTGCAGAATTGCGGCCTGACTTTGTAAAACTCATTAAAAAAAAAAAAAGGCCAAAATCTCCCAGACCCCTTTTGTCCTAATTTTTCAAGAGCTGTCTTGAAACCTGTAACTTTTACTGGAAAGAGGCTAGTGGCAGGCGCCACTGCATTAGAAAAAAATGAGGTGTTGGGCTATTTTTAAACCTACTGAAATAGCACCAGACGGTTTTCACTTATAGGAACTTGTGCTCATCTTCTCCTGTGCCTGGAAAAGGATAATGATTTCTATGAAGTAATGATCCTCTCATCATAAACAGGATCCTGAGTGATGAGCATAGTTCCCTCCCCTTTCTTGGTATTTGTGTTAGGCTATTTTGACTTATTCCCAGTTACTTTTTTATTATTATTATTTAAACAAAGACAATTTAATATTTTTTCACTCTTTTTCTTCATAAGAAGAAAATTAGAAGCCGTGAAAAAGCCTCTTGCTCTGCTAAATTGTTACTGACTAATACAACGGCAGGCACCTTGCGTGGTGGTTTTCCCCATAAATCAGCAATGGAGAGAATTAGGTGGCGAGTGAGGACGATGTTTAATCAGCACTTGTAGGAAATCATTAGCTGCACACCCTCGATCCGCCGCCAGCTCATTCGTCATTCCCAAACGCTGCTTTGCCACCAGACCATTAACATTTTTCAATGACTTTCTAAATGCAGCGAAAAAACCACAGATGGGGTGAAATATCAGTGGACGTTATGGAAACACAAGGCTGAATGATGCAGCTGCCGCTTTTTCTCACTCACTCTCTCTTTGGAATAGAAATGTACCTAGTGGGGAGAGAAGTGACAATAACCTGGGAAGCCATCTCTCTCCCCTCTGACAAATAAAAAAATACACGTGATTTAATAATAGCCCAATGCCTTTGTATCTTGTTTTGTAAATGTAATGGCTGTTTGCACAATTTGCCATTACTATCTGATCTCTGCAAAAGGGAGCAGAGATTGGTTTGAGGTTTTCACGTTAAAGGTCACTTGTTCTGATCCATCCTGGGTGGGAATTTACTGATAATATTCATCATCTCATTGCTGATGGGTGAGCCATGTGAATGGAGCTGTTATGTGTCAATCCAGTCCGTAGACTGGTGTCCGCATTGCAAAACCTCCCACCACAGTTGCTACCACCTCTACTAACTGACTCCGCTCCCTTGTTGGCAGTCTCATCTTGCGGGAGAAAAAGGGGGATTACACTTCAAAACCATCCAAAAGTCTTCCTTTATTTTTCTGGCAATAGTTACTGATTTTAAGTATGTGTATGCACTGTAAAATTCATTGTGCTCATGATTGATTGAGATAAGGATGGTCTGGCCTTTACATTGAGCTGATTGATTGTATTCATGTTTAGGTTTTTAATATGCAAAATGATGCATGCAAACATATAGTTTATTTATTTTACATGGACCTTTATTTTCCCCATTTCTTTGTTGTGGAGTCAGGGCTATGGGCTGAATTCTGCTCTCAGTTACTTGGGTGCAACTCCCATTGAAATTAATGGAGTTGTATCTGTGAATTTGAAAGCAGAATTCTTGTCTCACTGTATCTGCAGTAGCCATGATAGGTCCAATCCTACAATATTTACACGTGTGAATCCTTTTAAGTTACTAATGCAGTGTTTCCCAAAGTTGGGATGCCGCTTGTTTAGGGAAAGCCCCTGTCGGGCCGGGCCGGTTTGTTTACCTGCTGCATCCGCAGGTTCGGCCGATCGCGGCTCCCACTGGCCGCGGTTCGCTGCTCCAGGCCAATGGAAGCTGCAGGAAGCGGCGCAGGCCGAGGGACATACTGGCTGCTGCTTCCAGCAGCTCCCATTGGCCTGGAGCAGCGAACCACGGCCAGTGGGAGTCGTGATCGGCCGGATCTGCGGACGTAGCAGGTAAACAAACTGGCCCGGCCCACCCGGGGCTTTCCCTACACAAGCGGCATCCCAACTTTGGGAAACACTGTAGTAATGTATTTGCAGGATAGAGTTCCATAACTCTATCACCTTTATGTATCAAACTGTATTTTGCAACCTTTTTCTGGCTGAAAGGGATTTAAACAGAGTCTAGTTAAAAATGAAGACAAATAGAAAACCCCAATTGCATAAAATACCCTTTTTGTCATTTTCAGAGAGATTTGCAGGTAACTAACAGGTGCGGACTATTGTTGTTGTAAGACTTTTTCACAGGGAGACCCATGATTGAATGTGCCATGGAGATGAAACTCCTCTCTCATTCCTACAGCGATAGTCCCCAAGAAGGGTTGAGGTTTCTTTGCAGAAGTCACATTAAAATGTCCACTTTCACTGCCTGTACTTTACTTGGAACTGAAGGAAAATAGTTCAGACTTCAGGGGTGAAATCCTGGCCCCAGTGAAGTCAATAGGAGCATTGCCGTTTATTTGAGTGGGATCAGGATTTCATCTCAGGGCACTAATATCACTTTAGAAGACTATGTATAGGTGTGTGTATATATAGAAATAGAAATGGATAGCTACTTGGATACACACTCATATACAGTTTTATACTGCGTGTGTATATGTATATGAGGAGGTGATGTCCATGTGATAACTTGCAGAGCCATGGGATGAATTTCCATGCACCTTTAAGCACTTCGCCTGCCCTTTGCACACAAATCTCTCTTTCTTATGGCTATGTCCAAGTTATAGTCTAAGTCTCTGAGCCGCTTCTCTTAGCTGCCATTTTAACATAGCTTTAGAAGCAAAACAGGAAAAAACAAAAATGAGTTCCAGTACATAATAAAACTGTAACATCTCTATTTTTTCTGTAGCATCTGTGGTATCTACAGACTCAATTAACAGTGTGATATCGTATAAAACTTTTTACCAGTATTCATGTATGATTATCTGCCTAATTCACTTGTGACTTTGCAGCTTGTAAGTATTGCACACACCTCTAACTCCTGTGGATTAAGCCTTTATAACCACAACATCTTTACATTCTTTACTCCATATATATAAAATTAATCATTGTGTCCATCACTGAAGATCAGTGCAGCCACCTCTGGGTGGAACACATCAGCTGCCTAACAGTGCTCAGCAACACTACAGACCAATTTCTAATGAGAAGCAGTGTGAACTGATTCAGTTGAAAATGCAGTGGGAATGCTGCTAGGTAGGATATAATTACTCAAGTTGGAATTTTGACAGTGGACCTGGTAAACATATCTACCCCTTGGAAACATAACTTTTAAATCTTTAATCTGAATCTTTAACAGTTTTATGTCTGATCAACCCTGTGCTACTGGATTGGTTCAGTCCTCACTCCACAATTCAGAAGGATTATTCAGTCCTCATTCCATGATGCCAGAGGACTGGCTCAGTCCTTATTCAGCAGGAGGCATGTCACTAATCCCATTTCTTGTACCCTCTTACAAGTTTTCCTTGGCAGTCTCCTATGTCAGCACTGACCAGGCTCAGCCCTTCTTCTCTTATCTGACAGGATCAAAGCCTAAGATTCCATGCCTAAGACACACCTTAGCCAGCATCGCTTTCCTGCTGAAAGTCACAGATTCAAGTGTCCTCTTAATGGAGTCTAGTTACTCCTCAGGAGGAAGTTAGGCACTTTGAGGGCATAGTTTGACAACTGTGTACAAGATACTGCTTCTCTTTTTCCTTCTTTTTTTCTATAGAATTCGGAGACTCTTTTATCAGAGCATTTGCCAGAGCTTGACAATGCATTAACTACTTACGGTGTGGTATTTGCAAAACCCAATGTGAAACGGGGAGCGGGGCTGAAAAATAGAAAATCCATTTTAAGAAGCAGTGTCTCGCTTGTCAGACAATGAGAGAAATATGGAACAGAACGATCAAAATGTGCCTGCATCTCATGTCCCTGATGCTTTTTTGCTTCAGTGAACTGAAAAAGGAACATAAAACGAGGGGATGTGCTGAGTGCACGCACCCAGCTTTTATCAGCTGCTGCTAGAAGAGCTGTTCCCAGTCCTGACAACTTCTTGGTCACAGGGGGCCCAATTCGTAGTTACTTTGCCTTTGTGCTCGGTGGAGAGGTGAGAGTAAAACTGGCTTTACGCCATCTTTGCCTTCCCTGAATTCTGGGGCAGCTAGGGCCCTACCTAGCCTCTAGCATTAGAATAGCCTCAGGGCTGCTCTAACTTATCCTCTGCATCTCATGCCCTCTGGGAAGCAGAGGGTAGCTATAGGGCAATGTATTTTGGCCATGATCCCTCCCAGTCCTTAGCTCAGTTTCTCCTTCCCTCATGACACCCCTGGCCTGCCTCCTATATACTACTATGCTGGGGACTGGGCTCACAGTGGGCTCATTGTGTGTGAGCCGAAGAGGCCCCCTGCACAGTGGATATTCTGACGAGGGCCTTTCTCTCCCCCTCATCCCAAAGCCCCTTTGTCCCATGGGGAAGGTGTAACTGAGTCAGCCAAGGCACAGAGTAGTGTGGAAGAATAGCTCGTGGACTCTCTAGTGGGTGATCCTCCACATCACACAGCCACTACTAGATAGGCCAGTATTTGAAAGGCAATACTGCAATAACTGAGCTCTTTA
Source organism: Trachemys scripta elegans (assembly GCF_013100865.1). NCBI lineage: Eukaryota > Metazoa > Chordata > Testudines > Emydidae > Trachemys > Trachemys scripta. Next base: position 72,248,416 of record NC_048307.1, on the reverse strand, counting down.
TCAGGTATGGAGCATTAGCTGTGTGCATTGAGGAGATGAGACTCATGACCCATCTGTCAGGCAGTCAGCCAGCCCATGGGTGCAAGAGGTAATGCTTGCATGCATTGGCAGCAAAAGCAACAAACCCTTCTGACATGTTCTAAGACAGGGATCGGCAACCTTTGGCACACGGCTCACCAGGGAAAGCCCCTGGCGGGCCAGGCCGGTTTGTTTACCTGCCGCGTCCGCAGGTTCGGCCGATCGTGGCTCCCACTGGCTGCAATTCACCGCTCCAGCCCAATGGGGGCTGCGGGAAGTGGCAGCCAGCACATCCCTCGGTCCGCGCCGCTTCCCACAGCCCTCATTCGCCTGGTGCAGCGAACCGCGGCCAGTGGGAGCCGCGATCGGCCGGACCTGCGGACGCGGCAGGTAAACAAACTGGCCCAGCCTGCCAGGGGGCTTATCCTGGTGGGCCGTGTGCTAAAGGTTGCTGATCCCTGTTCTAAGCCATGAGGGAACAATGGGCCAGCTTCAGAAATGAAGGTGAAAAGTCGGTGTGTGTAAAGTAGACTTTTAAGGGTGTAAGCCCAAATTGGGATTCAGTGGGGCAGTATGACAGGGTCTGGGGCCCTTGTTCAGTAAAGCAGGGTTTAAACCCTCTCCATCTGGAGTGAGGAAGGAGCCTGCTGTGAATATATAGGGCTGGGCCAGCTGTGGGGAGTTAGTGAATTTGCCCGACACACATTATAAGAGGGAAGTGCTGTAGGCAACGATGGGGGTGGGTTGTTTTTCAGACTTCACTTTATCCTGTATGGAATCCACCCAGGCCTTATACCTTGATTTTGGCTGAGGAAAGCCCAGTTGTATTTGTGTTTGGCCCTTCAGTGTGCAGGGTGTTCTTTACGTTGATATTTCAGTTTTGCAACAACAGCCCGCCCCACATTTTCCATCTAGATACACAGCCCTGATCTATACTGGGGGGTCGATCTAAGATACACAACTTCAGCTTTGTGAATAACGTAGCTGAAGTCGAAATACTTAGATCAACTTACTGTGGTGTCTTCACCGCGGTGAGTTGACTGCTGTCACTCCCCCGTCGACTCCGCTTGCATCTCTCTTGGCACTGGAGTACCGGAGTCGCCAGGAATGCTCTCAGGGGTAGATTTATTGCATCTAGACTAGATGTGATAAATCGATCCCCGCTGGATTGATCGCTGCCTGCCGATTCGGCGGGTAGTGGAGACATACCCACAGAAACCTTTCCTGCTCTAACTTACCTGTCCTCTGCATCATGTGCAAACTAAGACAGGTGTAAGTGCCTGAATGGTGGGATTGGCAAGACATGAAGGAAATCTGCTTACGGACACAACAGACAATGTTTCTGACTGGCAGGCAGTGAAACCCAGAGGCACCCAAGGAAAAAGAAAAAATCAACCTTGCAATTTCTCAGGCTACCACACAAAGGAACCCCACAAGCTCTATCTACTCTAGGCTTTTTCTTTAACTTTCTTAATGCTGTTACCGCCAGCAACAATAGGGACTGATGTACCTCCTTAGAGCTCCCACCCTGATGCAATTGGAGGGAGTAGGTGCTCCACTAGAATTCCTGCCTTGATGCAGGAGGAGGGACTAACGAGCACAGCCTGACTGAGTTAGTGGCAGCAGAGTTTACACTCTAATTCCCGAATAGGATTATATGCCCCACTATATATTCCACCCAATTGCAGTGGGGGAAAGCAGGAAAAGGCCTCTGCCAACTGAACAAGTCTGTGTTCCATTGAGGTCATTTCTGAAAGGAATTAGAATTTTTAAAGATCAAATATGTCTTATGTTCTTTGTTGGCTTTGTTCTTGGCATGAAAAGCCCAGTTGTCAAAGCAGAAACAAAAATTGCTCTCCTCTATGTGCGCAGCAGGGATGGATCCTCATTGCTCCATCCCCCCAGTTTTGCAGTTGTAGAGCACAATGCAGGAATCCACAGTGAACACACACCTTAGAATTGTTATAGAAGCTGGGAACGGGTGACAGGGGATGGATCACTTGACGATTACCTGTTCTGTTCATTCCCTCTGGGGCACCTGGCATTGGCCACTGTCGGAAGACAGGATACTGGGCTAGGTAGATCTTTGATCTGACCCAGTATGGCCACTCTTATGTGGAATAGGACCGATTCCTTGAGCTTCTCTTCGCTCTCTCTCCTATAGTCCTTGTTTGATTCCTGTCACCAGTTGCTTTTTTCAGTCTTTGTAAAGATTGACCCTTGTCTCGGTAATGGAGCCCTGAGATTCCCCACCTTTAGACTGACTTTTGTCCTCTCCTCCATTAACCTCCAAAGCCTCAGTCACCAAGTCGTCTTGGATTCCTTCTTTGTGGCTGTACATCCATTCTTCCCTCTTGTTCTGTACAATCCTTTACTGCTTCTAACCAGCCCTGTAAGTGACAGGCATATTGATTTGCTGGAGGAAACGAGACAGGACAACATTACTGTTTAGATATAATGCAACGCACTTATTTTCTTTGTTTTCCTTTAGTGAAAAATATACCATGTACAGTATAACTCAACAGGAATGTCCTGCAGTGCATGTTAGAGCTTGGACTGATGGGGAACTGTGGGGAACATACTGTGCTCCCATTGATAAAATTAAAGCCAGTAATTCACTCAGCAGGAGAGTTGGCAGAAAAAGGAATAACCCTTGTTAGATGTTTTCCAGGCAAGCCCTTGTACATCTGAGTGGGTGTGATGTGACATAACTGGCACACCAGGTAGACACAGTCCATCCTATAGACTTTAACGGCAATACACTCACAATCACTGAGTGAACAAAAGAGAAAGGAATGAAGATACAAGTGTGCAAGAAACTGTAGTTGGTAGTTATGAGACAGCCTGCCCCCAGATTGCTTCTAAAGGCAGATTGGGATGAGATAAGAATGAGCTGATGTGGGCAGGTGATAGTGGAAGCAACCATTAAACGATATAGTGAGCTGATATCTCCCCCTTTGATTGAGGGTGTTTATCTGCTACTTAAAACTCAGTTGCACAATCTGACAGGCAGGGCCGTCCTTACTCATACGCAAACTACGCAGCTGCATAGGGCACCAGGAACTTTGGAGCACCAAATTGCCCCAAATTTCCTGGAGCCCTACGCAGCTGCACGCTGTTCCAGCGGCCAGCCCGATCCACCGGCCGGCTGAGTGAGCCAGGAAAGCTGCCCCTGATCTGCTCTTCCTCTTCCCCAAAGCCCCTGCCGCTGCTCCGCCCAAACCCCGCCTCTTTCCACCCTAGCCCCGCCCCCACACCATCTGTTCCCCTGAGCTAGACCCGGGGGAATGCAGCAGGGGTCAGGCGCACCCCGAACTCACCAGGCGGCAGGAAGTGGAGCGACTCAGCCCCAGCCCGCTCTGCTCCGCTGGCTCCCAGCCATGCCACCGGTGAGTGCTAGGGGGCAGTTTCCCCCTGCCCCCCAAGTCCCAAGACTGGGAGCCAGGGGAGCAAAGCAGAGTGGGCTGGGTCTGGGTCACTCCACTTCCCGCTGCCTGAGTGTGGGTCGGGCTCATCCTGCAGTCACCGGGCGGCAGGAAGTGGAGCAACCCAGCCCCAACCCGTTCCGCTCCGCTGGTGAGTGCTGGGGGGCTGTTTTCCTCCTGCCCCCGCAAGCCTGCTCCTGCCCCACCCCCGTGATGGCCTTCCCCCCTCCCCCTGCAGAGGCCTGGGGACGCCTCCCGCCCAGCGGAGGAGCTGCGTGGGGCCCCAAAATGTCTAGGGACGGCCCTGCTGACAGGGTAGTTGGATCCTCGGCTGCTGTGCAATGATCATATAGCAGCAGTGTCCAGGCATGCTCTCCAGGAGATTTTGAGCATTACTTTGGATGCAGACCTCGCTACAATGATCCATGCCTTTGTCACCTCCAGACTAGATTGCTGCAATGCACTTTCAATGGGGCTACAAATGAAGTCAATCCAGAAACTCAAGTTGGTACAGAATGTGGCAATCCATGTATTTGGCAGTGTGCTCCGTGAGCTGCATTGGCTCCCTCTTAGCGTTTGGATTGAACTTAAGGCATTGATTTTGACCTGTGGTTTGAGACCTTCCTGCTGGAGAGACAGCCTCTCTCCTCATGCCATACTGCTATTAGTATGATGATTACCAGAGGCTTTTGTGCTGGGTTCCTGTTCATTTAATAGAGAGGGAGCCTGTGGAAGACATTCTTCAGAGGGGCCCTCGGCTATGGAAAAACTTCCCAACTATGGTCTGAAATAGCCTTGGTGTATTGACCTTCTGGGCAACGGGCATCTATGTGTGAGAGGGGTTTGATGGGGTGAGCTCTGTGTGAGGAAGCTTAGTTCTCTTGGCCATTGGGAAAATCTGCTGTTTAATTTTATTTTTGTTTTTGCAACAGAAGCTTTTCCATATTGGAGAAATCCAATAAACAAATTCTAGCTGCAAGCCAGACCTAAACACGTGGCAGAATTCAACATCCAAGGGCTGGACTTGCTTTTTTGTGAATCCCACATTACCCTGAGCCTTGAACCAGGAATCTTATGGTGTGTGGGCAAAGGTGAAAGCCTCAACTGGTCTAAATCAGTGTGACTTAGAATTATAGAATATCAGGGTTAGAAGGGACCTCAGGAGGTCATCTAGTCCAACCCCCTGCTTAATGCAGGTCTAATCCCTAGACAGATTTTTGCCCCAGATCCCTAAATGGCCCCCTCAAGAATAGAACTCATAACCCTGGGTTTAGCAGGCTAATGCTCAAACCACCGAGCTATCCCTCCCCCTTAAATGGTGCCACCACTGTTTTCATGAACTAAGAATCTGGCCCATAAGCATCCCTACAGGGTGAGTCAAAAGCCACCCTTTGCCTCAGGTGAGCCTGAGCTGGTATCAGCTGGGAGTTGGTCTTTGCAGAGTTTGCAGGCTAAATATTCCCCTTTCTTGTAAAAAAAGATACGGGTGTGTAAGGGGATTTAGACACACGAGCCCCATTTGTTTAGGCTTAAGGAGCAATGGCCATGGATAAGTACTGGGATCTGTTGAAACTGTGCTTAGGTGGTGCCTAAATAAATGTTCTCCTCACCCTGAAGGTCAGCAGTGAAATGTTTTATCAGTTAAAGACAGTGGGGACATATCTGCTAACTGTGACAAGTGCTAGAGCTTACCATTTTTCTGTCAGCTTCTGATTAAATTGAAATTAGTTCTAACTTGGATTAACAAAACCATTTTGTCTTCCCTCTCCTTCTCTGTCTTTTATTTTAATTTTTTTATTATTATTATTATTTGAAGCTGTGTTACATCTCTTCAAGAGCATGTATAATTAATTAGGAGACTCAGGAAAACAGCTATCTCCCACAGGAATGGCTGTGAAATTGCCTGGTTTTCTCTATAGTTCCCAGCCTTTCAGATTGTTTTAAGGGAAGAAAGATTTTCCTCCATATAAAATTACTTTTATTTTCCTCCCCCCTCCCCTTCTCCTTCAAGTGATCACCTTAGATGCATATTCTATTCTGCCTCTGTGGGACTCCTGTGATTCCAGTCATGCTGTATTTTTAGATTTTTTTTTTTCATTTCTCCCTTAAAATACATGTATTCTGTATCTCTTTTTGTACGTGGAAGCCAGTCACCTCCTGCAATGTTCGAAAGGTCCAGAGCTAAGAGAAAAAGAATAAAAAATGCCTTTTTTGCCCCTTTCCTTTATGATTGTTTGCGAATTTCATGTTGGCAGGAGGTATCAGATTGACGGGCCTGGAAACTGAAAGCCTCTTTATATTCACAAGATAGGTACAGCAAGAACAGTGACAGGACAAGCGTCCCCACTGTGCCCCATGCCATGGCCTCTCAATACCAACTTGGAGGGGCCACCTCTAGGTGTTAGAGGAGAGGAATTCAGACTCTATGGCCCACGCAATCTAGACCTCTGTGCTAAGACTGATGCCAGGAATGGTACACTCTTTATGGTGCGAGCATATAAAGCTCTGGCAGCATCCCCTCCAGATTCCTGATCAGAAAAGAGTAGCCCTCCCTAGAGAATCCATGTGAGGCTTTGTACTGAGCCCAGTGCATACTGGGACAGGATCTTAGGAGTTTCCTCAGGGTTGTGGGATACTCAGACAGTATCTAAAAGCGGATTCCAAACATTCCCAAAATTTAGGAGTGGTCAGTTCCAGGGGTTTGGTTTTGGACTTGCCTCACTTTATATACACAGTTTCCATGGCAGAAGAACCTTATGGCAATGGCTCTTTCTAAGGGCTGCTCCCAGTGACTCTTAACAGCCTGCTATAAGATTTTCATCTTTATCTGAAATGGTAGAAGATGGTGATTTAGGTGCCGAAGGGTGCCATGCTTTACCCTGCTGAGGACACTGATGTCTGCGTGTGTGGGGCCAAGGGTCATTATCCAAGGTGTATAGCTTTCCGCTTGACCTGCACAATAGCAGTGAAAGAAGGAATCATACAAGGATCGATGAAACAATGACATAAACAAAGGTATGATGAAAGGAGCTGAGTGAAACAGATGGAACCTAGTGACATAGTTGATCCCTGTAGTAAGGGATTGGCAACCTTTGGCATGCGGCCTGCCAGGGAAAGCCGCTGGCGGCCCGGGCCGGTTTGTTTATCTGCAGCGTCCACAGGTTCGGCCGATCGCACAGGGCTGTCCTTACCCATACGCAAAGTACGCAGCTGCGCAGGGTACCAGGAAATTTGGGGCACCAAATTTCCTGGTGCCCTGAGCAGCTGCATACTGCTCCAGCCCCTGCTCCGCCTCTTCCCCAGGGCCCCCGCCCCTGCTCCACCTCGTCCCGCTTCTTCCCTGCCTCTTCTTGCCCTTGCTCCGCCCCCGCTCCGCCCCCACTCCACCCCTTCCCCAAAGCCCCGCCCCAGCTCTGCCCCCACTCCCCTGAGGAGTGCAGCAGGGCTGGGCCAGCACTCACCGGTAGCGGGAAGTGCAGCGGCCTGACCTCAGCCGTGCTGCTGGTGAGTGCTAGGAGGTGGTTCCCCCCATCCTCCAAGCCAGCCCCGCCCCCCCCCCGCACGGAGGCCTGCCGCCCCCCACAGGGGGGCTGCATAGGGCCCCAGAATAGCTAGGGACGGCCCTGCAATCGCAGCTCCCACTGTCTGCGGTTCGCTGTCCCAGGCCAATGGGGGCTGTGGGAAACAGTGGCCAGCACATCCCTCAGCCTGTGCCGCTTCCCGCAGCCCCCGTTGGCTTGGAGCGGTGAACTGCAGCCAGTGAGAGCTGCAATCGGCTGAACCTGTGGATGCTGCAGGTAAATAAACCGTCCTGGCCTGCCAGGGGCTTTCCCTGATGGGCCGCGTGCCAAAGGTTGCCGAGACCTGCCGTAATATAAAGAAAGGAGGTAGAGTCAAAGGGATGTTGTCTGGCAATGATATGGGGAAGTTGGCTCAGATGTCAAAATAAAAGTTGTGCGTCCCATTAACCAGAGCTGCGCAGAAAAATATTCTTATCAACAAAACTGGTAGGAGATTGCATTTTCGAGGGTGAAGAACATTTTCCATTCTTACCACAAAATGATTTCCTAAAATAAAATCGGGTTTCCAACTGGCCTTCGCATGTGAAAACTCATGAAGTCAAAATCAGCCCTCCCTCTGGATCAGAATAAAACTAAGGTCAAGGTTAAGAAGACAAACTCCAGGCTCTGCCAGTCCTAGTTGCAGTTTCTGAGTGAGTTTGCTGCTAAGAAATAGAGCGGGGCCAGAAACAAGAGGCCTTATGGAAATGAAAGCTGTTTGTTGAAGCTTGTATCTCATGCTGGAAGAAAGTGATGTTCGTCCTCTTAATCCAGACCTTGGTTTATTTGGAACCTGCATTGCAAGGCATGAACATGCCAGCAGTAGCATCACAAGATGGAGAATAAGTGACAGAGGGAAATGCATAAGAAAGCCGATAATTCTCCCAGGAAATGTGAGTGGAACAAATGCAGGCTTCCAACTTGAGGGGGAGTTACATAAAGCAAATATCAGAGACTATTCCATCAATTCCGTCTCTAGTTTTCCAGTCACTGGCTGATCACTTTAAAGCAATTCAGAATAAGCCAAGCGTTTTCATTACCTACTATTTTATGAGGTTTTGTAGATTATTCTGTAGTAGAACACAAACAGCTGATTGCAAATAGACTAGACTCCAGCATTTTTTCCTGCTCTCACAATGCCAGGTAGGAAGCAAGCAATGAGCCTTTAAATTACACCTCTTCAAAAGTGCCCCTATTCTATGCAAAACTGCAATCAGGCCCCAGTCAGCTTTAATGGCGGTGGTGCCTGTTTTGGCAGTTTCCCATAATCCATCACCTCACAGTTCCCTTTCAAAAATATGTATTTTAGGCAGTCTCTGGATAACTTAACTGCCTCTCTATCTCCTCCTCAGAGAAGGAAGTGCTTGAATGACAAGATAATCGCTCCTCTAGCAGCAGGGGTAATAACGCTAAAGCACAGATCTTCGCTGTGGCTCCTGTGGGCCCGGTGGAGTCATTAGTTACAGGTCTCATATTGCTACAACTACAGTGACAGGATTAATGGCCTCTAATGAAGAAACAAGCCATTCCGAAACTCAGGCGTATTTTGCCTCTTTTAAGCTAAGGACCCAACCAACAAACTGTACGGCCCATTTAACCAATAGTGGCAGCTTTTCTGAGTACAGTACACTGAAGGGCTGAGCCAGGTTCTCATCACTCGGTGCCAATGTTTCAGGCAGGGCATATTTTGGGAGAGGGCACTCAGGCGTGGATCTTGCCATTAAGGATTATTTTTAACCCTAATATACATCAGTATCACATAAAGAGGCTGTTGTTATTGCATCCAAGCGTCTGGGTGACACTGTCATTTGAGAAAATGAGAAGATGACATGGTTTATTAATATCACCAACTGTATAGACAGAGCTAGAGTGTGGTTGGTTGTTTTCATTTTGTTTCCAGCCGGTTTCTTGGAGTTTTCTCTTGCTCTGCATTTGCTCCCATTGCCAAATCCGGGTTCAGATTGTTTCTGCTGGCTCTTCCAGTGCCTAAGCCTTGGAAGTCCATGGGGGGTGAGGGCACTCAGCACCTTGCAGGATCAATTATGGGACACAGGATGGTGCAGAGCATTGGGAATGGGAATTGAGATCTTTCTCCTCTACGTCACCATTTCAGCTTCAGCCCAGTGTCACAGTAACCAAATACAGTAGAACCTCAGCGTTACGGACATCTTGGAAATGGAGGTTGTCCGTAACTCTGAAATGTTCGTAACTCTGAACAAAACGTTATGGTTTTTCTTGCAAAAGTTTACAACTGAACAGTGACTAAATACAGCTTTGAAACTTTTCTATGCAGAAGAAAAATGCTGCTTTCCCTTTATTGTAGTAGCTTATGTTTAACACAGTACTGTACTTTATTTTTGTTGTCTCTGCTGCGGTCTGATTGTGTATTTCTAGTTCCGAATGAGGTGTGTGGTTGACTGGTCAGTTCGTAACTCTGGTGTTCATAACTCTGAGGTTCTAATGTACTGTTATTAGAGGGCATTTTGCTGGCCTATGAAAAGTGATTTGATGGGTCTCTGGCTGGTTTTAAGCAGACCAGTGTCCACATTTGCTAGTAATTGGCACTTGTCAGCTGTCTCAGACTCAGAGGCTAATCAAGTGAGCTTTCTCTAAGGACGTCAGACATGGACGTGATTCTCGGCTGTGCCAATATCATGCCCAGAGCAGATAAGGATAGAGGGAAGAAATGGTGGCTCTAAAAGTCCTTTCTGTTGTCCTTGATCCTGGGGTTGGCCAGATTGTGGACAGAGAGTTTCTCTAACTTCAGTCAGTTAGAGTGAGCTCCTAATGACTATTCTACCAACCCAGGATTGCGGTAATGCTACTCACTTCAGCCTTCCTTATCACACTGAGTCCCTGGCCCTCTGAGATTATCAGAAGTTTGCTGCAGATACACATTTTGGAGGTTGTCAGACTTCTGCTACAGATGTGGTTCCCTAGGAGAAAGTCATGGATGTAGTTGGATGCTCACAGTAGAAAAATGTGACATTCCAAATGTTTTCCCCAGCAATAGCAGAAATGTCAAGAGCCTTTTGCAAACAAAACTGGAAAAGGGAACTGTGCAACTGGTGAGGCATTTCCAATATCTGGCCCTTCAGGTACTGAAGAAGAAGTGAGATCTCTGTTTCTATCAGAAAAAAACCTGCCTGCTAATTCCTTAAGCTTTAGCTGTTTGCTACATAAACACATCTAAAAGGTTTCTAATTAGTTGGCCACATTTAGCAAACAGCCTGCCAGAAAAGACGACTGAGAGGCTAAAGGATTTGGCAACTCCACACCCCGAGGATTAATTTCTTCTGCTCCTGAAGTCATGGTTGGTCTTCCAAAGGTCAATGGAAGGGCACAACTATTGACAGATGGAACTTTTGCATCTCCTGTGATGATGCCCAGGATCCAGTACTGTCAGTTCAGCTGATATTAGACTTGCTATGTCTGTAGATCTCTGTGTCACATTGTCAATGATCATTGACTTCCAGTGGTTGGGTGTAAACAAGGGAGGAGGGGGAGAAGATATCTGACTTAGCTGAGGTTGACGTGAAGGATCCTGGTGCAATTCCTATAAGCCAGTACACACTCAGCCCTTTATTGGCTAAGGAGAAAGAGCTGAAATTTTCCCAAGAACTCAAAGGTTATGTGTTTTGCTAACGAACGCATCCATTCCTAAATGAGCCCTTCTGATCCCAGTATCTGGACTGAGTAGCCTCATCTGTGCTTGCCTGACCGTGGGTTAATTCAGTCATAGGGCAGCGAAGCCCAACCTCTTTGGATGGGTTAAGTAGCAGACATGCGGGCAACGACAGCTGAAACATGGGTTGTGCCTAGTGCTTCCTCTGGTGATTGAACTAGGGCAGCGGCATGTAAGTCTTAGCACACTAGACATCACTGCCCTTCAGGGAGAAAGTTACATACTAGACCTGCGCTTAATGTGCAAGTGACATGGAAGAAAGAGGTATTGGGAGGTAAGGGACAGACGGAGAGAGGGTTGCAGAAGAAGAGAGGGAGTGTGTATGTGAGAGAAAACACTGGTGGAAACTAATGATACCAGCCCTTTTTAAATTCCATCCTATCTCCCGCCCCGTAGAGTCTTCGCCAAATTTCAGGTGAACACTAATGCATTCCCAAACTTCAAGCAATCTTGCCTCAAGGAAACAGAGAACACCAATGGAACCAAAGCATCTGGGTTAGGTCTTACAGTTAAAACAGCATTTTGAAAATCAGTGCTTATTATAAGGTGTGTTGGTTTTCCTATGGAAATGTTTGGGTGTATTCCATGATTTTTTTCTGTTTGCTCCTGAAGGGGAAGGAAGAATAAGAGGTTGCCAGTCAGAGCTGAGCAAGTTTCCATCACGCAGCTCTGCACTGCAACTTCCTATTCCGGTTCTGGGCTCCCAAACTGCTCCTTTCTCACCTCATTCCTGCCTGCATAATTGCAGCTACTCTCATCCCAGCCATTTCACAGAGTTCTGCAAAGGTATCTCAGGCCTTGATCTATCCCTGTTTTTCCAGTATATTGCCCCTATAACAGCTCTGCCAATGCAACTTCATCCTGGCCTGCAAGAATGTCCGCTATTCCCCCGTCAGAGACTCCTCTGATTGGAGAGTGTCAGCTCGGCCAGTGTGGGCAAATATGGACCTTAGAGAGGGCTGGGGAAATAATTGGTTGTTTGGTTGCATGGCCAAACAAAAAAGTCCTAAAAATGTTTTGTTTTGGGTTGACCTGCAATGACAATGTTTTCTTTTTTCCCACCAAAATGAAAAAAAACAAAGGAAAGTGTTTAGTTTTGGAGTGTTATGATCCTTTTTTGTTTTTAAAAAAATAGATCTAGTTAAATTTTGAAACAAAATGTAATTTTGAAATGAAAAGTCAAAAAGTTCATTTAGAAAATGTCAAAACAAAACATTTTGACTTTTTTGGAAATAATCCATTCTTCCCTTTTTTGGGGGGGCAGGAGGGGAGACAGTTTTCTGAATTTGACCTGAATTCACAAACAGTTTTGGTCCAACTGAAAGTGCAGTTTTTGATAGTTAACACCCCCCAAAATTTGCCTAGTTCAGGGTTTCTCAAACAGGGGTCGCCACTTGTGTAGGGAAAGCCCCTGGCGGGCTGGGCCGGTTTGTTTACCTGCCCCGTCTGCAGGTCCAGCCGATCGCGGCTCCCACTGGCCGCGGATCGCTGCTCCTGGCCAATAGGAGCTTCTGGAAGTGGCACAGGCCGAGGGACCCCTGTTTGAGAAACCCTGGCCTAGCTCAAGTCTTATTAAAATAAACTTCCACTAGGCAGTATACTAAACCAGCAAACTTATTCTATTTGTGCCCTGATTCATGACTCCACAGGTGAAAAGCTAGCACCATAGCCTGCTGTACCACCTGGCCCCTGCCATAAATCAGATGTGTTTGTAATGATCTTGGGAGGTATAATGCACACAGGGCCATATGCCTCCAAGCTGTTAGAATCCAATGGGGGGGAAAAAAGGTAATTTCCAAAATGAACAGTACCATCTCTCCTCTCTCTTCCTCTGTATGTCTTTATGTACTGGGGACCTCTTATCCCTCAGGCATCTTGACTTGCCCACTTCAATAAATAAAAAAATATGCCAGGCAATAACAATGGTGCTAATTGCTGATAGCTCCCTATTGATCCTTCCATTTGGTCTTAATGGCTCTGATTACAGAGTGATACTTCCCTCTAATCACAGCTTTAAGGGCCAGAACAAAGAGCCCTGCTTCCATTTCTTTCTAATGGTGCAATGTCTTCGGGTTTTCTACCACTTCTCAGGAGCGAGTGTCTTTGTGCAATGCCAGAATTTTGCATTGTAGGTTCCTTGAGGAGGGAGAGCACGATTAATGAAACCTATCTTTGGGCCAGTGTGAATATTGCAAAAAGCAGAATGATGGATGTGGGGACACCTTTCGCTGACACCATCCTCTATGTGAGAATCTTGCATGCATGTTCTTCGTTTCCCTTTGGTTAAAAAGGTAGCGGTGTCTGGAGGATATCTGGGCCTGTGGGACTCACTTGGCCCACCATCTGGCTAACGTCTCTTCCTGTAATGGTTCTATTGATATCTATGGCTCAGTTACTAGGACTCTTGTCTCTAGCTCAGACATAGAGGTAGGCCAGGACCATTTGTCTGAACACTGTGCACTCAGGGGGTTGAGTTAAATGACACTTACATGCAAGCCACTCTTAATTTAGTTCTACAAAATCAAGGTTAGACTGAGGAGCCTCTTTCAAGTACCTTCTGTTTTGCGCATCTCTTGTTAAAAGGTCACAGGGGCAAACCTCACATCACTACTTTGAAAAGGGCCTAAGAGTGGGTGATGGGAAATGACAGAAATACCCTATGGAGTGAGCTCTGTGGAGCCTAGCAGAACACTAGGGAAAGTCCCTTCCCTGGCTCTCTCAATGAAATTCCAACAACTTCTCACACAGTTCTTTCGCACTTGCCTCACACAATCCTCGCTTCTACAAATCTCACGTTATTAGGGTTACAGCTAGCCTGACTCTTGCTCACAGAGGGGACTGTTTGCATTGAAATCCTCTTCAAATCCCTGTCAGTTCTTCTCTACTTCCACACCCCACACCACCACTTCTCTAGTGTGGAATGTGATGCATTGCATTCTTTTGAAGGTCCCATGATAATTCATGTATCAGAGGGGTAGCCGTGTTAGTCTGAATCTGTAAAAAGCAACAGAGGGTCCTGTGGCACCTTTGAGACTAACAGAAGTACTGGGAGCATATATTAAACAATGCAGCGCCTGTAAAACAGTACCCAAAATGCTCAGTTGGGTATCATTACTGAGTGGCTACTAGCTAATATTAGAGGCCTACTGGAATGTTATACTACTAGTCTTTTCCTGTTGCTATACTGTAGTGCTGATGGGCCCCTCTGTTGCTGTTAGCCTGCGATCCAGACGAAGATGTTCTCATTTCAAATACAAATATATTATTTTTTGTCCTTTGGGATTGGGGTGCATAACTAGAGCTGGTTGAAATCTTTTAAATGAGAAAACTGTGTGTTGGAATTTTTTTTTAATGAACATTTTCATCAAACTAAAAAAAAATTATTTTGTTCTCAAAATGTGTTTTTTTTTTTTAATTTTCTATAGAGATTTACATGAAAAATTTACCTTTTTCTTTGTTCACTTTTGGCCATTTTTTTTTGTTCAGTTTATGTTTGTGGCCATAATTTTTCTCTCTGTTTGCATATTCCATTACTGGACGTCTATTCTTTTTCTCCCTTTTGTGTGTGTATATATTTTGTCATTGCACTTCTGATTTCTTTCCCCTTTTTCTGTGGTTGGTCTTCAGAACGCTCCTCTTTTTTCTGTTTGGTTATTGAACATTTCCCTTTTGTGTTTGTTTCGTAGCCAGGTGCTAGACCTTTCTTCATACTTCTGTGTTTGGTCATTGTACTTTTCTTCTTTTATTCATATGTTTGGTTGCCACACTTCCCTTTTGTTCTTTGCATTGTTGGTCATCATTCCTTTCTTTTTTAACATTGACATTTTTTTATATCCAAATCAAAACACTTTCTTTTCAAAAACAATTTATTCTTAAAGCAATAAAATGAAAACATGAAAAATACAATACTAAATTCTGCAGAAATTTTCGAAAAAACAAAACAAAAATGTTCCAATTCTAAAACTAATGGAATGAAGATTATTTCAGAGTGTACATGACATCTTGGGAAGGTTTCAATCAGCTTTATGCATTGGCACTCCATTGACTACAATGGATCTTATCCCATTTAAAGCAGGGCTGATTTTGACCCATTCAGCCAAATTCATAAATGAATTTAATGGAGTCTAAGATGCTGTAATTTACTTCTTCTTCTGGCCCTGTCAGCATATAAGTAGTGTGCAGTTTATATTCTGTTAGACTCATACACATTTATTGATGTGTAACATACACCCACTTATACATCACCACTAAATTTGGCCTAGAGAGTCTAAAGATGTCTACGTTACTGTAACTTGCACACTGCGAAGACTGGAAGAACATGTAATTTCCATCATCTTAGTCTGCTTTAGATTTGTCTCTGAATTTAGGGTCAGGTTTAAAAAATTAGGTGTTTAAAGATGCAGATAGGCTCCTAGTGGGATTTTCAAAAGCCCTTAGGCACTTAACTCCCAAAGGACAGGAAGAAAAAGAGGGACAAGTAGAAGGAGAAGAAGAAAAGGGGGAGAGAAAGAAGATAGACAAAGTGGGGGAAGAAGTGGAAGCTCCAATTATACTAGCCCATGAATTATTCACATGTGCCAGCTAGTAATTACTTATAATGCGTGTCCGTGAAGCACTTTGATATATCCAGATGAGCGACACTATAGAAAGTGTGTCCGCTGCTTAGATCTAAAGGATAAAGTTCTCGTATAAAGGAGAGAACTACCCATGTAATTAGCCTCCTATGATACACTTGCTCACTGGCACTGAATCTAGATAAAATGTTCTTAAAATACCAGATTACTTTTTCAAAATGTGATCTTCAGAGGTAATAATCTTATTATAATGCATGTTGAAAAGTAAAGTGGAACACGCATGACTCTTGGCTGTCCTGACAAGTATGGCATTTGTGTTATTCCTTTCCCAAGCAGGAGTGACAATGTCATAACTGTATGCAGTCGCGGTGTAGCCATGTCAGTCTCAGCATATTAGAGAGACAAGGTGGGTGAGGTCATATCTTTTACTGGACCAACTTCTGTTGGTGAGAGAGACAAGCTTTCGAGCTTACACAGAGCTCGTTCGGGTCTGGCAGACTAACTAAGGCTACGTCAACACTAGAGAGCTTACAGCAACACAGTTGTACCGATGCCGCTGCACCACTGTAAGATCTCTAGTATATCCACTCTATGCCAACGGGAGAGAGCTCTCCCATTGACATAATTAATCCACCCCCAGTGAGCGGCGGTAGAGTGCTGCCCACACTGGCGCTTATATCAGTGTAACTTCTGTCGCTCAGGGGGGTGGTTTATTCACTCCCTTGAGCGACATAAGTTATACTGACATAAGTGATATTGTAGACATAGCCTAACACAACTAAATACAAGATGGAACAGATTGTTTAGCATAAGTAGTTAACACATATTTCAAGGGATCATTCAAGGTGAAGTGACCCATTAACACCCCTCCAGTGAAGTGACCCATTAACACACTCCAGTCATAGGGAAGAAAGGAGGAGGGGAAACAGCTGCGGGGGTCGAGGGGTTTAGTGGATTATAGATTATTGTAATAAACCATATACCCAGTGTGTCTATTAAGTCCGTGACTTTTAGTGTCTACAAAGTTATGAATTAAGCTCCCAGGTTCGTCTTTGAAAGTGTTGTGAAGGTTTCCTTTGAGGATGAGGACGGATAGGTGAGCTATATAGTTATGGCTTTGTGAAAAGCGTTCACCTACAGCTGATGTGGTGTTTTTGTCTTTTATCGTTTTCTGGTGTGAGTTCATTTGAGAGTGTAGTGATTGTCTGTTTTCACCCACATTGTTGTTATTGGGGCATATAATGCATTGGATAAGGTACCCCACATGTTGTGATAGGCATGTGTAGGACCCAGGGATATTAAAAGGTGTGTTATGGGGGGTGTTGATGATTTTAGCAGCGGTGATACGTCTGCAGGTTTTGATCTGTTGTTCTGGCAGGGTCTGGTGCCTCTTTGAGTTGGTGTGTCCTGATCTGTAGGGAGCTTGCTTCTGATGAGCTTGGAGAATTTGGGCGATTGTTTGAAGGCCAGAAGAAGGGGTTCAGGAAAGATTTATTTAAGAATGGGGTCCCCAATGAGTATGGGTTGCAGTTATTTGATGATAATATGTATGGGCTCCAGGGTGACTGTCTCAGCAATGAGAACATCTAACACTAAACTTTGTTGGACTTCCTCCCCCACCCCATCCCACGACATACCCCATGTTCTTTGGATTTCTGGAGAAGAACTTCCCTTGTGTATGGGATGCAGCTCCTCTAGGCCATCTGCTCAACCACCACTAACCAAGGTAGAAAAGTTGGCCCTGTGCAATGTTGAAAAAAGGACACGGTTTAAGATTAAGTTCGGTTAGCAATTGTGTTGTGTCGGATTGAAAGAGGATTCATTTGTTAGTCCAGCAGTGGTAAGCTGACTTGGGAATAGTGTTATCCTGGATAATTTATAACCCGCTCTTTTTTTTTTTTTTTTGTATTAGAAATCAATTTTAAAGCAAAAAAGCAGCCATGGAAGAAAGACAGAAAGGGAGGAATGGATTTGATTTAAAAAATAGTTCTTTCCTTTGTAGAGATAGCAAATGAGTCTTGTTGCAGCAATAGGTTAGAGCAGGCAACTTTTCAGAGTTCAAGGTAAACAAGATACCAGTTGAAGATCAGCAGCAGAGAACGTTTTTAAAGATATTTGGTCCACCAGGGAGCAAAAAAAAAAAAAAACAAACCCAACCTTCCTCAGTATATGCTTATCATTGGAGAAGGAAATAAAACTTTCATGTTTAGTGTCTCTTTATGTTTTATTCTCAAAATGACCTGTGTATTCACCATATCATGGCTTCAAAGTGGACTCTTTTCTCCAGGAAAGATCATGATGGAGCTTTTAAGTTTCCATCTGGGGCTAAAACTGCTCTTAAAAAAAAAAAAAGAAGTGAAGAAACGAGAACATTAAAGGAGTGCTGTGGTTTCCTTATCATCAGAGATGGACTGATAAATCCCCCTGTTAGTTAAATATCCATTGAGTCAGTACTAATATAAGAAAGAAAAGACAAAGAAAGTACAGCATAGGCAGGATCCTGTGAAAATGGTATGTGTGACTCATATTCAAACGGGAAATTTATAGCTTGTGTACATTTGTCATTTTAAAAGATTTCCAGATTGTGCAACTCATGGGAATAGTTCCACTGGAGTCAGAGGGACTACTTGTGCAAGTAAATGCTCACCAACTGCACAAAGTGATGCATATATTTAAAAATACTGTATATATATATGAGTCAAGGCATTAGATGGCTCAGGGAATTGTAATGGATGAGAGCGCCTCTGACCTCCTACTCTGCCAATCTGAATATGGCTCAAGGCTTGGATTCTGTTATGGATAGGATGTGAGTGGATTGCTGTGCTTGTACAGAGCTCCACTGACCAACAGGCCTCTGCATGGACCCAGAAGCCCGCCTTTGAGCTGTTGGCTGCAGGATCAGGTCCCAAGTTGGTAGTCACCAAAAGCTGTTTTCCAGCTGATGACTGTTCCTTGGATGATATAAAATAAGTTGATGATCTCAGCCCAGTTTCTGGTACACATGTGTCTGCTTCACAAAACAACCACCTTCACGCTTACCGCCTGGGCAGTTTCAGCAGAGGGGCCAAGGTTTGAATGGGTCATGAGGATGGAACTACTTTCTTACCTCTAGTAGTTTCCTTCCAAGGAAGAGCAGAGAGGATGTGTGGTCCAGTGGTAGGATGGCAACTTGGGACTCAAGAGAGCAGCATTAAGTTCCTTGCTCTGCCACAGGCTTCTTGGGTGACCATGGGCAAGTCGCTCAGTTTCTCAGTTCCCCATCTGTAAATTGGGGATAGTAACACTTCTCTGTTTCCCAGGGATGCTGTGAAGATAAATATGTTACAGATTGCTCAGTGTTCAGAAACTAAGGCAATGGGAGATATGCAAGAACCCAAGACAAGTATCTAAAAGCACTATGGAATGGTGGTATGCTGAAGCTTGGATTGGCAGAACTGTTTCTTTAGCATCTTGCTGTGCTTTGCCTGCTGTTGATCACAGTGAACAACTTATGCCCCAAAGCATGAGGCTTGATAGCCCTGTTATTTTTTTTATCCTAGCTAGAGTAACCAGAGATGCTGGTCTTATTCACATAAGGGTCTAAGCTTTTTTGGACTCTTACTAAGGTGCTTGTCTAAGTAATATCATTCCAGAGTTCGACAAGATAATGATGTGATTAAAAAGTATTATCTTGAATCTCCTTAAAATTTGTTAGCTTTTATTTCCAAGTGCCCCCTTGGTCTTGTATTGTAGGAAAGAGTGAAAAAAGTAGGAGCAACCAATTAGCCTGATCTATAGACCTCTGTCATATCACCTCTTCTTCTTCCTCTTTCCACTCTAAACAGTCCTAGACCTTTTAATTTTCTTTCTTATGGATTGCCTCCACTCCACCTCGATATCACTAATCATTTTTTGCTGCCCATCAGTGGACCTCTTCTCTTTCTACTCTGCCTTTTTTGAATTGAGATGATTAAACCTGAACACATACATTCAAATTGAGGCTGCACCATCGATTTACAAAATGTCAGAATTATTCTCTGTTCTCTTCTTAACACAGTTTAAGATTGTGTTTGCTTTTGTTTGGTTTTATAATCCACAAGAAAACCTCACCTCCTTGGGATGGTGGGAATCTTCAAAGCACCCCTGAAATACTAAAAATCATCAGGACCACCCTAAAACCCAAGCAAAATCCTAAAGGGACCCTTGGATACTGAAAAGAGTTAGACATTCCCTAGAGGCATGAGACATACAGTAACATTCAAGGAGTCATTTAATTGGTGTCCCAAATACTGTGAATCTTCAAGGTATTCTCTGGGTACATTTTCAGGGGACCCCCAAGGATGCCGGAAATAAATCTGGAATGATGGAATGATGAAAAACCTGTAGGGCCCCATGATTTGCAGTCATGGCTGATGAGAGTCCAAATCTTGTCAGTTTATGCTAAAGATGCATAACTCCAAAAACCTGCCAAGAGCTTATGGATGTTATTAAACTTAGGAAAGAATTAAACTTTATCTTCTTTGGAGATTAAACAGCTCTCTAGCCTGTAGAAATAAATCCTGAAAACATTTTAGATGATAACAAGGGATTTAAATTTGCTGACTCCTTTTATGAGGAGAACTAAATGTGCCTAAGAATGAAAGCATTGGACAGTGTTCAGTGGGGCCAGGTCAACCCTATCATCCCTGATCCATGATCATTGCCTGAAACCTTGACCCATTCTCCTGCATACAGCCAGATAAAATCTTGGTGACGTTTAATGAGGGCTGTCGCCAGATCCAAGAAGCAGTCTCTGTTTTCCTGGATTTGTCCCACAGCTTGCCAGCAAAGCAGCCATATGTGGCGTAATCATTCCCACATTGCTGTTTGTTGGGTTTGCATCAGTTCCTGATGATGTTGCGTATTGACACAAACACCATAATCCAGTTATACAGCATTATGATGTGAAGACAGAGACTCAAACCTCCTGTCTCCATTATGTTTCAATGTATTTCTTTTATCCCAGAGGGTAATCACAAGCAGGTAACCTTCCCCCATTTTTAACCCAGAATTTATGATTCTTCACGGATTCCCTTTGACTCTCGGTAAAGTATATGATGAAATTGTGTGAGTCTATGTACAGCTGATGTATATCAGTGTAGCTGCATTGAGTTCAGTGGAGCCACTCCATCTTACACCAGTTGAGGATTTGGCTTATTGTTTTTCAAGCTAACCAAAACGGGGGAGTTGTGAGCTACTCAGTTTTGCTTTGCAACACATCGTAATCATGTGGAGGTCTGATCTTCCACAGTTTCTGAGAGATTTAGAAAAATTAGAAAAAAAACATATATAAAGCAGTGCCCCAGAGGGACAAGAGAAATAGTATGAGGAGAAACTGAGGGAGCTAAATTTATGTAGTCTAGATAAGAGAGGTCTCAATGGGGATGTGATCAAAGTCTATAAGCACCTTCCAGAGAACCATGTGAATAAAGGAAAGGGAATACTTACAATCTCTGAATTTGGCAGGACAAGCAGCAATGGCCTGAAGTGAAGGAAGGAAAAGTTTAAGTAAAATAGTTTGAAATAGGTTCTTAACAATTAGAGCAGTTGGGTAGTGGTTGCTAACAAGAGTATCAAATGTAAGGCAAGTTGTGGGGTGGACATGTTTGCCCTGTGGATATTTGTGCATTGGGCACTAGGGACAAAAAAATTTCAAACCTGAATGCATAGAGTCAGGCTTCTAAGTCCATTTTTAGGCACCTGAATGGAAGTCACAACTCTCAAAGATGCTGAGCACCTGCAGTTCCCATTGGCTTCAGGGAGGTCTTCATGGTGCTCACCACTTTTGAAAATTAGGCTGCTTCTTTAGATGTCTAAATACTGATTTCGGGGCCTCTCTCAAGGCATCCTTTCTTTAAAAGCTTGGCTTTGATGGAGATCAACTACTCATTTCCTATGGGCTGCCAAAGAGCCAAGAGATGGCAATGGCATTTGATCACTAATGACCTGGCCTGGTTTCTTCTAGTGACCAAGAAGTGAAAAGTGCCAAGTACTAATACCAATCCCTTGAGCTATATGGTCCCCCTTGGTTCTGGTTTCAGAGGAGTTTTGATATTTGGTTGTCTTTAAAGATATAGGCAGTTGGAGAGGCTGACACATTGAGCTTTAAAACTCTAAGAACTTCGAAACAATTGCTGCCGCCACTCTTCAAGATCATGCCCAGTCTGTGTCATTTCTAAACAGTATTTGACATGTTGTAGGCAGAACTCATAGTCAAACCATTCCAACAGGAGCAGTTCATAGAGTGATATTTTGCAGGAGCCAAGCAGGCATTAGAGTGGGACCTCAGAGGAGAAACACTCAGGTCCAAGGAGGCAATGGGGTCACCTTAAGCAGAGATTCAGTCCTGCAAAGCAAAGCATAAATCAACTAATATGGCCAAGGTCTTGAAAACGAAAGTGAAAGGAAGTGTAAACATATCCCACTGTGATTTCCTGGGACACAAAGGGATGTTAGGGATTTTAAGCAGACTTGTGAGGTCACTGAGAAAGCAACAACAAATATCAAAGACGCCAAAAAGGCTCTTAGAAAGCGACCACAAAGCTCAAAGACTCAGAAAAGGCCCACAGAAAGCGACAGTAATGCCAAACGTGCCACAAAGGCTCTCCCAAAATGGTTGGTCCTTCAGGACCCAGAAATAGGGATGTGAGGCACACTCTAGGATGTTAAAAGGTCTGAGAACGCTAGAGATCTGAGTCACTGCTGGTGACAGTTTCACCCGTCAGTGCCGAAGATACACTCCCCCAACTGTTGCAACACTATCCTGGCTTCCACACAAGTTTTCACCAACCTGGACCCTGCACCCTACCCTCTTCACACGCCGAATAGGAAGAGTCAGGATGGCCATTCAGAAGAATTGCAGTGGGTTTTTTTTTTGAGAGAGAGAGAGAGAGAGAGAGAGTCTCCTATTTCAGTTAATGGGAATAACAGAGCTCAGAACCCATGTAGCACTTAAAAAAAGGTGTTCCTTCAAAGCTGACTGGAGACAAAGACTATGCCATTCAGTGAAAGAACTTGCCTGGGTATTTCCAGACTGAAGGGAGTGAGCCTGTCTTTCCATTCTCACCCTAGTTCACCAGGGAATATGGCCAGCCTCAGTGTTGTGCCCAGATTCTTGATGCATTACTTCGGCCCCCAAGGAGCACTGATGGCATCCACAAAATCAACAGACTCTAATGCATGCATATCACTATTTTACAACTTCCCAGTGACAAAGGATCCTTTCCACTAACTTCAGTTCTATGGAATGCTCCATCATTCTGAACTGTCTCTGAGCTAGGCAGGTATCCCTGGTTCCCAGCTATCATGGTTCTTGCTCCCACATCCAACAACTCTTGCTTTTTAAATCAGGTCTCATCTTTCTTGATGGAGACTATTTTGCTGGGAAGCCTGTCCCTCACTCATTAGTGTTAAAAATAAATACATACATACATACATATAAACAAAATTTTGAAACTGAAGCCGGGCTCCAGATGTAAAAAGCAAACCCATTAAAGTACCACATTAATTCAGTGCTGCGCTCATTCCGTCTTAAAGTGAGAACCTTAGCCGTGCTGTTCAATATGTCTGAAATGAGGTCAAAAGCATGTAGGTTCTGCAAAAAGCACCTGCTCCACTCCTCCTGTAACAAGCTGGTTTTCTGTTCTGCTGCATCCGGGGAGAGGTGGAGAGAGCATACAGCTCTTTATATCTTAAATGGAGAGTTGAGAGTGGGGGCCTATCTTTTTATCAGGATCATATGTTTTGGATGGGACAGTGAAAATAGCCAGCAGCTTAAAGAAAATGCTGCATTTCTCCTCTCACCATTCCATTTTTCCTTTAAAGGGTCCCACAAGAAGAACGATCCTTGAGATTGGTCCCACAGAACACAAGATCAGCAGTTGTCCCTTTCCTCTTCCTCCCAAAGGCTGTCAACACCCACTCCATTTTAATGGTTTTGTATAAACTACCTTGACTAGTTAGTGTCTCTGGAAGCCCAAGCTCTTGACACATCGAAGACTATGCTGGGTGAAGCCTGGAGACCATAATGTAGGGAACAGTGCCCTAAAGGAGCGCTCTTGTGATTTCATAGGTCTTTTCCATGCAGAACTTTGAGGATGTTACCGTTAATTAAGTCTTCTTTTTTCAGAGCCCCCAAGACAAGCATTCTCTACCCTGAAAGAAGTTTTGCCTCACTCCCCCTCATTTTATCACATTCCCTCTTATTGGGTAGGACAAATTTTGTTTCTTTTCACTGGCCAGCCACATGTGCTTTGAGCCCTGCCTGGTTTTTGGAAGAGCATCCCCCCAGTTAGTAGAGTTGTAAATTATATCACCAACGTGTTAGCATATTAGGTTTTGAAATGGACAATACCAAAACTGTAGAAAGTTTCTAGAGGCAGGCAGATTCGTTCTGAAAAAGAACTAACCCCAATCTTTTGCTATCCGACCAGCCAGAGAGCTCATGTCATAAGAAGCCTGCAGATCACGCTGGGAAACCTAGAGTGACAGGGAATTTGAAACAAGAAGCAGAGGGTTGACAGACCTTCGGGGCCTCATGAACTTCAGACATAAGGGATTCATGTTGAAGGGACTGCAGAAAGGGGAGAGAGCTGGGAAATAAAGAGAGGAAGGTCCATTGTGTGAGATCTGGGTGAAAGGTGGAACTAACTCCAAAGACTTGGATAAACTTTGGTTGAAAATAGTTACTTGTTCAAATGGAATGTTTGGAGTTTCCTGGTTACTAGTTCCCATTAGGGGTTAACTTACCTCATTATAATGAGCATCCTAGCAGCTGAGAAGTCAGTGAGCTGCCCATGTCAGCCAAAGGTATAAGCACTGATGGAGTCTATGCATTTCAGTAGGAACCATTAGTTGGCAAGCTGGCTATCTGCATCCTGCAGTACGTTAAACCTTATGAGAACATCACAGCCAACTTGATTGCCTTTGGTTGCCACTGTGAAGATGAGATTAGAAGAGTTTGCAGAAGACAGGTTAGGTGGGGAAAAGGGAAAAGAGATGAAGAGAAAACAACTAGATTGGTCAAAAATGTTCTGACGGAACCATTTTCTGTTGGAAAATGCTGATTTGACAAAATCAAATCATTTTGCAGGAATGCATCAATTTTGTCAAATTTTTTAACAGGAAATTATCAAAATGTTTCATTTTGACATAAGATAGTATGTTTATAATATAATATTTGAAATGATAAAGTTGAAACTAAAGTTGAAACAAAATGTTTTGATAAGATTGTTTCCATGTTTCCAGTATAACGGTTTTTGGAAATTTCCTTTTGTAGGAAATTTTGAAATTTCAACTTCATTCCCATTCATGGTAAAAGGAAATGCTGAGTTGTCAGGATTTCTCACAGGGTAGAAATTCCGCATTTTGACCAGCTCTGAAAACAACACATACAATATATCAAAAGAGATAAAAGAGAGAAGTGATTAGAGTTTGGTTTGGTTGGGGTAGGTTCCAAGGTATCTTTGATTGTACTCAGCTTGTCAGCTTTTCTGTGGAAACACATGCCGTGTGCTGAAAATTAAAGGAATAAAAAATAAGAAAGAAAAATACTCCTGTATATTTCGCTTCACAACTTTATTGTCTGGAGAACGTTACTCTCCTAACCGAGCCCAGTCATGGATACTCATAACCATGTTATGTCTTCACTCCTCCAGTTCACATTAACCTTGTATTCCTACCAGTCCCTTCATTGGCAACTCATCTCAGCACAGTCTGGAAACCATGGAACACTGCCATCTCCATGATTAATGGTTTCCTCCATTGAATTGCAATTACAGGTTTTAATCAGTTCATTATTCCACCTAGTTTTGGGGTCTTGACAGTTATGCTGTGGAAACTAATTGAATTGGCTTCCCCTCAAGGCATTCCTAGGAAAAGATCTTGTCTTGCCAATGGGGATTTTTGGGGCTAATTGGCCAACTCAGAACTAATTTTCTTTTTTTCCGGTCTTAAAAAAAAGTTCTCATTTCCCAGCCCCCAGAAGCTCCTGTTTTCCATTTCTCTCTCCCAATTTCTTTTCCTTTGAAATGCAAGATATAGGCACTGCTGAAAGTTCAACTTGAGATACCAACTGGGAACCCAGCACTTTGAGCAGTGTTCAGATAAACACTACTGTTCTTCTGAGGATGGTCACCCCACAGAGCTGCTATTTGTCTCTTCTCCTTTAGCTACTTTTTCACTGATGCTGGACCAGTGGGTGTCTTTTGTATTAGACTGTTTCCCAGGGACCAACAGGAATCCCATGCTCAGCTTTTGGTCTAAGTCACCTTTTACTTCATGTCTGTCATTTCACATGCACAGAGCTGCAAAGCAACAGTACTTTCATTCAGAGATGTGCAGACGGCAAAGTTCCCCAAGGACATAAACTCTCAGAAAATAATTCAAGTTACTTGACACTTAATACCCTATAAATCTGCCAAAACTTCCCAATTGGACCCCATTGTAGCACATAGAAATGATCCAAAACCAGTTTCAGTATCAAGTGAAGTCAGATCCAGATGTTAGCGCAGCATGAGGAAGTATATCAGCAATAGTTGCTGCAGCATTCCCTGGTTCAAGTAGTCTACTGCCTCCACATTTCTTGGACTACCCCAGTTTCCCTTTGAGAAGTCCCCATTGCTTTTTTCCCTTGGTGTTTTGGATTGGGTGTTCTGGTCATTTAAAACAGCTGTTTAGAAATGTGCTTGTCCACCGTGATTGTCCCTTCCTTTTGTTTCAGTGGCACAGGGGTTGTGGTCATGCTAATGAGGTGCTTTGTGAGCTTTAATAGCCAAAGCATGGGCTACAGAGCAGGTATGGCGTAAGCTAAAGGAAGGGAAAAGGGAAAACAGGATTCAGGGTCTATCCTAGTTCTACACACAGTCACCAGGGCACTTCAAGCAAACCCCATAACAACCCTCTTTTGCAAAGGGCTTAGACTAGAGGTCAGCACCAAAGGTCTGTTTTGCGGTGTTAGCTATTCTAAATGTGAGCTGAAAACCTCTTTACCTGCCAAGACCTAGACTCAGGGTTCTCTGTTTCTCTTGTAACAGTCAGGGACAGTACAAGCACGTGAATCAGACAGGGAGTTGCATTTTTCACATTACTTTAAGTCATAATGATGTCATCACTAAGGATACGATTTTGTCACGGAAGTCATGGATTCTGTGACTTCCAAAGACCTCCACGATTTCACCCCTCAACTGCTGGGATCTGCAGGGTCCTACCACCTCCCGCAGGGGCAGGGAGCGGTGGGGTACCCCCGCCACCTGAGGCGGGGTGGCCCCTGAGCTTTGAGCCAGTATGAGCGGCAGGGTGATCCCCACAACTCCCCAGCCCCCATGGACAACAGGGGGATCCCCACAACTCCCCGGCCCCCGTGGGCAGCAGGGGGATTTTTCATAACTCCCCAACCCCCACGGGCAGCAGGGGGATCCCTACAACTCCCCAGCCCCCATGGGCAGCAGGGGAATTTTTCATAACTCCCTGACCCCCCCGGGCAGCAGGGGGATCCCCACAACTCCCTGGCCCCCATGGGCAGCAGGGGGATCCCCTCAACTCCCTGGCCCCCACGGGCAGCAGGGGGATCCCTACAACTCCCCGGCCCCCATGGGCAGCAGGGGAATTTTTCATAACTCCCTGACCCCCACAGGCAGCAGGGGGATCCCCACAACTCCCCGACCCCCACGGGCAGCAGGGGGATCCCCTCAACTCCCCGGCCCCCATGGGCAGCAGGGGGATCCCTACAACTCCCCAGCCCCCATGGGCACCAGGGGGATTTTTCATAACTCCCCGACCCCCATGGGCAGCAGGGGGATTTTTCATAACTCCTCGACCCCCACGGGCAGCAGGGGGATCCCTACAACTCCCTGACCCCATGGGCAGCAGGGGGATCCCCTCAACTCCCCTGCCCCCATGGGCAGCAGGAGGACCTGCTGCAGCTGCAATGCACAGGTGGAGTGGGACCCTGGAGTTCCAAGCAGGCCCCTGCAGATACCCAGTGGCTTCCCATTTTCTCATGGATATTTTTAGTAAAAGTCAGGGACAGGTCAAGGGCTTCCTGATTTTTTCTTTATTGCCCATGACCTGTCCATGGCTTTTACTAAAAATATCCATGACAAAATCTTAGTCTTAGTCATCACTCATGGCTTGGGAATCTCAGAACCATGAACTAAAGCTACAGAGGCTCAGTAAATGAAACAGTTACTTTCAACTCCGTTGTTTTAAAATACTATTTTTTTTAAACTCATTCCATTTGGAAAGTTTAACCACAATCTTCTCCTCTTCGAGAGGTCTAGACATAGCCAGCGGTTCCCCTCTAGGTGCACTTGAAGTGTTTTTCTTTGTCCCGGGGGAAACACACCCCATCGACCAGCTGGGATGCTTTGGAGAACAACGAAGTCAGATCATAGAAAGTTGGTAGGAACGTGTTTTCATGCAGGCTGTGGGGATGGAGATTATTGAAGAAGCAAATGCACCATAGCCCCTTAGGGATCCAATTCTATTATTTTAGGCTTTGATTCATTTAAAAAAAATCCTTTCTGACCTTGCTTTTCTGTCTCTGCAGGAATCATTGGCCGATATAACTATCAGAGAAAAAGGGCACAGTAGCATGCTAGGGTCCATTTTCATTGGCACTTTGCTGTAATTAGAAGGCTTTCTGCCTTGATGGGGGAGCCATAGGCTACAGGGCCAACACAGAAGTTGGGCACAGCTGCGCTATTCACCTCGGGTTCAGATTCCTTCTATTAAATGAAGAAATCCTAAGGTTTCATTACACAGTCAGAGTTTAAGGCTTTAGTTAGGAGAGAGAAGGTGCATCATGCTGGCAAACTGATTAAAAATACATGCCGTGTATTAACAGAGCATAAATGGAATCCTTCTTTTTCTTGAGTTTTTCAGTTATTAAGATGTAAGGTGACATGAAAGGTACTTACCTTTTAACTGATGACTGCCAATCACCTCCTTTTAGGGGAGGTGATTAGTAATATTAGTATCAATAGTGATTCTCTTGGTATCGTTAACAGTGACTAGCATTCATCTGGCAATTTTCGGTGCAGTATCCTAAAGGGAGCTTATTAAAACAAGACTCCCCCACCTCCACCCTTTGTCTTAATTGCCTCGTTAGTGATAATGCAGGATCCAGGAAATTACTTCCTCGTGGGTGCTTTGAAGATATGTGGTGGAATTACAGACACAAGCAAGATTGAGAAATATTTACGTGTTTTGGCTTCACAAAGGAAGATCAACTGTAAAACCGAGAAGCCTTTGGAGAGCAGGAGAGTCAGGGAAGTGCAATGTTGCTTGTGATTGCAACCATATTTGAGCACTTTTTGCGAGAAAAGTGCACTCTTTGCAAGCTTAAAAGAAACAAACAATAACGGCTCCCCTAATGTGCAAAAATAAGATCTGTTGTTTAAAGAGCATACTGCTGTATCCTTCCCATCACGATGCTTTTGACAAGACTCGCAGAAGGAGCAGATTGGATCAGCAAAACTTCACTCAACCCTGACAGTTTGATTGCACTGCTGTGGAGGATATGACAGATGTTGGAACAGCACGAGCAACTTAAACAAAATGCATCAAGCACAAAGCCAAGGCTTGTCTCTCTCCTACTTAAAATGATTTGCAAGCATTGAGGGGTCAGAACACTGGGGCAATGGTTTTGCGTGGAGGGAAGGAAGGAGGGGACTGGAACAAGTGGGGGGAAAATCACCTCCAAATGATGAAGTGCCCAGCGATATCTGACAAGTGTGTGAAACTGAAAACCTGCTGTTTGCCTTTCATGAAATTATTCAGAAATGAATCATAGCTGGAGAACAGGAGGCTTCTAAGACACACAGCAAGGACAGAGAACAGATACAGTACTTACTGCATGAGCCTGTACAAAAAATAGACAGCCAAAATATGCAAAGGTGGGAGCCTGAAGTTAGACACCAAAATCCTTACTCAGACACCTACTTATCAGTGACATGGGTTTCGGAGGTGCTGAGCTCCTTCTGCTCTTACTGATTTCAGTGGAGTTTCTGAGTGCTGGGAAAGTCAAGCCAAACAGGAATTTAGTTGTCTAACATTAGGCACCGAAGTCTGAAAAAGTTGTACCCACACCCACACCCCTTCCCTCACCTGGAGAGGTGGGGATCATCGCTCAAAGACAAAGCTTTAAAGAAATTATGCACCACTCCTATCAGGATAAACACGTGAGGTCAATCGTCCTAGCCCACCCTCAACACTTAGATAGGCAGTGGTTTATTTTTATTAATTTGAGTGTTAATTTAGAACTCAAACTGGGAGGTGAATAGTATTACTAAGTAGAGGTAGGCACTAGTGTGTGCACAGAAGATGTATAAGCTTCCCCACATGGCTCTGCTAATGCACCTCCATCCTTACGCCACACACCACTTGCTGTTCCAGTCTGGCACCCATACACACAACTCTGTCAGCATACCTCAGTTTGGCCCTACCACCCTTTCCACTGTCCATTCCAGACTCACCCTTAAGCAAGGACTGACAAGTCACACCGCTGGTTTTGTGATGGGGACAGAAATCTGTTTGGGACTGGTTCAAGACTACCATGACCACTTTCCTTAGTGAGCTAACCTAGGTTCAAACCCAATTCGTCAGCAAAGAAAGGCTGCTTGAATAACTGCTGTTGTAGGCCAATCAGAATGTTGATGCTATTAGAGATGGGGGAACCTCCATTGGTTTCATTTAGACAAGTGCCAAAGCTTATCTGAGTCCTTCTCCAGTCCAAATAGGTGTCTTGCCCCAAACTCCATCCTTCTGTTTGCCCAAAACCTCCGAGCCCATTTTGACTCCAACTGACTTTTCAGAACCTTGGCTCCACGAATTCTCTTTGCCTGCTAGCTCCATCCAACTCCTAAGGGGCCCTTTCCTTTGGCAACTCCACATGGGAAGGTAGGGCAGTTCATAGCTCTCTTTGCTGAGATTTGGCTGGCTGTTTATATCTAGAACCTAACCCTTTCTTTCTCTGCTGACAGGTAAAGCACTTACCTGTGCCCTGGTCACTGCCCTATTGATTATTGATACCTCCATCTCCCAATCCACCCCACATATTGCTGCTAAAGCTGTGTCTCCCTGGCTCATAGATCAGACCAGGGCACACGCCTGTTTGAATCCGTTCACTGACTCCCCGTTTTCCACAGCATCAAATTCACACGATTTATCCTCACCAACAGGGTTGCCACCGATTCTGAACTTTACAGGAATATATAGATTTCATTGGTATGGGTCAGTCTTCTTCAGTGAGCATTTCTAAGATCATTTAAAGGTTCCCCCAAATGCTTCACAACTGTTCAACATCATCCTCATGTGTCGTGGGGGTGATACACCGGTCATGATTTCCCCCTGTGGGTGCGGCGGCCTGAGGTGCGCTCCGTCCACCCAGTGGGTCATCTCTGCTCCATGTAGCGGTTGCCCCGATTAGGTCCCTTGCACTGGGTGCTTCCGTGGACTCCCCCCTTCGTTTTTGCGAGGCTCCCGACCTGGTGACACACCTCCGTCCCCACCGGCAGTCAGCCCCAGTCTGAGCTGCTCTGATGGCTTTTATATCCTACTTCCAGCTGGCGCATGCCCAGCAGACCAAGGGGTGTGAGGCCTCCTTGGCTAAGAGAGAAGGGTTAACCCCTGCTATACCAGTGCAGGGCTGATGCACCCCGTCGCAACATCCTATTGGGAGGTGTCATTTAAAGCAGTGGTTCTCAAAACCTGTCCACCGCTTGTTCAGGGAAAGCCCCTGGCGGGCTGGGCCGGTTTGTTTATCTGCCGCGTCCGCAGGTTCGGCCAATCGCGGCTCCCACTGGCAGCGATTCGCCACTCCATGCCAATGGGGGCGGCAGCAAGCGGCGGCCAGCACATCCCTCGGCCTGCGCTGCTTCCCGCAGCCCCCATTGGCCTGGGACGGTGAACCGTGGCCAGTGGGAGCTGTGATCGGCCGAACCTGAGGACGCAGCAGGTAAACAAACTGGGCCAGCCCACCAGGGGCTTTCCCTGAACAAGCGGCGGACCGGCTTTGAGAACTACTGATTTAAATAACACATTGCGTCACTGAACTGCAGATATTTCATTGCAATGACATGATACATCATGGCATATACATTCATCCTGAATGACAAGCAGCAAAAGGCAGCTACTTTAAGTACCTGAAGTGGGGTTGGAGATGGGAGAGAAGTGAGGAGGCTCTCACAAACTTTTTCAAACCATAAACCCGTCTGGGAGGAGTTAATTTAGATTTGAAACTTGGGCTGAGATTGGTGGCTGTTTTATTTTTTCCCAAACCGGTTTTCCCATCTATATATGTAATTACATGTAAATTCTAAATATGGCAAGGTTGTTGCTGCTGCTGTAGCTATATATGACCGGAGTACAAACAACATAACAAGTTGCATCACCTACAGAAACAGCAGGACACAAATCTACTCTGTGCAAGGGAATCCGAATAGCAGTCTTGGGCATTCATTGACTCAGAAGGGACTTGGTAAAGCAGAATGGGGATTTATGAAAATAAAGTTGTGCCTTTCGATGATTTTCAGCTGATTTTATGCAAAAAGAAACCTAAGGATCAGAGCAGTGAGACACGCAAGGCTAAAGTCTTTGAAATCCCTGTAGGCCTTATTATGTGTATAAGGAGACAGACAGCACATATTCCAGGGCCGGGGAAGCTATTGCTCTTGATTTAAGGGTAATTAAAGCATCTGAGTGACAGCAAAGATGACATGTGATGCATCAGGCAACTTTTTTCCATTTAGTTTCCTGCTCAGAGAACTCATTTGCATCCTGGATGAAGGATCATATCTCATACCTCTTTGCCTCCATCTTCACATGCATAGCAGGTCCTTCTGCTCCTGGCATTCTGAGAGCATATCTGGGGCTCACCTCCTGGACAGTATCTAGGGCCCTGTTCCTTCTCTCAATGAAGTAATTGGAAAAACTCCCCTTGGCTCAGTGGCACAGGGTCAAGTACTAGGAGCATGAGAATTGCCATAGCAGAAAAAAGTGATTGGACTTCAAAGGAAGACTGGTGGGGAAGTGAGTGATCCCCTTTCCTGGAACACTTCCATTAAAGGATGGTGCAGTATAAACACAGGGAGGGGGCTGTGCATTAATTTTTTCAGTCTCTCTGATGGCTCATTTTGACTCAAAGGCCACCAAAAGTCAAAGCAAGGGTGAGTATTCATTATTGAATGGCCAGGTTTTAATAAGTGTGTGTTTGCACAATTGTGGGTGCAGCTCCTGTGAGTCCATGCCCAGTCGCATCAATTATGAGCACAGATGAGCAGTCAGGGGTCGAACTGGCTGTTTGCACAGGCAGTTACTGTGAGTTTGCATGCAGTTACACAAATAAATTGAGCAACTGAAGGCACACACACTCCTGGAAATCTGGCCCTGAGTATGCAGTAGGTTGGGGTGTCCACAGTGTGCCAAGTAAGCTGGTATGGTCAGGTACGCTGTACCATTAAGACATTGATTGTCAGTCCGCCGTACCAGAAAGACACATTTTCAAGGATGAATTGAAGAGCCCTGCACAAATGCAAATATATACCTGCAGATGCGGATATCAGAGGATAGAAATTGGTATCCACTGAACCGCAGGGCTCTCCGGGGAATTGCAATAGTGAAAGAAGCAGAATGTGGGGCCGCTGCTCCCAGGAGCCAGCGCCCCGCACTGGCAGCTCCCACAGCCCCGCCCCCCAGCCCTTCCACGCAGCTGTGTCTCCTGTCTGGGGTCCATACAGCCCCACCGGAGGACAGGGCTGGGGGCGGTACGGTCGCACCGGAGGAGCTGCCGGCGCGGGGTGCTGGCTCCCAGAGTGATGGCCCCACGTTCTGCTCCTTTTGCTGCTGCGGTTCCCGAGAGAGCCCTGTGATTTCTATCCACAGATATCCGCATCCGCGGGTATAAATTTGTATCCGCACAGGACTCTAGTCATGGAACATTTTTTGTAAGGGGGGGGCAGGGTCGGGCGGTCGGTACCATGCCGTTAAGAGTTAAAATCTTCTTGCACCCCTGGATGTCCAAGCTTTGCAACAAACGAGGTTCACCCTTGGCAGCTTGCAAGGGACCTGGAGACCACCTCTGATTTGTCAATAAAGGTATTTACATTTTAGGAATAAAAGATGCATGCACATAGGGCTAATAATTGCTTGTATTCTTATATGTGCTTTAATAGCTGAACAAAATTACTTGCAGACTTGCATTCATGAGCAGTGAAAGCAAAATGCCCAAGGCATTCACAGGGCCATTTAGAGAGAAAGAACAGGCTTGGACATTGACATGTCAGAATCATTAACCTCCGCTAGCTCCACCTCCATATCAAACATTCGGCAAAGTGGAAGATGGTCACAGGTGGCCTAGTTCTCAGTGGGCAGCAGCTGGCCCTGGGGCTGCCATTTGGGTACCTTACACTAAATGGATTTTCTTTCTGTGGCTTCTAAGTAAAAAGCTCGTAAGCAACAGAACCTTGTGAGGGAAGCCAGGGACTCTGTAAAGACCCTGGGAGGTGGACTTCAGCTTTTTTCTTCCTAGATTTATATGGTAAGGATTTGGGGTGAGGTAAAGATGGGGATGGTGACTGATTGATTATGGGCAAACCATATTGCTGAACTTCCCCATGTGAATGTAATAATCAGTTATTCTGAAGCAAGAGCTTGTAGGGAAAGGAACGTCCAGTTCTCCCTCTGATAAGTGCCACTCCAATTGTATTGCTCTTGTCTCTGATTTCTGGAGCTGGAACTGAGGTTTGTATGGTAAAGAAAGGATTGGAAGGAAATTGAGAGCCGCAGACATGGGATCTGTATTCTGTGACATGGCAAATCACACAAGATCAGATCGACTACTATCATATCACAAAACCAAGCTTAAGATGCCTGTATTGTTCCGTCCACTAATACCTGTTGTAGAGCCCTAGCTGAGACAAGTTATTCATGAGGAAAAGAGAAAATGTGTGAGGGAGGGCGGGAGAGGGAGTGAATATTTGCTCTTTGCAGAAACTGTGATCTGTAACGGTCAGATACGACATGGTGAGATCAGATAGGCCCGGCGAGCTTTAATAGCCACTTCTGGATGCTGTTATAACAAAAAGTGCTTTTGTTTATATTGCATTGTCCCGTATTTACACAGGCCTTTCTGTGTCTTGCAGTATGAGCAGGGATTTTCTTCTGTGTTCGGTCTGTTGTAAAGCACCGTATATATTTACCACACTATACAATTACAGTTATAACAAGGAATAATGGAACCCTGAATCCTTATGACCTCTAGTATGATATAAATAGAAGAGAGTTAGGAAGGATTGAGGTCCTGTTAGATCAGGATAAATGTACAGGACTTGTTGAAAATTCAGCAGTGAATCAGCTGGTATAATACTAGAAGGTCATGTGCAAGATCCATCACCCCCCCACACCCAGGTCTCCCATAGAGCTTCTAGCTTGACCTTGACCTAACACAGGGGTTGCTGCAAGAAGCCACGGCCAGCAAATCGCTCGCCCGCGCCGCTTCTCGCTGCCCCCATTCGCCCGGGACAGCGAACCGCGGCCAGTGGGGGCCGCGATCGGCCGAACCTGCCGCGTCAGCAGGTAAATAAAACTGGCCCGGCCCGCCAGGGTGCTTACCCTGGCGAGCCGTGTGCACAACGTTGCCGACCCCTGTACTATAGGGTGCAGTATCTGAGTGGTTGAAGTGCTTGACTGTTATCCTGAAGGGTGTTGGTTCAAGTCTCATAAGATCTCACACTGAACGACCACCGCTAATTCACCCAGCTGCAAAATGGATTCCTGATCCCTTTGGTAAAGATAGCTAGACATGATAGACTTGCTGCCAGAAGGGAAATATTTAATTTCATTTACTCTTTTTCCAATATTTGGATACCTGTAATCTCCCCCAACCTCTTCTGATCCCTCATCTAAATTGATCTAAATAGTAACAATTCAAAGTGATTCAGACAGCCCATCAGTCCCCAGTGGTTTGCCTTGGGGAAATTGCCCAGCAGCAAGGCCACCTGGTGTAACTCTCCGCAGCTCCCCTCCCCTGGATGTAAGAAACGTGCAGTGTGGGGCTCAGCTCGGGTATGTAACAGACAGTTCAATACTCCTGGTGGAAGGTGAGGTGCTCATACGAGGCTGTAATGACTAGCTGTCAGGGAGATGCATGGTGTCCTTTCGACAGCTGGACACAAAACAGATGAGGGTGATGGTGATATTTCTCTGAGCCCTTAATTAGAGCTTTGATATGGGAAAGGTACAAGTGGAGACATTTTCCATTATCGCTGTTGGGGAGGAAGGCTGCAGGGCATTGAAGTTGCATTAACGCTCACTATCCCATTCGCTGGGATTTGTGCTCACCTTCTGTTTTCAGCAGTTTCTGCCCCCTGTTCCAGTCCTATGTTTCCCTGCTTTGCATTCCCTTCCTGAATTGCCTTCAGGTTCATAATGGGAACCTAGCTTCAGACTTCAATAAGGAAATTCCAATGTCTCTTCCAAACCATCTGCCCTGTTCTAATGCCTTTCAACTGAGGAGCTCAATATGCTTTACAGCACATTTGTAAAGGTGGTAAATATTATTATCCCCATGGGGAAACTGAGGCACATCAAAGTCTAGTGATCCTCCTTGAAAAGGAGGTAGAGCTGGGAATAGAACCCAGGACTCCTGACTCACAGTCATGTTCTCTCGCAACTAGGCAACACGCTCCTGCACGCACTTTTGTATTTTAGTATCACTTTTAATATTGGCCAAAATGTGAAAAGGGAAAAACCCACCAAATCTGTTTTCAGGCTCCTATGAGAAGAGGAAAGAGATCCATTTTACTTCCTTCATGTCTCCACATCTCCCAGCAACCAGTTCAGCACTCAGGAAAAGGTCACAGCCTTCCCCACCTTGGAACCATACAGCCTCTCAGCTAATCGCACCAGGATGACCTGTGGAGTCTCCCCCACTTCTCCACCCTTCCCCCATCCGAGACGACCAAGAAAACACGGAGTCCCATGTGCCAGATTCAGGTTTTGGCAGGTAGACAGCAACAACAGGAGGTAGATACAGACAGCTGTGCAGGGAAGGAAATGGTGATATAAATACATGTTTAATTGTGGCTTAATTACAATTACTTACTAGGCTAAGTTTATTTAAATGCAGTGTAATTAGAGTGAGACCTTGATTTAATCACAGCCTTATCAGACATGGTTACCACCTTTTCTTTCGCTTCCTTCTCTGCCTCCTCCCTTTCTCATTTTCCTCCTCAACTTGCCCCAGCAAATTAAACACCAACCCCTGAATGAAGCAGAAGATTCAATAGCATGGTGGCTGCTGGCCCAGAAGTCTCTCCTTGGAAATTGTGAAACCCCCCCACTCTCCTGATGAGCTGTTACTCTTCCTTAGCAGCTAATGATAATGGATTCTCATTAGCTTTGAATGACTTATCAGAAATATAATTCATCACTGATGGCAGACCTCATAACCCAGCCGCTCACAATGAGTAAATTATATAGGCCCAGTCATAAGAGATGGATTGTGCCTTATGATCTACCTTTGGAGAGATTCCACATCCTGTTCCAATCAGTGCTCGCTTTGTCTTCACTCTGTGATCTAGATGAACACAGAGGAAAGTTGTGTGGGTGAAACCTCTTGAATAGGTTACCGCAGCCCCCATCATTTACCATTTTCCAGCCGCCTCTTCTTTTCATGGCTACTGCTCTGACCTTGGATGGCAGCGGCTTGCTCACTTGGCTTCCTTGGGAGACAATAGCCACCATTACAAGCTGCAGCATTCCTGTTATTAGAGGACATTAGTATTTTCCTGCTAAGGTGCTGAGGCAGACCATGCATCCTCTGCTCACCTGGTCTGAGGCAATGCGAAGCCCTGGAGATGCATATCTCTGCACGCTCCTGAGCACAGAGACTGCAGCTGTGAGATGTTCCTGTATGAGGTGTGCAGGAGGGAGCGTCCTCCACTCCTCTGTAAGGACCAGTCACAATCTGGCCCTAAGTAATCCATCCTCAAAACCGCCCCTGTAAAACAGGTGAGCAAGTACAATTGTTCCCATTTTAGAGATGAGAAAAGTGAGGCACAGAGAGGCATAGCAGAGTTTCCCGTCTAACTAGAGAAGACGAACAAAGGAGGGGAGGAGAAACAGAGGCACAGAGATTTGCCCAAAGTCACATAGCAGTGCTGGGATTAGAACACAGGAGGAGCTCTTGGCTCTTAGACTAAATGCTATGTCACCGGGACCACTCTGCCAAGCCTACAGAGCATTCTGAGCAGGGGTGGGGTCCCATTGAGCTAGATACTGCACAAACATAAGAATGAACTGGAGTTGCACATGCCAAGGCATCTTATGTTCGAGCAGTGAGAACTGATAGCTCTTTTTCTGTATGACAATGGTCAGGTCACACCTAGGGCTAATTTGCATTTGGCTGTGGTCATGAATGGTGCCATCCAACGGGTGGAAATTCAGAGCAGAGTGATTGGGGATGCAGAAGGATTGAACTATGAGAAAAGATTTAAAAAAGTAAATATGAGCAGGCTGGCTAAGCCAGTGGTTCTCAAACTAAGGCCGCCGCTTGTTCAGGGAAAGCCCCTGGTGGGCTGGGCCGGTTTGTTTACCTGCCACGTCTGCAGGTTCGGCCGATCGCAGCTCCCACTGGCCGCGGTTCACCACTCCAGGCCAATGGGGGCTGCGGGAAGCGGAACGGGCCGAGGGATGTGCTGGCCACTGGGCTAAGCGATAGCGCCGGTGAGTGGGGTGGCATGATAACTGTCTCAAAGTATGTGAAGGATGCAAGCACCAACGAAGGATAGGAATTGTTAAAGGTGCAGCTGAGGGGGATGGAACACAGGAAGATTTCGGTTGAATATCACGAGCGATCTCCTACCTCTGAGATGTTATGGAATCATCTCTCAGGTAGGGTGCCCAGTCAGCAAGTGTAAAAAATCTGGACAGGGGGTTGGGAGTAATCGGAGCCTATATAAGACAAAGCCCCAAATATCGGGACTGTCCCTATAAAATTGGGACATCTGGTCACCCTACTCTCAGGTGAGGTGATGGAAACCCCATTGCTTGAGCTAGACTGAACACAAAAGTGGAGAATACGCTGTAGGGAACAATCATGAGTTCTCCCTCAGGTAAAGCAGCATTTAGCCCGTCTGGAACAACACTATGTAGCCTGCATTCTCTCACCGTCTCCGTCTCATACTTTCATCCATGAGCTCCAGCAGCTCTAAACAGTTAAATGTGGTCATAAAACTCTGAGGCTGTTCATTAAGGATTGATTTATAAATGTTTTACGCTGCCATCTAGCCAGGCTGGCACTTCATGACTGCAAATTGCGGACTGTTACCAAGCTCTGCTGCAGGGGTCTGTGCTTAAGGATCCAACTCAGGGAGATGGCAGGGGGGGCGGCAGCCGGGGGACGGGGGGCGTATTTTCCCTCCTGCTCTTCTTTGTTGTAGTTTTTTTCTTTTTTCTTTCCTCCAGACATTTGTGACATTTTTAACAGGCTCTCTGATCAGTTCCGGGTGACCTGCACCTCTTTTGTGCAGTTCTTGTCTTGACTCATCTGGATGAGAAGAGGTAGAGAGGAAAACAAAATTAATGGTAGTTTTCCTTGCCCTTCCTCCCTGATCCTGAAAGTCCATCCCCATGTCAATCAGACTATTACGTCTAGCGCCAGCGGGGGACTTTTTCACCCAATCAGAGGCTCTTTAAGGGCTGAAAGTCATTGAGCCCTTCATAAGGGTGTGAAGTGGGTCACATGTTTAAGCCCCTATGGTGGTGGTGTGCTCAGGTGGTGTCTGATCACAGTAAATCATGGGTTACTAAATGGATTTCCCACCCCCTTCTAATATGTATTTGGCAGTGAATTTTTAATAAGGATGCACCTTGTCAGCTTGAGAATTCAGCATGTGGAAGAAGGAGAGGGACAAACACAGATGGAGGGAGGAAGAGCTGGGGGACAGGAAAAGGAGGGAATGAGGTGGAAGTAGGGAAAGAGAGGAAAGGGGGAGTGAGGAAAAAGGAAAGAGAGACAAAGGGGGATAAGAGAGAGAGAGAGGCTGTAGTTACTACTGCATCTTCTCTTTTCTCTGCTTGAAAATAAGAATTCACCATCCTATATCAGCTTTTCCCCTCAGGGCAGTTAACTCCATCAATTAGTGTATGTACACTCACCATCCCTTTCAACAGCACGTGCAGCAGGAGACATTCAAGCCTTAGAAATAGACTTTAACCCTGAGTACTTGTGCCCTCACACAGTTCCTTTCTCATAGCTACCCTTCCCAGCAAGACAGACAAATTAATTGGAGACTGTGGAACAAGACATGGCTAAAACGCAATGGAAAGGTTCGGATCCAAAATCCCTGACTAAGCAATTGTGCTGTGTGACCGAAAGACAGACTGCAGGGATAGTCAGATGCTATGGAGAGATATAGTAAAGTGCTGTAGAGAGCTGTAGTCCATTACACAGTGTGGATATATAGACAGAATTAAAGAAATAGATACTGTGGAAGCAGTGAGTATACATAGAAAGATACTTTGAACAGACAAATATAGTGGATAGATGTTGCAGAGAGAAGGATACTGTTAGATAGACTGTGGAAAGACGGATAAGGCAACAGATAATATTGTGGTTAGCAGGGCCAGCTCTAGGTTTTTTGCTGCCCCAAGCAAAAAACATTTTGGCTGCCCTCCCACCCCACTGCACCCTCCTGCCGCCCCAGCCATGGGTCACTGGTAACTCGATCCCAGAGCGGGTCATTCAGCAGGAATTTTGGATGTGCACAGAACACAGACAGGATTGGTTCCCATATGGTTACAGAACTGCAGTAAAGTGGAACTATTTTCAGCTTGTGTGACTGAAGGCTATCTGGATGCATATTATAAGACTGTCCTACATATATGAGGAAAAGTTGAGGTGCTTTTATTATTCTTTTGTTCCATTCTTTGTTTCTATGGGGAATTTGCCAATGCAATATCACTGTCTTCCTTTTAAACAAATAAAACTAAAACTAAAAAATAATAATAATAATAAAAAAGCAGTGGCTGTTGAAAATAGCAATTCCAGTCCTAATAACCACTGGGAAGCATTTCTTGCTCAATTTATTCTACTTTTTCTACAGCAAGTTACAGTGAATCAGTATATTTGATTTGGGAGAAATGAAGTACCAGCTGCCCAAATTGAGCTTGAGCACTCCTGAATTTTGAGGGTGTTCAAATCTGGAAGGCAGGTGCTGGATTCCCTTTCTGAATATGAGCTAAATCTGGAAAAGAAAAGTCAATTTCTGCTTCCATGGCTCAGAAGTGTAAATCCTCCTACGTGCCTGGTACTGTATCTAAAGCTGCTCAGTCTAGTAGAGCCTCCCCTCCCTTACTTTTCATTTTAAATTCTAGTGGGATCCACGTACCTGCCTTGCTAGGCTTCAGATAGAGAGGTGCAATGTCCATTTAGTCCGCCCAATTCTTTCTTTGGGGGAGAGCTCAGGGCTGGGGCGGCAGGAGGTGCGGGTGCAGGGGGAGGGACGAGCCCAGGTTGGGGCGGCAGGAGGTGCAGGTGGGGGCCAGAGCTGGAGCAGCAGGGAGTGCGGGTGCAGGAGGGGGGGGAGAAGAGCCCAGGGCTGGGGTGGCAGGAGATGCAGGTGGGGGGAGAGCCCTGGAATGGGACAGCAGGAGAGTGCAGGTGGGGGCCAGAGCTGGGGTAGCAGGGGGTGTGGGCTGAGGAGAGTCCAGGGCTGGGGCAACACAGGAGTGCGGGGGGAGCCAGGGGCAGCAAAAAACCTAGAGCTGGCTCTATCCCTACCATTTACAGCAAGCTGCAGCATGAGGTTTCAGTTCCACACTCCTTCCCCCTCCCTTTCCTGTTAATTGCAGCCAAGGGAATGCTGGGAAATGTAGTTCTTTCCCTGCTCCAGGGCTGGCTCTATAGGCAGGGTGCTAACCAAGGAACTACAGTTCCCAGGGCTCCCTGTTGGTTCTCAGCTCCCATGCTGGATTCTTGGGCCTCTGCAAATTTGCTGCCCCAAGCACCTGCTTGCTTTGCTGGTGCCTAGAGCCGGCTCTGGTGGCTAGGTAAATAGAGATAGATACTGTTGATAAATAAACCCTATGAATAAATACTACCAATAGATATTTCAGATAGCCTGCCATTTATGAATATTTGACGCACACTTCTAAGGAACTGCACAGTGCCTCTTCCAAAATAAAAGTAATGAAGCAGCCAATAGGCTTCATCTGATCATGCAGTTAAACATTTAAGAGATGTTAGTAACTGCAGCAAAATCATCAAGTTATCGCCTGGTTCAAAGTGCTTTAGTCCTGATGGATGCGTCATTGGTGGCATAGCAGGGAGCTACGTACATGAAGGCTGGCAGAAAACTTGTCATAAGGAGCCTGTTAGCATGCACAACTTTAACAGTACGGAAGGGACGTCAGAGCCACTCTGTTACAAAGTAAATTATCTCCAGGTTCATTGGGAATTGAAGCAAAACTGGAAAAGTTAACTGAACATTGAATTTTAAGATCCCTAAGTTAGAAACAGAAAACAGGCTAAGTCTGAACTTAAAATAGGGTAATTAGGTCCACCTGCCAGTGAAACATTTCCAAGTCACTTCATCCAATGCTAACTGCCTGTTCCTGAATTTAGAAGTCCTCTATCCCCGGCTCCTGCTATGACTTCACTAGCACCTGGCAGTGGAAGGGATTCAATTCCTTTCGTTAGTGACTATCAACGGCAACAGGAGAAATGCAGAATATTGAACTCAGGACTTGGGTACACAAAGCCTTTTAGTTCTTCTTTAAAACACAACAGGCCAAATTGTGTTCACAGTTCCATGAGTGCTCTGTCCCACTGTTTCTGGAATGTGCACGTATATGCTTTATGCATACTGCCCAAATTGACCTGGGGCTGTTCTGAGTTGCCTTCTCAGAAGGTTAGAACTATGTTCCACCTGAGTGCCTGGGCTGATGTTCTGACCTATCTCATAGTGCTGCTGGAGGCCAGGGCATCTTCTGTTCACTGACACCATACCTGTACTTATCACTTTTCTGGCATTTCTTCGGCTTTACCGTGTTGCCAGCTTGTTCCTGTTTGCTGGACTGTGGCATTCACTGTCACGGGCTCCTCTCCATGGCTAGTGTTCAGCTCTGTGGTATCCCTGCTGACGGTGGTAGGCTTCATGCACTGGTTACCTTTTTTCCACAGTAACATTTCCACCAGCTGCTGTGGCAGCATTGCTTTCACCTGCGCACCTCAGAACTCCTCCCCTCACTGCCTACACACCCTCATTTCAGGGGAGCTGGTGGCAGGGACATTGTGCTCTGTGTAGTGTGTGCACTTATTGCTTGGGGGAGGGGGGGCATATTCCTTCTAAGGGCCCTGATGGGTTTGCTCTGTGACAGTCCTGCACCCCTTCCTGAGCAGAGCCTGCCAATCATTCTGAACCACATAGAGTCTGTAACGTGCACCGAAGTCCATTTGACAGATGCAGAGATGGGCTACTCAATTCATTCCATTTGTGACCTGAACAGGCTTGGAAGCAGGTCTCCAGAGATGAAAGGAGAAGTGAATTAACCTCAGTGCATCTCCTACAGCAACCACCCTCGGCATAATTACTTCTTCAAAGCAGCCTCTAACCACGAGCAGTTCAATTTCCCCTCTTCCTGTAACAGGCAGTATATTAACGGTATGTTTTATAAATCATTCCACCTGTGTCCCTGTAA
The DNA here is from genome assembly GCF_013100865.1 of Trachemys scripta elegans. Lineage (NCBI taxonomy): Eukaryota > Metazoa > Chordata > Testudines > Emydidae > Trachemys > Trachemys scripta. The sequence continues at coordinate 72,205,437 of NC_048307.1, read as the reverse complement.
AGTCTCATAGAAACAACTGTACACACTACTCTCTTCGCTCGCTACCAATGTTGCCTTCAGGGCCCAGTACCTGTTTGTGGGGAGAAAGAGATTTTATATATATATGGCTTTAAACACCAAATTAAATGTGAAATTAGCAGTGAACTCTTCAGTCTCTTTCCAGTAATGATGCTTAATGTTGTGGTGAGAGAATCAAGTGCTTTGCATGGTAGGTGCCAATTGCGTCCCTTTCAGGAGGCATGAAGTCTCCCAAGGATGATTGGGCACCACATGCAGGGAAAGTGATACAATCCTGTCAGGTTAGGTGAGAAGGGCTTGGTGGCGGGGGAGGGTTTAAGCAGCAAGTTTTTATCTACACAGTTGCAACTCTTAATAATAAGGGCTTGTTATCAGTGGACCATTTCCAGTACAGTGAAGATATCAAAAGTCATAGTCTCCAGCAGAGAAAATGGATAGGTTTGAGTTTAAAGAGCAGTCCCCATCGCAGAAGAGCCTCGGTTGTATGAAGTGAAATGTTATCTGTTTCCTGACTATGGGGAACAGCATGGAAGAAGGGCAACCCAGACTTCTGAGGGAAGCGGAGCTTGGAAATTGTGAGGGAAGAGACCGCTTGGAAGACTTTCATTTTACTCAAGAAGTATCTTTTTTCCTCTTCCTTGATTGTCTCTCTGAGGATCTCAGGGAATAGAAGGAGGCAGTGCTCTCTAGTATTTAGAGCAGATGGTAGGTTTGGGTTCTGTGCACCTGGCTCCAGTTCGGCCTTGTCATGTGCCCTTGGACAAGTCTTTTGGCTTCTCTGTGCCTTAGTGGATTCACCTTCCATGTGTGAAATGGGGATTATGCTCCCGTATGTTGCAGCGGTGTCAGGATACTTAATTAATGGGCTTGATTCTCTGGACCAGTGGGAGGGAGACAGTTGCATGGAAAGTTCAGGCATGTGTACACACACCATGGGAGGGTAGGCAGCAGTACCACTGCTGTCCTCTTCTTTGAGAGCCATTCCTAAGGGCATGAGTGAGGCTCCATAGAAGGGCTGCCTGAGAGATGCATTGAACCAATGTTTCTGTCATGTGCCCTGGCCCGCTCCCCAGCCATCTGTGGTCTTTCTCTGTACAGCACCAGTAAAGAAGCTCCACTTCCAGATCACCCATAAAGCAAGATGCTTTGCACCATTGTTACCCCTCTCCAGGCAGTTTCCATCGGTGGAATCCAGACAGTGAATCAAACCCAATATCTATAAACTGCCTGGAGATCCTGGCATGAAAGACACCATATCTATGGTGCTGCTGCTGATGATGATGATACAGCAACACTCCTCACTCATTGTCCAATCCATGGATATCCTCAGAGTTCAGAGTAAGGGTGTTAGCACATGTGTCCTTGCCAAATTCCAACTCAGGTAATTACATTCTGCCTCCCTTAAAATCCCCTGGCTGCTTCATTTGGATATGGAAATCTTTCCTTCCTGTCCTAAAATGTCATGACCTGTTGCAATGACTTTTAAAGAGCTGCTGCATCTTACCATAGAGTGGGTGGATCCTCAACTGGTGTAAATCAATGTGGCTCTATTAACTTCAGTAGAGCATTGCTAATTTGATACCAGCTAAGGATCTGTCCCACAGGTTGTAAAACACTTTGGAATCCTTCCGGCTGCAAGGGCTCTCTGTACCGTAAATAGATTATTATTATTTTATTATATATGCAACTCCTTTGGGGGATCCAGAAGGCATTTGCTGGTGGGAGGTAATGGGCTATAAGAGTCCTGATAAAACTGCCCAGTAATATCATCTTTGATTCCTTGCAGGATAAAACATCATCCTTCCTGCCCCTTCAGTGTGTACAACACTTCATATATATTAAGTATGTTACTTTTTTCATCTAGACTGATAGCTGGTCTGATCTGATCTGAGTGGATTTTGCTAGCCTGCTGCTGGAGAGATTAATGAAGTTTTCAAACAAAGTTTAAGGCTTAAGGTAACATCTGAAATATAGATTTTAGAAATCACCTTGGCAGTGTTGCTTGACAGTCTGCTTTTGGAGCTAAGCTGATTATCCATCTTGCCTCAGAGATGCTTTTCTCCATGATACTGAACTGCCTGTATCACGTCTCACTAAATCTGACATAGTTTATCTGCAGGTTGACCATGCAGAAAAGGGGAAAGTCCGGCACAGGCTTGGCAAACTATGGGTAAAACCAAATGCACTCTGATTCTGCTGCTCCAAATCTGCATTGCTGTTCCCCACCGCTACCAGACCAAACCCAGAACTGGCCTTCTCCCTCAGCAACAGCCATAGCTTTCCAGAGACTTCATGCTACAGCAATGGGTAAAGCTAGCGCATGCGGCACCAAGACAGAACTGACACAACAAAAAGAATCCCAAGAGAAAACCACATACCAATGATTTTATACTGAAGAGAAACAGATCATGGGCTCCATCCCAGGTGCCTGGAGTGCAGCAGCTCTTCTTTGGATTGATTGCGAGGAATGGGTATAATCTACCCAAAAGATCTCTCTTCTGGAAGTGTGTGTATAAGTTCTAGGATTTATATTTGCATTCCAACTATTTGTGTTTGTATTTATGATTTTCCTGGGGCTTGTCAATGCCTAGGGGAACAATTTATGGTCCAGAATAATTCACGATCTGCTCCCCTCCTAGTGTTTCAGCTCCTCGATGGCGGAAACCACCCTGAGAAGAGCAGATGTCACTTTATTTGGGTGCCATAAAAGGCTCCCTGAAGCAAAGGAAAGAGATGAAGACCTAGCAAAACAAACATAAAAGCAAATGCCAAGAAATTCAGGTTTCTCCAAACAAGGAGATATTTGGGTTCCAATGGCACTGGAATGCACAACTCCTAACTCTTTCTAACACCTAAATGGATTTCTAGCTTTGATACCGTGGAACATTTACAGACAGGCCAGTTAGAGAGTTCAAAATCACAGGGCAAGCTGGCCACAGAGACTGGCAACACCTTACACTTTTGGACCATCTCAAATTGTTCGTCGAAACTGAAGGGGTTTTCCATGGGCTGAATATTCTCCCCCTCACTTTACTGCAGCCAGATGTTTTCATCACTGTATTTCCCTTTGAAATACAGCCTGGGGGAGGCTGGGCCCTCTCTCCCTACTGTTTATTCCAGTCGGACTCCTGGGCCCATCACGTCTCAGGCTCTGATCCTACATTCCTGTCTCTGGTGAACTCATGAAAATTCACCAGTTTCCCTAATGGAGCTGGGCATTTGCCAATTTCTGTACTAAAATCTTTCTTTGCTGGTGGGAGATTTTTCCTCAATCAGGCCAGATTGAGGCAATTCAGGGTTTCAGCCACACTATGACACAGCCCTCCGGCCCCCAGCTCGACTCCCATACCACAGCCCTGCAAGCTATGTGGAATGGTAGTGACAGCTCCCCTTTCCTCCCCCACGGCATGAGGAGGCCTGGGGGCCCTCTTAACCCACCAGGAATGGGAACTCTCTCATAAGGGGCAGCAAAATTTACAGCAGAAATTGTTTTTCCCCAGAGAGGCAGAGGTGGCAGCATGCAGGGGCCACACACACTCACCTCTGTTGGGGTGGTCTTGGCAAGGTTCTCCAGAACAGTGGGTCTTGGAGTTACCACCTCTTCAAGATGCAAGGGGCAGATCACCCCCTAAAAGCTGTTGTTACAGACTGTCTGCAAATTCGGGCAGATGACACTGCATTGGTTGTGCTCAGTCACATTTTCAAGGTTTTCTGCGCAATTATGAGAGCTATAATTTTTTTGTAATAAAAAGGAAAGTGTAACCACATGACTCTTGGAGCTGGAGCCCTGGACATGGGCTTTTAGGGCCTATGCCTCACTCCATTCCTGTCTTCAATCCCATTTGTGAATATATATAAATTATTCTTATCCTTAGGGTAGCACCTAGAGGCCCCTTCCTAGATTGAGGTCCCATTGTCCCACGTGCTGTATACACACCTAGGAAGAGCCTGTCGCTGCTCCAAAGAATTTACAATTTAAAAAGACAAGCCAGTCTAAGGGTAGAAGAAAATAAGTATTATTCCTGTGGTAATGGATAACTGAGGCCCAAACAGATAACCTCAGCTGACTGTGCTACAGCCAGGAACTGAACCGCCGTTTCTAGAATGCCAATTTAATGCACTAATACAAGACTAACCTTTTTTCTTGATGCATAAATAGACACCCCTTTCCACCTCAATACTGCCTGAGCAAGAACAGGCCTTTCAGCACCCGTGTCTCTAAATCAGAGGGTGACATTATATGCCCAGGGTGGTTCTCCATGGAACGATTGTTTCACTGCTACACAAGCTGTGCTCTAATTAGTTCCATCTATCCAAGTACATAGGCCATTTCGATTAAATGAATACTTTTCAAGTTCTCTGTCAGTTTGTGTTGCCGCTGCATTAACTCAGAATTTCCTTTCATTTGTGATTGTGTTAACATTCTGTTAGCATTTTTAGTAAGCCATTTTTATAGCAAGAGTTAATGGCATAATGTAATTGGGATTTTAAGTTATGACTGATAAAACCCAATAAAGTGAAAATTCAAGAATAGTGTTTGTAAAATATACATTGAAATTACCCCTTTTTTTTTTCCTCCAGTAATTGGCACTGTTGGGAACTGATGGACACAAATTCTCTCCCACATGCTGGAAATTTATTCCCAGGAATGCAGAATTTCAATTCTGTATATAATCCAAGGGAAACAATTTTTAAACAATGATAAGAAATTATATTTACTCAAAAAAGCTGTAATGTACTTCACAGTAAATATAGAAAATCTGAAAAAACAATCTCTAAAACCAGAAACCATAAATGTCATTTTTTTTATTCATAGTAGCAGCAAATGCAAGAATTAGGAAATATAATGTACAGATTATTAATAAATAGCAATGCCATCTCCAGTGGATGCTTTACCATTTGCCATTGATTTCTTTATGATGTAGTGCCATCTCCACAGACTTGCAGCAACATAGTTTGCTTTTCTCTTTCCTCTTCCTAATGGGAGACATTCACCTCTGTACAGAGGAGCTATGCACTATGTAAATTCCACTTAAGCCTCATTGGAAAACTAAAGTAGGATGTAGGTTGAATGTTACTCATGTGCTAACCTTCTACACAGGGTGATGTTCACCCATTGTGATTAATGACAGGCAAACATCAGACAGTATGGAGAAGCTGAAGTGCAGAGGCATGCAAAAAAATTGTACACAAAAATAAGGTTAAGCAACTTTTTTGGTTTGGTTCAAATTTTGGGGAGAAAAAAAAAATCAGGTTGAATCACTTTTGGGATCCATTGAGATTATGAGTGAAAGTTCAGGTTTTGTTTGGTTTAGATTTGATTGATATTTTGAGAGAAGATTTAGGGTCAGGTTGTGGGCAGAAGTTTCAGCCTGATCCCCCTTTTTTTTTTTTAATTAAAAATATTTGCATCCTTAATTCTAAAGTTGTCTCTGATCGCAGAGACCTCATGTGTTTCCATCACAAATCTGATCACCTTCTGCTCCCAGTGCAAGGCACATTCCTCTGATCCTGTGTTCATTAACATATATATATATTGTGACAAAGTTCCTCCTCTACCTTGGTGGGTCCTGCGCTTATTGACAGATTTGCTCACCTCACAGATTCACCATGTGGGTCAGGTAACAGCCCAGAGACCTTCCCCTCTGGTAGAAACCAGAGTCCAGGTCAATTCCTCCTGTGTCTGATCAGGAATTGGGAGGTTTGGGCGGAACCTACTCCGGGTTCCAGCCCAGGGCCCTGTGGACTGCAGCGGTCTAGAGTGCGTTCTGGTACAGCTGCGTGACAGCTACAACTCCCTGGGCTACTTCCCCATGGCCTCCTTCCAACACCTTCTTTACCCTCACCACAGGACCTTTCTCCTGGTGTTTGATAATGCTTGTACTCCTCAGTCATCCAGCAATATGTCTTCTCACACTCAGCTCCTTGTGCCTCTTGCTCCCAGCTCCTCGCATGCACACCACAAACTGAACTGAGGTCCTTTTTAAACTCAGGTGCCCTGATTAGCTAGCCTGTCCTAATTGATTCTAGCAGGTTCTTAATTGGCTCCAGGTGTCTTAATTTTCCTGCCTGTCTTAACTGGTTCTAGCAGGTTCCTGATTACACTAGTGCAACCCCTGCTCTGGTCACTCAGGGAACAGAAAACTACTCATCCAGTGACCAGTATATTTGCCCTCTACCAGACTCCTGTACCCCACTCATCTGGGTCTGTCACAATATATATATATACACAAATCACTCCATTGTACATACTTCTTACCCTTGGGAGAGGATGAGAGAACAAAACAGGTCAGATATTAGTCATATTGTTTCATACGTTGTTGGGTGGTGCTCAGACACTACAATTATGAGCACAGTATAAGAACCTATGTAGAACAGAATAAAATAGAATTTCTTCTGGGACGACATTTCTGGCAGCTTTGTTATGGATTCATCCTGAGAACTCCGAGGCAACATAAGGCCCTTTTAAGAGGAAATATGGTTATCACAGAAAAGCCTCTCTCACAAAGAGAAATCAGTATCCATAGAGCTGCTTTACTCACTTTAAGGAGCTGATTTTGAAAGGGACCTCAAAGCAGCCTCCCATTTGTTCTGCACCTGCAATTCAAGTATTTGTAGTGCAAATATTTGTAGGTACAATGGATGTAATTTAGTCATTTGCCTTAGTTGCTAGTGCAATCAGGTAGTGAGACATCTGCATGGCATCAGTTTCACCAGCACATATTTGCATGTGAAGTTATTCGCTCCTGCAAAACTTGGGGCACAAAATAGAGATGCAGCTTCTAAAACTCAGTCCATCGGGCCTTGTCTACACTGCAGACTTTTGGCGGCAAAGGGCAGCTTTTGGCCACTAAACAAAACCACCTCGATGAGAGGCGTTAAGCTTTTGGTGGCAAAGTTAAAATGACAAAGCATCAGTGTAGGTGCTGCCGTTCATTATATCGCCAGAACTGGCCTCCCCCAGTATCCCACAATGCCCGCCGTGACTGCTCTGCTCATTGTTTTGAACTTGGCTGCCCTGGAGGCTTGCACCCCTCCCCTTTCAAGGGTCCCTGAAGTTCTAACAGCTCAGCATGCTGCTCTGCTCTGGGAACAGAGCGCTCTTGCTCTCTCCCTCACTATGAACACAGAGGCAGGCAGGCAGGAGCCAGTGTGTGTGTGTGAGCAAGAGACTGCTGTGCTGTCAAGGAGGGAGGTGGGGGCCGATGTTGGGGGTGTCCCCCCTCCCCCTGCCTCAAGACTGGTTGCTTTTGGCTGCTGTCTGAACTTAGAGACAGCATGCCGACACACTCACTCTCCCCCAATACACACACTGTCTCTGTCTTCCCGCTACACACACACACACATACACACACACACTCCCTGTCACACACTCTGCCCCCTTCCCCTCCACACACGTCAGTTGAAAAGGAGCTGCCAATCTAATAGGATGCCCATGGAATGATGGGATTGAGAAACCTGCATTGCTTGACACTGTACCTGCCCCATGATGCATTACAAACCCTTCCCAAAGCATCCTGCAGCCAGTGGCACAGTGGGATAACTACTCACAGTGCACTGCTCTCTGTGTCGATGCAAGAGCTGCTAGTGCGGATGCGCTCTGTCGACTCAAGGAGCAGAATGTGGACATGCAGCAGCGGTTTAATTAAAACTCTTTAATTGAAGTGGCATAACTTTTGGAGACAAACATCTGCAGTGTAGACATAGCCTAAACGTCTTGGCCACCCTAAATCTCGTAGCTTCCAAAAGCCTTTAAGCCACTCAGAGATCTATGGGTTCAGTGTGTGGAATTTTGAAATGAAATCTATGGGGCCAAATCCTCAGTGAGGGCGATGACAATGAAGCCACATGGATTTGCACCAGCTGAGGCTCTCTAGCTCAGAACAACCTGAATGATTTTCAATCTTTATTCTAAAAAGCAGGGAAGCGTAGCATCAAAGCCAAAATCCTTAAACTTCCTTTATTTTCCCCCCACTCTGCCAGTGATTCAATTACTAAAAGCACCCATCAGCAATTATGAGAAATCTAATCATCTTACTGTACCAGTCGGGATGATTACTATGTGATATCAATAACATGATCATCATTTTTTAACAGAATCTGTTCTGGAACTAGACATTGTAGCCAATTGGCTGATACAAGTTCCAAAGCATATTTTCCAAAGCCCTAGCATTATTCAGTGCCTTAATGGTTTCCAATATTTTTTAATAAATACGTTCAACTCAGGTGGGTAGTTGACGGCTCATGTTTTTGCAAGCAGTTCAGTCCGTACAAATTGGAAATGGCATTGACTCTGGAAGCACAGCCTCAGAAAGGGTGACATCACAGCATTGTACATTTCTGATTGGCTGAAGCCAGGCTGTCACATCCCCCTTGTCCGCCCTCCATCCCCCAAATGCTTTCTTTAGTGATGATTTTTACTGAATGTTACAAGTTCATGATGAGGCAGAGTCTGATGATATGGACTTCACTAGGGCTAATCATGGAGTTAAGGGACGATTCCAAATCTGGCCCAGTGGCAGCAGAATGGGTAAATTAAGCTTTTGTTGGTACCTCTCCAGCAGAGTTTGGGTATTCAAATGGTTTAGGCCTCTCATTCTGCACACTGGGCCAGCTCCTCAGCTGGTGTAAACTGGCATAGCTCCATTAACTTAAATATCTAGATTTAGCACAATGTCGTCTGAAAGAGACAAACTCCATTGCACCCGGGCAAGGGCACGTCTTCACTACCCGCCGGATCGGCGGGTAGCAATCAATCTATTGGGGATCGACTTATCGCGTCTTCAGTAGACGCGATAAAATTGATCCCCGATGGCTCTGCCGTCGACTCCGGAAATCGACCGCGGCAAGAGGCGGAAGCAGAGTCGACGGCGGTGGGCAGCGGTCGACTCACCGCCGTCCTCACAGCCAGGTAAGTGGACCTAAAATACGCAACTTCAGCTACGCTATTCACGTAGCTGAAGTTGCGTATCTTAGGTCGACCCCGCCCCATAGTGTAGACCTAGCCATAGATCCATGCTGGAATCAGAACTCCAGTTCGGCTTTCAGCTGCCATACTGATGATGGTGCTGTTGCTATCACTCGGGTGCACATTGCCAGACTGACAAAGTTTGCCATCAGGTCCTCTGTGTTTCAAAGCTAACTCGCCCAACCCAGCTGTCCTGAAGTGGGAAGAGGATATCAAAGAGTGATGTCAGAGCAAAGCATGAGTTCACATCACTACGATGAGAAACACACCTGATTCCCATAGATACTCTGGTAGTCTTTCAGGTGTTTGTGCTGACATGTAATCGGAGTAAAAAAAAAGGGGGGGGGAGTATAGAGAATAAAAAAAGAAAGAAAATGAGTTAGCTGTGGGGATCAGCACCAAGCCTCATAGCTCTTTGTTCAGCGGCTGACTTGCATCTGTTCAAGTCGGTTTGTTTTATTAATGCTTGCTGGCCTAGAGCTAAGAGAGCGATGTTAAAGATTCAATGTTAGCACAACACTGACATATAGATTTGTTTTCCATGAGAAAGAAATTAACAGTCACGCGTAAGATTGAACCCGGAACCTTTGGCTTTTCTGTCCACCCAGTTTAAGGATTGGCTCAGAGGTGGAGAATGATACATGTGGATTTATTTGTCTGTCCTATCAGCCTAGAACAGGGTGGAGAGCTTTGGCATGCAGGAAGGTTGGTTAACATCAAGCCAGTGGCCTTCGTATGAATGAATAATTCTTCTCTCTCTCCTCCCCAAACCTGCCCTTCAGAGAAGAGTTGCTGTAACCTTGGTGGCAATCTGGTGATTTAGGGACTAGAGTGCTTCCCTCCTGTGCACACATATCAGTTAACCATCGCCGTGCTGGGAGTCGCCTTGCTGCTGCAATTCATTCTTTTAGTGTTTATCATTTCTCTTGGAAATGTGTATAGGGAGGAGAATCTCCCCTTCAAAGCACTAAAGGGCCATTCCTCTTTGTAAAGAGATCTGCACACCCGGCACCTCCCACCTATCTCCCTGATCAAAGCTTTAAGACCATGGGTATGGCAACATATTGGGTTACAACTAGGATAGGTTAATAGGATAGGAAAGGGCAGGAAAATTACACACACCTTCAACCCTCTCCCTGCCAAACAACATCAACAAATCCCCAGACTCCTGACTCTGAACTATTTTTTTATATTCATAAACATGCACTTAACTTATTTTTCTTTTTTCACATTTTTGCTGCTGTGCCTGAACTTCCTGGGTCTAGCCAGGGCAGGAACTGGAAGCACTGAAAGATCATAATTAAGGCTTCTCTGGTGCAATACGCAGCTGATCAGAAACAGAAAGTCCTGGAAAAACTCATGGCAAAAGCTATCATCTGGAGACTTCATTTCTATATTTGCAGACCTAGTGGCTTGGAGAAACACCAGAACTGTCAGGCACCTGTCTTCTGAACCTTGGGAGGGACTATCCATTATTCCCTTACCAACTCACTTCCCTCTCCCCTCCATTGCTTCCAAATCTGAACGATCTATCCTCAGGGAGTGAGAAGGGAGAATTTTATGCAGATTTGAACATTTGCTTTTCTTTAATGATTTAGGTGGGTGTTGCAGTCCCACTGTGACCTTCCTGGGTCGTCAAGTAGTGTAATAAATACATTAGCAAAATAATAAATTCATTATTCTTAAACCACTCCTAATATCCTTGTCTATTTCTCTTCCTGTCCAGAATGTAACTGTAATCCCACTGCAAGGGGCTTCTAATGGCATCATAATACACAAGTGTTGCTCAAGTCACCAGAACCTCTGAGTTGGAATGGCAGCCTGAATTTATATATGCCTTTGAAGGGGGAGACTTTAGTTAATATTATATAAAATAGTCATCTCACCAAGTCTTTTTTCTCACCCTTCACTAGTTCCTGCCCCACTCACCAGTATACCTGTTATCTTCTTTGTCAAGTGATTTTGGTCTGGCCTGTCTCTCTCATTCCCGGTTTGAATTTTCATCCCGATTCATCTTCATTCTCATCACCATTTTGACTTTCAAGGCTATTTAACATCCCAACAGGGATGTAATGAGATTTGCAGACTCTACTTTCCTGCTGCGCCAATCACAGTGACCGGCTAAGTACCTACTCATAGGAAGGATGGAAACAGCCCATTTTTAGAAGACTATCACAAGTGTTTACAGGTAATAATAAAATGCTTCCTGAGCCTTAATTAACATTAGGGGACAGTGTAGGCCAGGAGTCTGCATGCTGTCCCTGTATTGATAGTGTCCCCAGTCTGAACAATCTCTCCTCCCCTCCAAATGAAGAAGCCTCACATGCTCCACACTGATCTAACCGGTGCACCAAGCATCCATTTTTAATCTTGCCAAATCAATTACAAACATTACAGGCTGCAATTACCTCGGGAACTCCTGAAAAACTAATTAGTACAAGTCCTAACGATGAATTACACCTTTCCTTTGGCTTTATGCAGCAGAATATCTGTGCTCTGAAAGAGCCCACGCATTGCTCAGCCATGGCAAATAGAATCTTGAGGCAGCTCTGAATTATGTTCCCAGGCCACAGTGTGCTTATCACAGGATGGGCCGCAGTGGGCTGAAAGCCAGGGCACCGACTTGCCCAGGGCTCAGTTCAGCATTTTAAGTAGGTGTTGTAAGATGTAAAAAGTCCTGGACAAGTGTCCCACTGAAATGGAGATCCAATGGGAACCGGCAGAGTTCTATCATTGTCATCTACACCAGTGGTTCTCAAACTGGGGCCGCTGCTTGTGTAGGGAAAGCCCCGGCGGGCCGGGCCGGTTTGTTTACCTGCCGGATCCACAGGTCCGGCCGTTTGCAGCTCCCACTGGCCACAATTCACCGCTCCAGGCCAATGGGGGCTGTGGGAAGCGGCGGCCAGCAAATCCCTTGTCCCGCGCCACTTCCCACAGCCCCCATTGGCCTGGAGCAGCAAACCGCAGCCAGTGGGAGCCCGGCCCGCCAGGGGCTTTCCCTACACAAGCAGCGGCCCCAGTTTGAGAACAACTGATCTACACCATGGCAATAAAGCAGGCTAACGAGATGGGTCTCTATGCTGGAGACAGCTTGTATCACTGTCCAGCTGATGCTCTCATTCAGTGATGTGAGGATTTAAACAGTCCTCCTTGGACATATGGATGGATCAACCTGACCCAGATTCGTGGGGAACCAGGGAAATTAAAGGGAAGGAATGGGATGATCTTAAAAATGAACTCCATTGCTGAGGCTGAAGATAAGAGACCGTTAGTCAAGCCCCAAAGGGTAGAGTTGATTCAGTAACTATCAAGGTCTAATTCTGGCATTGTATTTCTTCCAGGAGTGTATGTCCTTTAATTAAAGACACTGTTGGATGCAAGTGTGTCCACTTACACCCTAACAGAAACTTCATGAAAATGTTAAGAGCTGAAGTCTGCTCTTGGATGGCCACACTCAAGTCTGAAGAATAATTATATTAGATTTAGGTTAAATGTATGTATGACATATAATATATTGTGTCATGGATGTGCCTGGCTCCTTACAGAGCAGATAATGGCCTTGTCCCTGCCATGAGGAGCTTCAGTATAGGTCAGGACTGTAACAAATGACAACAGAGGGAAGGCTTGGGGGAATGCAGGAGGATGAGGGCAAAGGCTGTATGATCACGGAGAGGCTATTGCATGCATCTTGAGGTGTGCAAAGATTTATTTGTTTGTTGGCAGTTTCCCACAGGGAACCGTTAATGTAATCATCATCAGTAATGGACCCTATTCCTCCTCCTAGTCTCCTTCTTGGTCCTGGTGGTTAGCCATCATGGTCCAACTCCTGCTTCTTTGAAGTTAGTAGAAAAACTTCCATTTACTTCACCAATCAGGCCATAGGTGATGAACTGAGGGGGGAAAAAGCTACTTTTGACTCACTAGAGTAATTCCCCTGAAAGTTCTGTCAAAATCAAGGTCAGGTAGCAAACCTAAGTGAAAATCACCAAATGAGTAAAAGGGACATCTGCAAGAAGCCAGTTCTCTCCAGCAGTAGACAATAAAACATGTTTTGCTTTTGATCCAGTCAGTTAAAATATGGATGACTGGGTGACCTGCCAGAAAAGTAAAATGTGACTGCAACATCCCTAGAAATGCCCTGGGGAGCTCTCTTCCCCTCCCCCCCTGCCTGCATGTATACATGCAGGTAAAGAGTAACTGTTTGCAGAGCATAGATCAGCTGTCACTTCCTTGTACAATGTGAGGCTGTATTTTATCAACAAGAACGAGAAGTCATATTTTCTTTTGTGGAATTTGGCAGGACAACTGATTTCTGAGGTTTGGTGCCCAGCTGCGATGTAACAAGGGCGGCAGCTTAAAATGAAGGGTGGGAGGCAACTGAAAGAAACAATCCAGAGTAAAATCGAAAAGCCAGAGAATGTTGACTTGAAGGGAAGCGATGGCCTTTCCCCCCACACACCCTCTTGTTAAATCATTGAACATGCAGAATTCTTTCACACAACACAAAGCTCCCTTTTCACAGAAAATAAACAAATATGCACGCACACAAAAGCAGAGCTAATTGAGATCGAGTCATATCTCAATAAATATGCAAATTAAAAATCAAAACAAAGAAATTCTATTTATCACATCATAAAGTTGCAAATTGCTGTTGAGGCTCTTGTAGGCTGCAATAGATGAGGTGACGGGGCTATAGGTTTTAAATTAGTAGGCCAGCTAACATGTGCATGTGTTTTCATTGTAATAGCTGGTGGCTCACCCTCTGTAGCTATATCGCCCCCTCCCTTCCTCTGTACCATGTCAGCATTCGGTGCTATTAATAAACTATATGTGCCTTCAAGTTCCCTAATGTAATGTCATCGGCTTTCCCTTCTGTTTACCTTCCATAAGACAATATCATTATTCTTTGGTGAATCTTCTCTCTCATCTCTTGCTTTTTCCAGCCCTTAAAAAAAATGGGATAGGAAAAAACCCCAATTCTCCGTGCACTAATATACATGCCGCCAAGGTTGTTCATTACCATGTCTCACGATTTGCATTCTCTCCTGAGGGAACAGGGATGTGTGATATGGAGAGCAGGCATCTCCTAATGAGTTTGGTCCCTTCGTTAGTGGGATTGTAACCTGCTCCCCAGCAGGCTACATGTTGCCATCTTTTCAAAGAACCTCTATTCTGCTTGTTTGAACTGATCCATTTGTATTGCTTTGTGTATGGTCTAATGCACCTACCATAGATGGTGAATTATTTGGATGGAAAATTCTGCATAGCAGAGAGATGTGAGGGGAATTGGCTGGTTTGGGGACATTAGAACATAAGAAAAGCCATACTTGCTCAGACCAAAGGTCCATCCAGCCCAGTATCCTGTCTACCAACAGTGGCCAATGCCAGGTGCCCCAGAAGGAGTGAACCTAACAGGTAATGATCAAGTGATCACTCTCCTGCCATCCATCTCCATCCTCTGACAATCAGAGGTTAGGGACACCATTCCTTACCCATCCTGGCTAATAGCCATTCATGGACTTAACCTCCATGAATTTATCTAGTCTTTTTTAAACCCTGTTGTAGTCCTAACCTTCACAACCTCCTCAGGCAAGGAGTTCCAGTAGCTGGCAATGTGACAAAGAGCTTTTCAGCTCCTAAGTCACAGGTGTGATTATTGCTTGTGTTGGTAATGATAAGATATTGGTACCATCTAACTGCTATTTGTTAGTGAATTGAGCTGGTGGTAACAGTCCATTTCCTTGTGAACATGTGCACAAATCACCGTAGCTATTACCACAGGTAGTGCTAGTTGTTTGTTGGCCAGCAAAGAAGCCAATGACTGAATGACCCAGGGAGACAGAACACTTCTCAGACCCTCGAAGATGGACTATCCAAGTCTAGGTTGGAACATATCAGTGGTGGAAGTATAGGGAAGCTATCGCTGCTGCTGTCTTTGCCATAGTTACTCTGTGGCTAGAGAAGGGGAAATTCAGTCTCCAGGGCTGTCAGTTTGTCTCCTTTCACCTGCACTAAAATTCCTAGGAAATAAAAGCAGGAAGATGTACATTCTGAAGTACCCAGAACCTTCTGTTGTCCTCAGGCACTGCTATTTGGTTACCAACCTGAAGCAACTGCACTAATCTGAAAAAAATTACTCCAAATCAGTACTCATGCAATTGATTGAGAATTTGGTCCAGTGTCTCCAAGTTCCATTTCCTTTCTAACAAGTCGCCGGCTCCTTGGGCTGCAAGGAGTATATTATACCAATTATCCCAAAGCTGCACTTTACATTTGTTCTTGGGAGCAAATCAAATCATTGGCATGCTTCTCTAAGGCCTTGGGTGCGTTGGTTTGATGTGATAGACTGCCTGGCTACTCATATAGGGCCTGATAAAGCATGCGGCAGTCTATGAGAACCTTTCCATTGACTTAAATGGACTTTGGAACAGGCCTGTCTTGCTGCTGCCATTGATAAGTCTCCAGATATGAACACCTAGTGCTGTTGTTAAGGCATTTTCAGTAGTAGGCCATCAACTGTGGATCTTGCTTTCATTTTGGTTCACCAGGGCCTGGGTCTGTTGACCATGAGAACATGTTGTAAGGTCTGTCTCTTTCCTCAGGCTTTTGCCTGTTTGGGGGTGTTTATGGCAAGGATTGGGGCAACGATCTTGACCGTTAGTATTAGTCTGCACGTTATGTATACAGATAGTTTGTACAGTTCCCATAGCCTATATTGATGGGGCTTTTATCAACTGAAAAAATGCATACAAATAATAAGGTTATGGAGAAATAGGTCACAGAATTGGTGAGGGAGTTGTTCTTGGATATACAGGTACTGCAGGTGAGTCTGAGTCTCTTCTCTAGAACACAGGTGGTTGAATCAGCATTGGGGCAGCTAAGTCCCATCACTACATCATAGATGACTGAATTCCAGTGTATCCAAGAAGCTTGTTGAAACTGGGTAAATAATATTCAGAGTATTTTATTCTTTTCTTTTTAAAAATTTCTTTATTTCTTTATTTTGACAATCACAAAGAAGCAGCAGCATAGTTTAAAAATGAAAGGGTCTGATTTCCCTGGAGTTTTACTCTTTTTTGAATACTGTCATGGTAGACTGGGTAATTTGTGCCATTCCTGTGTAGTTCAGAAAAAAAAAAATCAAAGTCCTCTGGCCGTCCTCTGCACAGAAAGCTGAGATGATTTTTAAGTCGTGTGTAACAACAATTGCTGTGGGTTTTTTTCCATGTCACGTGCACACTTTCACTTTTGAGCTCCTTCTGACCCAGATTTCAGGGAAGGTTGAAGGGAAGCCAGAAACTATAGAAGTGCATAGTGTTTTCATTTATTTATTTTCAGGCTACACAGACCTATTAAGCATGTGGAGAATCCCTATACAGTACAACCCTGAAGTGAGCGAAGCCAAAGATCATCAGGGGAAGGAGTGGGCACTGCTAGATAGTGTTTGCTTCTGTTTGCAAAGCAGCCCATACACAGTTAAGATCTGGAGGCTCAAAGTGAGGAAAATCTTACATTTTTCTGGAGTACAGAGCAGTGAGAAAAGAGATCCGTACACCCAACCGCAACGCTCCAAACCTTCAGCATGTTCTAAAACCTCAGATGCCGTAACTGCTATGAGACGGCTGAGAGCTGGGAAAGTATTGTGGTAACTGACATGCAAATGAGCAGAGCACACATTAAAGCTATGTGTTGTCCATCTGCCAAGCCATTCATTGCTCCCAACCTGGGACAGATTAGAAGCACTGACCTAGCGTGGAAGATTGTTATTCCTTTCCCAATCCCCCAAAGCAATCCTCTCTCCTACCCTGAGTCAGAGCGAAACCAATGACCTAGAAGTAAATGACTGGGTCCCAGTTCCCCTGGTTCATCCAGTCTCCTGACCTGGGCTGGCTTGAAACTGTTGACCTAGAGATGAAGGACTGTATCCTGTTTTCTACCCCCACAAGCCAGCCGGCCCCCTTTCCAGAACTAAGGCCAGATTGAATTAAATAGGAAAGGCTTTCTATCCCCCTAGCCATCTGTCTAGTGGTTACAATTCATTCAGAAATATTTCATTCAGATATTTTAAATACAGAACATATTGAAATGAGCTTTGTGAATTCAAGTGTGCGCATAGAACAGTTGTGACCATTCTTGAATGCACATTGCTAAGTTAGCCTATGGGGATCTTGAGGGATCTTCTGGCTCTACTTTCAGAGAGACAGAAGAAGATGTAAGTGACACCAGCTTAGATTGTCTGTGGATTCCCTTAGACTCACCTCTGAAGTTGGCCTTGCCTCATAAATACTGGTTGCAAAAAAAGATCTGTCCCTTTTGAAATGACAGAGCTTCAGGTGCTGCAACCCTCCTTGTTCTTGGCATAGCTGTGGTCAATGTCCCTGGAGCCTTTACTTTCTGCTTACTCCTCCGCTTCCCCATAACACTCGCCTTTACACAGCGCACCATACAAGGATGTCCCAGCACTTTAACCCACATGGATTAATTAGGTCTGACACGAAATATGGAACGAACAAGATGGGGATGATGGTTAAACCAACAACCTCTTTGTAACCGGATACCGTGTCTTCTCCCCCGTGCCTTAACATGGTTTACTTAACCTTGTAAGCTCCTCAAGACAGGCACTATGTTGTCTGTCTTCAAAGCACCGGGCATGCCTGTGGTGCTGTATAAACATTAATAACAATAATGTGTCTGTCCCAGGAGGTACATAAATATCATTCTCTTCATTTTACAGATGGGAGAACAGAACAAAGAAGTGATGTGATTTGCCTGATGCCACACTGGCAAAGCCAGGAATAGAACGAGGGAGTCCTGACTCCTAGCCCCATGCTCTAACCACTAGACAATACCACCTCACTTTGTTGACATTCTGTTTCTTTTATGATTCCTTGACAGGAGCAGCAGCACCAACAGCCTGGAGATTGATGATGAACCTCCTTGTGGGGAAGATATTGATTACAATACTGACAGCTGCTCTGACCAGGAAGGGGACTTCTCTGAGCTAGACGAAGAGATCCGGGAGATCTCCCTGAGGGCAGAAGGAGAGGTGGAAGAGGAGGGGGCCAGCGAGGGACAGACATGCAGCTCCAGCGTTCTTGGAGGGTTTTACATTTCCAGCCACCAAACAACCAATAGCAAAGCTCTCCCATTACCATCAACGTCACTCAGCGTGTTTGCTGGGTTTGAAAGCAGCCCTGCGTGAACAGAGCTTTGACTTACCGAGCAATAAGCAAATGGGTCACTGCTCCTCTTTACCCGTTTGCCGGCTTCAGCTTTGTTCCCAGATGTGTTGCCCCAGTTCTGCATGGAAAACTGACTTTATGGAAAATATATAGAGAGAGAAAGGTTCCCTACCCTGTGCATACAGGGAGGGGTGAGCAGTCACTTGTCCATATGGTGCAATGTGAATACTTAGGGCATTCTTATACATCGTCACCAGTGCAATCACTTTCTCTAATTTAGTTGTCGTGGCTTCATGCAGATTGTCATGATGGTTGATCTTTTGAGTGCCTAAGGTATGGGAGAAGAGTCCTTCACCCCAATTCCTTTCCTTACTCTTGTGACTTAGAAAATCTCAGAAGATCTTTTTCTGAAGATTTTTGGCCAGAGTTGAGATATTTGTTTCATTTTATTGCTCTGAGGTTTTGCTGCATGTATCTGAATTCTAGGGGCCTGATCCAAAGATTACCATTGACGTTAATGGGCTTTGGATCAGGCCCTGTGTGCTTAACAACTAGCCATATTCCAACATACCTGGAGAACCCACCACCACCACCTACAATAGTAACCAATCCAACCAATAATTAGAATGGAGCAGATTCAGAACCTCAGGCAACTCTCTGATTGGGAACCCACCAGGCATGCTGCAAAGCTCATCTTCTTTCCTCAGTGCGTGGGGAGGAAGTGGACCAATACAATGGTATATAACAGGGATCGGCAACCTTTGGCATGCGGCCCGCCAGGGAAAGCCCCTGGTGGGCCAGGCCGGTTGTTTACCTGCCGCGTCCGCAGGTTTGGCCAATTGCGACTCCCACTGGCCACGGTTCGCCACTCCAGGCCAATGGGGGCTGTGGGAAGCGGCGGCCAGCACATCCCTCAGTCCACACCGCTTCCCGCAGCCCCCATTGACCTGGAGTGGTGAACCGTGGCCAGTTGGAGCTGTGATCTGCCGAATCTGCGGACGCGGCGGGTAAACAAACCAACCCAGCCCGCCCAGGGCTTTCCCTGATGGGCCGCATGCCAAAGGTTGCTGATCCCTGTTATATACCATTTTATTGATCCACTTCCTCCCCATGCACTCAGGAAAGAAGATACGCTTTGCAGCATGCCTGGAGGGTTTCCAATCAGAGAGTTGCCTGAGGTTCTTTTATTGCATTTTCTCAAGTATGCATGCTGAGGATCGTCCATGCTTATGGAAACACCACGTGCACATGTGTTTCTTGCACACTAGGCCAAATGCTGCTCTCAGGCACACTGGAATAAATGAATCGGTAAAGTGCAGATTTACACCAATGGACCTGAGTGCAGACTTTGTTCCACTGCGTACAGTGGAGGTGACACCCTTTCTCTGTAAGACGTCTTTCCAGTAGCATGCATTGAGAGACTACAGGTACTGCTGATCACATAGGGGGACTACAGTTAATATTCAGGACTTTTCTTAGGGAGAGGACTCCCCTGGTGGAACGCTATAATGGAACCTTCCAGAAGGAGGCAAATGTCTCTCCTCTTCAGCCTGGCAAGGATCCCTAGCATTTTATCAAGGGGAACAGTGTGGTACACATCAGCGGTGGCAACACTTGACAGCTGCCTTAGCCAGGTCACCATTCCAGTGGCCATTATCTATTTTTATTTATAGGGCTGTCAATTACTCACAGTTAATGCAAGTGATTAACGCAAAACAAATTAACTAGATTAAAAAATAGTCGTGATTGTTTGTATTATAGTAATGCCAAGGAGCCCTGGTCATTGACCAGGACTGCATTGCGCTAGGCGCTGTACAAACACACCACACAAAGACGGTCCATGTCCCAGAAAGATTACAGTCAGACTCACTGTTAGAGCGGATCAGAAAATGAAAAGATCGTTTCCTAAAAAAAAAAATGGAATCGTTTTCATTTTGAAGGGTTCAAACCTGACCTATTTTAAAAAAAAAAAATAGATTTTTTTTAATTCAGGTTTTTTAATCAGATGGCTATTGATATAAAAAATAAACGGTCATCAGGAAACAGAAAATATGTGTAACCATTTCATGAAAAACAAACAAAAAATGCCATTAAAAATGAATTCTGGCAAAATAAATTGTTCTAAAATTTCTGATCAGTTGTACTCATTCTGTGTGTCTTTGTAGGCCTTATGCAGATGCCTAACCAATTTGAGTCCTCAAGAAGGCCAGGGGATTCTGCTTGATGGCTAATTGGCGAGGAAATGATAATAGGACCATAGATAGATGGGCTGGAGGCAGACCTTGTGCGTTGCTGAGTTCCATCTCTGGGTCAAAATGGTCTCTTTCAGTGCCAAGAACAGGAAATAGCTCAGTTCTCCTGGTATTGCCTGCAAAGGCAGAGGCTTATTTTGTAGAGATTCCTCATTTATTATAGAAGAAATTAGGAAAAGCACGACGTGGCCCTGACTCTGCGATCCTAACTCTTTGCTATGCATTAGAATTCACTGTTCACCTCTGCGCCCCGGGCTTTGCAGAGACAAGGATTGCCATTTCTTCCTGTGTCACGGAAACATTTAATATAAAATAAAGTAATAATAAAAAAAGGAAAAATCGGTAACAGTACAAGAGTACCACAGGCAACGAATGTGCAGCTCCTGCTCTCTCTAATGTTTCTCAGGTCACAGTCAGCACAGTAAACTCTGCAAAGTGTAAGGTACGGGATACAAAGTGGGATTTATTATTAAGTAATTATTATTAATTATTATTAGATTATTTATTATAACTAACTGTCAGGCAGCTTCAGTCAGTGGCAGCCAAATAGATGCCGAAGAGTCTCAGACTTTGCTAATGGAATCTTCCCCCTTTATAAAAATGTAATGCAGGAAAATTAACCACTATAAAACCATCCAAGGATAAGAGTAATATTTAGCACTTCTCCAGCATCTTTCATTCAAAGATTTCCAAGCTTTAACAGCCCTTCATAAATTAAGCCTCACAACACCCTTTGGGAGGTAGCTAAGCACTGTGATGAACTGACTGGTGTTCATCTGCATTGCTCCCTCCAGTGGCTCAAATGTGTGTCACAGGCTCTACACTGCTGATGGAGATTCTCCTTAAATTCAACTGGCACAAGCCTGTGCTGGTCCAAGAGGCTCTTGAGTCCCATCCCTGCTATCTCTGTGAAGTTCCAAATGGTCACATGGTATGTAGCAAAGTAACTACTAATGCATCCTGTGTTGCCAGTGATTATTTGTTTGGTATCACTTCCGGATGGCTAAAAGCACCACCTGGAACCATATTCAATATGTTGCCTGCAAAGAAACTTCCCTGAGGTGATTTTACAGTCTGTTGCTGAATGACTTTCTGCCATGTGACCTGGACCTGGCCCTTATGGGAGCTGACTGTTTGGATTGAAGTCAGAAACCCAGCTCCTTCCTAATCTGCCGAGGTTCCAGCATCCAGGTTTCTAAAGTTACACAACAGCTCTGCAAGTCTCAATCTCTCGTTCTAATGCAGCTCAAAAGACAGGCTGCCTGGGTCCTCAGAAGATGAGCTTCTTAGACAGAGCTAATTCATTAGGTATGATGTCTGCTATCACTGTACAGATGTCCTGTTCTGCTTGCTTCAGCATGCGGCTTGTTGCACATAATACTGATTTTTGATAAAAGGCTGGCTCACAAGAATGGACACAAAGGAAGTAAAACACGTGTTCCCATTATAATAGGATGTATAACATTGCTTCAGAGCTTATTAATAAGAAAGATATGAGTACAGTTAACCTCAAAATCCAATGTTCATATGCATGACAAAGCATGTACTTTGTAGCATGCACAGTGTGCCATGCACACACTGCAGTACAAACACACAGTACAACCCATGCCACAGGATGTTCAGAAAAGCTAAAGCACAACTCCACAATACAGTGCAAACATGCCACAGTACAGCCCCTCAACACAACACCCCCCCCCACCACACACTATCAGCATATACTTCATCATGGACACACACCACATACACACACTCTTTCTGCAGCGCAGAATATGTACCACCGCATATTGCAATGTACTGAGGCATCAAGACTTGTCAGTTGTGTGGGTTTCCAATGTAAGGGAGCAATCCTTCTGCATCACAACATTTTCAGCATTCTTGATAATCTGACACTGTTAATTTCGTGAAGTAAACACTATGGGCCAGATTCCTGAAACAACTCTATTAAAGTCAGTTGAGTTACACCGAGGATGAATTCATCTCTTGTGGGCTAAATTCTGCCCTCAGTTACACTCATACATTCTGTACCCATGCCATTGACTTCAGTGGACTTGCCCCGAGTAAAATGAGGCAGAATATGGCCCCACACACAGGTATATGGCCAGATAGCTAGAAGCAGCCCAGAGGTGCTGGAACTGGGGGTGCTGCTGCACCCCCTGGCTTGAAGTGGTTTCCATTATATCCAGGATTTACAGTTTAGTTCAATGGCTCTCAGCACCCCCACTGTAAACATTGTTCCAGCACCCCTAAAACAGCCTCATTCTGTGCTCAGCATTACGCAGTGGCCCATAGTAGGGGAGTCAGTTTTGCCAGTGCATTTGATGTCACTTAAATGTCTGACTATCGGAGTGCACCAGCAAAGCTGACAGCGAGTTGTCTCAAGTATATCCGTTGCCACTGGAACATTGTGGGCACAAAAACGAAAGCTGGGCTGAGGCTTCTTCCTTCCCGCGTGCCGAGCAATTGAGGAATTGTCAGTACGTGGTTAGACGTCGGTAGCAGACGATGTGCAGGAAACGAGATGAGAATAAAGCACCGCAAGAGCGTGTGGCATTTTGTTGGCAGGAAGTGATGTCAGAAGGCATGGCAAGTCGGTCCCATGACTAATCAGCAGGGAATGGCTCCTGAAAGCCTCCCACAAAAAAGCACTGCCCTTTCTGCTCCTTTTCCCCCTCGTGCCCTGCTCCAGCTTTTGACTTTCCCAGGAAGCTGTCACTCCTTCCCTTAGCCAGCCTCTAGAGGTCAGGAGAGGCCCTCCGTTGCAGCTCAGCCGGCGCACTCCCTGTTATTAACATTCTCCCTGAGTCATGGTAATTAAGCGCTACTAGGCTCCACACAGAGGAACGGAAATGCATTGACTTTAATAAAACAGAGTGTAAAACAACTTTAGATTAACTCCAGCCTTGTTTATTCTCGCGCACTTGTGATTCTGCTGTGGTATTTCTCCAGTGAATGGGACCGTTGTCCGCAGCGCTGAGTCGCGTCACCTCACTCTAGCCCAGGGAGCGCCGTCGGAAGGGCCTTGTCTCACGGTGGCTGGCTATTACCAAGAATTTTAAAGCAACCAGAAAAGAAAGGGAGGGGAGGAAAGTCTCCCAGCCCCCTAAGATTTTCATTCCTCAAGAGTCAGCAAAGCTGTCAGATAGAGATGCAAGCCAAATATTTCCATAACAGCCAGAAGCGAGGGAGAACTGGAGGCGAGCAGATAGCCCCATTAATACGCTCTTTTGTACCCCTGCCAAGAATGTATTAATGTCTTCTACTGACTTTCTTTGTCTCGCAGCCACTTTCAACGGCTCCCCCTGCCCCGACACGAAGAAGTCAGAAGATGCAACGTGGAGCAGCTCTCAACTGGACCCTCTGTTTCCTCAGCCTCCCCTTTCTCCACAGTGAATTTTGCACTTCTGCAATGATCCTGCTGACGCCCTGCCAGAGCCTGGGGAATTAAAATAAAATAAAATAAAATAAAATAAAATAAAATAAAAAGCACCTCTGAAGTCAGGGCTAAAAATAAATAATTAAACAATAAAAATAAAAAGAATCAAGTCAGCAAGCTAAAGGAGGAAACCAAATCTAATAAGTTTTATCTGCTGTTTGTTATTGGGCTGCCGGGCTGCTTCGTCCCCTGCTTTTCAAGCACTCTGGAAAATACCAGATATAATAAGAAAAAAATGGCAGTGTGTTATTTATGAAGCGAGCGAACAAGGAGTGGAGCAGCGAGAGGGAGAAGACAGCAGTTCCTGGCCCCCACTGCCTTCTCATAGCTGGCACAGGACACAGACACAGAGATTCTGGGCTCTATTTCCTGTTCTCTCTGTCCTTGAGCAAGGCCCTTCCCCACTCTGACTCAGAGAGAGGCCAGCCGGCCCACGATTAGGGTGCTAGCTTGGGACTTGGGAGGTGCAGGCCCTATTTCCTTGGATAACTGACCGAAGCTCTCTGTGCCTCAGTTCCTCATCTGTAAAATGGGAATAATAGCACTGCACTGGGGTGCAAATTATTTTGTGTTGCGAGCCTCGAATGCTTTGGATGAAAGGTGCTAGAAAAGGGTAAAATACTGGTGTTTGTGAAGTAGCGTGGCTGTTGCTTTTAAATAGATATGAGTCAGTTGTCAGTTTAACAGCACATGTTGACGGTGTTCAGTGACTGTGAGGGTTTGGTTGTTTTAAATAGCAAAGAATAATTTTTAAAATCTCCCTCCCAGGCTGTTTTCAATCAGCTATGCCTCTCCTGAGGCCCAATCCTGCACCACTCAAGCCAATGGAAGTTTAAAGCTGCTTTGAGTGAGAGCAGAATCAGACCCCTGATGTCCAAACTCCTGGTTTTGGTGGTGATCTTCCAGACAAACAGGTTCCAATGGAGCTGAAACGCAGATGGGTAGACGAGGTCTGCAGCAGGAGAGGAGATGCAAGGTTTGGAGTATTAGAAATATTGCATGAATAATAGAGGGGGAAATGAAGACGGGAGGGACGGGAGAGGTTAAAGGAAGGGTAATGCCAGGGGGAAAGGCATTGGAATAGAGGAGGGAGGGGGAATATTGGGTAAAAGGAGGGGACAGTGAGGCAACTGAAGAGAAGGGAGAGCAATGGAAGGAGAGGGGGAGATCTGGAGTGGGGACGAGGAGAGCAGCAGAGAAGGGAACTGGAGAACTGCTGTTTGCACAGCCTCTTTGTCCCCTAGACATGTATCAGGATTAACACTAGCAAGAAACAACCCACCTTGCTGTAGAACGAATCTGCCACTGTCCTCCCTCCTGCACAAAAGGCAGTCGAGTCAGTGGCCACACTGCATTGTGTGTTCAATGTTGTATGGTGTGAATGCTTTGTGATGGTTAAACCTGTATTATTTCAGGGCTTCGTTTTCCCTTCTAGGGACTCACATTCTGAGCCGGGTTCTGGAAGATCGACAACATATTATTGTTGATGCAATAGTTCGGGGCTACGGGGCTTTGCTTTGTTTTGCTGTTTTATAGAAAGAAAGAAAGAAAGAAAGAAGTCTGGTATGACATCTGTATCAATATGTTGGCACCATGAACTTCATTAGCTGGTGAATCAGCTGACAACAGCCCCATCCAATGGCAGTGAGGGGAAAAATCTAGTATGAAATAGCCCTCATGCATTGTACCTTATGCCCAACCACTAATTCCAGGTGCCAGTGATTTGTCAGAGTAAACTATTGCTCCCATTGGCTAACCGAGCTCTGGGCACCGAGGTCTGGCCCGTAGTGCATTCACTGGCTGCCAGAACTGTCACCACTCTGATCCTGTACACCCTAACAAAAGACTTAGTTGCATGATTATCCATGTGTGGTCTAGTTAGTCAACTAGAGGACTGCAATTCAGGATGCCTAGGTTCCATTCCTTACTTTGCCACAGATTTTCTATGTGGCCTTGGACAAGTCACTTACCCTCTCTGTGTCTCTATTCCCCCATCTGTAAAACGGAGATAATATTACCTACCTCATGGGGGGAGACATTGTGGGGCTTAAATCATTAATGTTTATAAAGGGATTTGAGATCCATGGAGGATATGGGCAAGAGATATTATGGATTATTGTCTATTACGTGGGCTGACAATGTGCTCGTCACTGTACATACAAAGAGTAAGATGCAGTCCTTGACGCAAGGAGCTTACAATGTGTATCTACCACCAGTGCAGCTTAGACAAATATTAGGCTGTTTGCTCTGATCACGATTATCTAATTCAGATTCTCCTGTTCACTCTCTCTCCCCTTTGACTCCAAGTTTAAGCACTTCATCCTCCCCTACAAGGCTCTCTGCATACCTTACTCCATCCCCATCTCCACGTGTTCTCCCCCCGCCGCCCCCAACTTACACCTTGCATCTCCCTTTGCATCCTCTTACTTTCATCACTGCGCTTCACTCCTTGCTACCCTGGAACTCCCTCAGGCTCATCCTGTGCTACGTATCCACCAACTCTTCCTTCAGATTCCACCTCGTAGCACACGTCAGCCATGAAGCTTCCAGCCAGCACCATGGTTTTTTATTAAGAAAAAGCCCCACCAGCATGGTGTGATAAAGCCACTCTCTAGACGTGCCGTACTTTGTGGACCTCTACTGTGCTGGCTGGCTTAGAGAAAAAGCCTCATCGGGCAGGGCCCATGTCTCCTCCATATTCTGTACAGCACTGAGCATACTCACCTAGTGCTCAGTGATTGGGGCGTGCAGCGGAGCCAGTCTACTGTGCTGGCCTGCAGCAGGTTACCTGATTGCCTGCATCACCCGATTAGTCAGGAAGGGCAGCTCGCTGGCTTTGAGCCCAGCAGCACCATCCTTCTAGCTGCTCAGTGCATTCCTGCGAGCAGCTGTGATCTCCTCTGTTCCTGCTGCTCCTCTCCGGCACCAGCCCTGCTCCTAGTCCGGTTTGTGCCTTGTTCCTCCTCAGTCCTTGCTACCGCAACTTGCTCCTGGCTCCAGTTTCCTCACCCAGACTCTGGATCTGACCCTGGGGAAGACTACTTGTTTCTGACCTATTGCCTGGCTATCACTTCCTTGTTCTGGCTCTGACTCCTGGTTCCTGACTCCAGTTGTGGCCCTAGGATTAGATCCACTTCCCGGCATCTGCTTTAATTGCTAGGCCTGATTCCTGCTCCGACCACAGCTTGGTCTCTACCACAGGGAGATGCTTACATGTGATTGTGCTGCAGTTTGGTTAATGTTTTTAAGGGATTATCTTTCTGGCTGTTTATTTTGGAAAAGCTTTACGGAAAAAGTGAGTTTTCACAAGGGAATGAATGAATAATGGACTGCATAGAAAAAGGTGCAAACACTCGTGTGAAGAGGAGGAAGTCGAGTTAGCTGGCAGAGAGCAGCGGCCCAGAACGCTGTGGCCAGCTGTGCTGAGCACCTGGACAACTCAAGTTGGATGGAAAATGGGGGTAGGTTAGGCAGAAATGTTTGACTTTTTGTTGAGAAACCAAAAACCCAATTTGGGGGTAGGTGGGAAAAACTACTCAAAGCGCCACAGTTATTGGGTTTCAGCCAAACATATTCAATGTGAGATTTTTTGTTTTTTCAATAAAAAAATCAAACATTGTTTTAGGAAATCAGACACTATCTGCAAAACCTTTTGCTTTCCGAACTCGGTCAAAAAAAAAAACCACATTTTGACAGAAAATTTTCAACCAGCCTCATTTGGAGCTCTACAAATGTACCTCAGTCCTGACCCACAGTGCTCTCTGCTATTCCAGTCCTGAACCTCCATGAAGCTATGGCAATGCATCTCAGTCCTGATCTACCATGGATTCTGTTATTTCCGGTCCAGGCTTCACATCCATGCATTTCCCAATAGACCTCAGTCCTGACCTGTAACATCACTGTCTGCTATTCCAGTCTTGTACCTCTCCAGAGCACAGCCTGCCAAACATATTAAATTGACTGGTGATTTTTGGGAGGTGGACAAATATTCCTCCTGGGACTAGGATGAGATCACCAAATGCATTTCCACTGGAAGCTGGAGCCAGCAGCCTCTAAGAGGTGAGAGTGCACCAAAGCCACGATGCCAGCTGGCCTGCCTGCTCTCAGTTGCAAGAGCCGCTTTGTACTTCCTGGTTTTACTGATGCGGAGAGAACATTTTGAACCGTCTAAGCCTTGTAACCTTGTATCTCTGGCACACGAGCTGCAGCAGCAGCAGCATGCTGCCGAACATAATAACAAGGGGAAGAGATGGAATTAAATAAGAATTTAAATATTAGGGTTCTCAGCTCAGCACGAGGGGCTTTAGCGACATTATTTCCAGAGTTGGTTGAAACTTATTTGAGAATAATGGATTCAACACATTTGTTCGTGTCTATGGCTGAACAAAGTATTTGCCAGTAAATTTTATTCATGATTCGACCAGCTCTAGTTCCTTCCTCTAATGCGCATGACTAAAGAACATTAGCTAGATCCTGCACTCACACTCCAGAGGTAGAGGATCCAATCCCAGGCATCTAGCAAGGAACTTACCCTCCAAAGGCTGATTTCAACCAGCTTTCCTCCAGAGTCACTGAGAGCAGAATTTGACCCATGACATTTAGAATGATTCATCTTTCACCTCATCCAATAGGAGGGGAGAAGGGGGGAAACAGATAGAAAGTTATTTTGTTCCTCCTGACAAACATTTGTCTTCAAAGTCTCAGTTGTCATGGGGCAGTAACCAATAGCCCACTTGAGGGGCACTATAAATGTTGCCTAGCAACACCATGCCATTCAAGGGAAGGCTGTCAAAGGCTGAGGATCTAAGACAGCGAGAGAGAGACAGTGTCACACCAGGAAACTCGCTCCTGTCTGGCCCAGTTACAAGCGACACAGCACACATCTCAGTAATTGTCGTCGATTCTGGCCGACAAAGTCCTTTGTGATGAATAGGAGAATAGCTGCAGTTCATAAATGGTGATGTGTCACCACCCGCCCCCCTAAGTACAAAGACACTCTGGAGCTATTCATATCCTGAAGGTCACTGACTCCTATTCAAAATTAGCTGGCAATGGGCAAACCTTAAATGGCTCAAAGGTGCTGTTCAAACAAACACCAGGGGCCAGGAAGGCATTTACTGTCATGTGCAGCCCTGCACAGTTTCCTACCTGCTTTCTTCTGAAGTATCAAGTCTTGTCACTGCTGGAGGTGAGATGCTAGGAATACATGGACCAACAGATTGGCGTGGCAGAATAAAAATACATTCCTGTTAGACTGACGCATTTTGCCAGATTGTTTTCTAGCCCTCCTCCTAGAGGACAATAACATCACTAGAATGTACTCTCATTCTGTGCACAAACAAAGTATGACGGGCATCTCAGGCCAAGGGAGTCACTAGAGTCTGGGAACTTCAGCATCAAGGGATCATAAGTAAGCTCTCTGGGCAATAAGCAAGCCTGGGTTTGGGAGGCCAGAGAACATGATGTGCAATGCCAGGAAAACTTCTTCTTGTGATGGAGAGATGGCAGTCTGCAATCCTGGCAATGACCAGGCCAAAAGTGGCGTTTGAACCCAGGAACTTCCGTGCTAAAAGCATGAACCTTGAGAGCTTGAGCTAAAGAAGCATCATCATTAACGTGTAGCTTTAGTAAAGCTTAGGGGGACCACGTCTAATACCATCCGCTATAGGGAGTCCTGCAGAAATAGATTCTGTGTACAAGAAACACTAGGTAAAGCACAGAGGGAAAGTCCGTGTGCAAAGAAAATCACATTGATCGGCGTTGCAGTTACTAACGTAGACAAACTTGACTTTCAGACCAAAGTCCAACCATTTACATGGTGTGCTCTTCTGCAACACCAAACCCACCCATCTCCTGGGAGTGGGCTCAAGGGAACTGCACTACCACAACTCTCCACTGTTTTCCACCAGAGCCTTGAAGTTGTTTGGTAGCCATAAGCTGTGTAAGTCCTAAATCACAGGAACTAAGAGAGAAGGAATTGGATATGGCTGTTTTGGTAGCTGTTTCCTGGATCATATCTCTCAGGCGTTCCTTGTTTTGAAAGCTGTCTTTCCATTTGCTCCCAATGTTACTTCTGTTCTACACAAATGTGGTGTCCCTTCACTTTCATTGCTGAAAATTTGTCCCCTCACAATTGCAGACTCAGGTGGCTGAGGTCATAGAAAAAGTTATTTGTGAAACACCCCCCGCCACCACCCCCAGTTAGTGCATGTTACAGGGACTCCCAGTGCTGTCCAATCCACTGAGGATATGTGTCTGGAACTGCCCCCTGAGAAGGCATCTGAAGCTGTAACATTTCTTTTAGCTCTGAAGGGTCCCAGTTCAGTCCCAAGTGTGTCGGCCAAAATGGTGGCAGTCACATTTGCACTAAAGGAAGGACTCTCACGGTACCTGAAGTTTCCTGCATGAATAACGCTTTCGTATCCTTCACTTGGAGTCTTTCTCACACTGTGTCCTACACCTGGGCCATGGGAGGTGCAGAGGTTAATCCTGGATCCTGCCTGTTTCCAGCACCTCATTTGACTGTACACGAAGCCGTGATGGAAATATTGCTGAGTCACTGGATGTGGAACTACCCTGAAAATTCTGTATAAAATTCCCTCTTATGTCTACAAATAAATACATTCCCTCTTTGTTCTTCCTTTTATGTAAATAAACCAATGTGTTTCATTAATAATTCTCATATCGTTCCTTTATTTTTTAAACTGAGGCTTTGCCTTTGTAAACTCTTTTCCCTCCTTTCACCATCTCTGTCTCTTTACACTAATTTAAACAATTAAACAGCATTTCCTGAGGGGGGTTTCTTTACTGTGTGACGTGCGGGGCCCCATTCTGGTGTTGCTCAGTCAGGTTTTATGCTGCTTTCATGCCACACATCTCACTGGAGTTACTCCTGACTTTCACCAGATTGAAACAGGGCACAACTGGGCCACGTTCCTCCCTTCTTCTCTTTTCTGTTCCCTTTTCTCCATGTCTCTTTGCTTTACAGGAGCCGCCCCGTCCTCAAAGAGAAACACAGTCTACAAAGACGAACTGCCAGGGAGACCATCAGGCTGGCCTCCCAGTCAATCAACCTTCTTCTGGGTCTTAGGGTGAGGGATTCACAATCCATCCCCTTCTATTCCCTGACAACTGGTGGGCATCTGGCATTCCTGCAGGGACGGTGATTGACAGTGTCAGTGCTGTCAGCGGAAGGAAGGAGGTGAGGGAGGAAATTAGAGGAAGGAATGCTTCCCAGACTTTAATACACCTTTCATGGAGCCACAGTAGGCCCAAAACTACACATCTAGTCCTTGGCCCTGATATGAATGGGAAGACCAATTTAAAGAGGCCATGATGGACCACCCATTCCTCACAGATGAACAGCCATACTGCCCTTCCCGTTTCCCTTCATACCAGTGGCTGCCTGATTGCAACTTTCACCTCCCCCACACCCCGTTTGGCCCCACTGCACCTCACACACACATCCCAAGCACTTGCTGACTGCTCCGCTTGACTCATCCCACCTCCCAGTGCTAGCTCAATGCCCCTCTCATGACTATGCCTCACTGCTCACATCTGGTGCCCCTTACTTCTGGCTGATTGGCCAAAATCAGCTGGACACGTAGAGGTTGGACACATAGAGGCAATGTGATGCACTGCCTGGGCCCAGCAGAGATTGGGATTTGGGCTGCAGCTGTATGGCCGAATCCGGTGTCTTCCTACTGATCCCCAGTAACATTACTCCAAGTGCACCTTCTCTCTCAGTGTGTCTTTCTTGCATTACACAGGAAGGAGGATGCCAACAAGACCTAAAAAATGTCACTTTTGTCTCTTAGCAAGCTGGGGTGACATCTCAGTGCAAAAGAATCCATAATAGGGCCTACTATTATCTGGAATGATAATACCATTTCATAAAATAATTGCCTTTGATTAAAATGTAAGGACATCATCTTTTTGTTGTTGTTAATGAGGGCTGCAGGCTATGGGTCTTTCATGTCTTTCCTTTTGACTCGTCCGCTTTTTTCCAATTCCCCCTCCCAATTATCTGCCCTTTCCAGCTACCAGCAAAATCTGTTAATTTCCATGTGCATGCAAAACCTGCCTGGCACACACCAGGCATCCTGGTGACCTCTGAATGGGGATCCAGCCTTGAGAGCAAGCAGGCACAGAGTTCCTCTCACTAGCTGTCCCAGTCCTCCACCTTGCCAACCCACAGGTGGAGAGATTTCCACACTGCTACACAACTCACAGTCAGAGTGCTAGGCACAGAGATTTGGTGATATGAACAAACATACAGTAGTGTCTAACTAAGACCATCCAAACCCATTTCATCTCTAGTTATTTCTGATGTATGTGCAGACATGGCTTCCATTCATCCCCACCACCCTTTCCTAACTGGGAATGCCTCCCAAAAGCCATGACACATCTCTAAGCAACCTTTGGCACCTTTTGCTTGAAACACTGCACTAGAAGATCTAAGGCTGGAGGATTCATGTCAGTCTCTTTACAAACAGTTCTCCCAATTAGTCTCCGAGTTTCCTTTAGTGTGAAAAATGGAACCAGGGTGTTCCAGCCCCAGGAATAGGAGTGTTAAAATGATGTTTGGGAGAAAAATATTCTTCTCTGTGGGAAGTTCATTGCCCCTTTCCAGGGGGGAGAACAGCATTATGCAGAAAGTCCCTGGTACAGCTGAAATAAGTGATCTCAGCTTTCCAGTGTCCAATACACCACAAGCCCAACCCGTGCGCTCTCCAGAAAATTACACCGCTTAGGACAGGGGTGGCCAACCTGTGACTCCGGAGCCACATGCAGCTCTTCAGAAGTTAATATGCGGCTCCTTGTATAGGCACCGACTCCGGGGCTGGAGCTATAGGTGCCAACTTTCCAATGTGCCGGGGGATGCTCACTGCTCAACTCCTGGCTCTGCCACAGGCCCTGCCCCCACTCCACCCCTTCCCCTGAGCCTGTCGTGCCCTTGCTCCTCATCCTTCCCCCCAGAGCCTCCTGCATGCCAGGAAACAGCTGATCGGGGAGGAAGGGGAGGCGCTGATTAGTGGGGCTGCCGGTGGGCGGGAGGTGCGGGGAGCAGAGGTGGGGAGCTGATGGGGGGCTGCTGACGTATTACTGTGGCTCTTTGGCAATGTACATTGGTAAATTCTGGCTCCTTCTCAGGTTCAGGTTGGCCACCCCTGGCTTAGGAGTTTTGGTATCATTAAATTATCTTGTAAATCAGCACAGAGCAAGAGGAAAATCTCCTTTGACAGATAAAAACCACTCTGGAAGGGACTGGAATATCCCAAAATGCAAAACACTTATGGTGATGCTAGTAGCCCTCAGGTTTTTCATCTTGCATATTTTAACTGGCCTTGCAATATAATGTTTGAGGAGTTTAAATTACAGCACCTTAGCTAACTAACTGCTCCCATCTAGACTGCTGTCTCACTCCCCCTAATGGTGAGATAGAACCTTGCACAGACCTCCAGTTCAGCTGGTAACATCCTGGTCTCTAGAGCTGAAGGCTGAGGAGCCCAGTATAGGAACTGAGCCCATATGCAGTGTGGGGTCAGGCCAAGTCTGGGCCCCTCCACAGGGATCCTCTAATTGTGTGTCTGCAGCCCCTAGTGTAGTAGTAGGTGACAAGGACTTTTGCAAATGGAATGACTACAGTCCATCCTCTTCCGCTGGCATCTGTGGCTATGACCCCTATGGAGAATGGCAAGGGACAAGAAGGCCTGGTGATGGGTTATGGTGAAGCTAAGCCCAACAGGGCTGTTGTTCCATTTCAACAGCTCTCTCGATCTGCCTTGGGTTGGGTAGCTCAGTTATCAAAATGAGAATAAACTATAGGAGGAGACTGAGGCAGTGACCATCTTTTTGCTCTGTTTTTACAGCGGCTAGCACAATGGGGTCCAGGTGCATGATGGGAGCTCCTAGGTACAACCACTATACAAATAAATAATAATAAAATGTGTGGCTAGACTGCACACATCCAACGAACAAAAGGAGTTACAGGGTCTTGTGCATCAGATGGCCCTAAATGCAACCAGAAGTTACTAACCCTGCATGTGATTCTTACACCACTGCGGGAAGACTTGAACTCAGAACTGACTGGGCCATATTTTTAATCCAACCAAGTATGCGATCTGACCCAGGACATTGCACTCTAGGCCTGTTCACCCCTCACTGAAAAGCCATAGCTTGCTGTGGGGTGCCACCAGCAACACCACAATGTGTCCTGCATCAGTGACACTCCAGCTCTCCTCCTACCCTCCATGCCTCTCTGCCTCCTGGATGTTTCTTTGGGAATTGCAGTCCGGTCCATAACCTTGCCTTTCAGGAACCAGACTGACGCACATGAAACTCTGGTTGCCATGGGGACATAGAATGGGTCTTGTGTTAGCAGGGCCACCTCCTGCAAACGCTGGGCACCACTATCCTAGAGACAAGATCAAGCTGAAAAATTCGCATCCAGATTTTTAACATCCCAAAACTCAGGGTTGTTGGGATCTGGGGGGCTGGATCAAGTCCACGAAATTAGCAGGAGAGAGGGGAAGAACAGGTACACAATCCAGAAGAAAAATGTACTTGAAAGTTTGAAGGGCAACTACACAGCACGGGGGGGTCGGGGGGGGGGGGGAGAGAATAGTTAGAAATCCTGATGAAGATGACAAGGGTTCCCGGGGGATCCTGGAAAGCTGGTTAAACTGAGTGCTCAGCTATTTTGTGCTATTAGAGTAGCTCCAAGTAGCAGACTGTAGGGGAGAATTGGGAATGTTGGCTCCTCACACAGCTCTGCCAATGCACCTTGAACCTAATGTACAGCATCTCCTTGTACTCCACACCCAGCTGTGCTAATGCACCTCACTTCTGACCGGCAGGCTCTCTTTGTACTCCCATCCCACCTCAGCTCTGCCCATGCACCTGAGTTATAGCTGCCTACCCTGCTTTTCCATTTGTTTGGGGCTCTCCTGAGCAGGGTGCCAATTAAATGGGGTTAACTGTGTAGTATTTTTGTGACATTAGCAAATCAACTGCAGCCTTTAGTAAGTCTCCTTGACCAGGGCACCTCACCGCCACTGGTACATGCTCCCTACACAGATTTGCCTTTAAATCCTCTTCTAATAGCATTTTCCCAGGGCAGGGTTTTTGAAAAGGTTTGTCCAGGTAGCTTTGGCGGTAGTGCTGAGGGTGTGTTGGGGGACGCAGCTGTTGCAGCCCTGATTGAAGATGGGTTGAAGCTGCTGTCAATCTGTCTGATTGATGTGACAATTTGATTGGCTCCCAAGAAGGGAGGGTCTCCCAAAGGAGAGGTAAAAAGGGAAGAGCAGAGGCTAAAAGGGGGGAGGATTTCCAGCAAGGAGCTGTAGGTAGAGTCAGTGCTCTTAGGGGGCAAGAAATAGGGAAGGCAGGTAGCTATATCATGGTAAAATTGAGTTTAGATGAATAACTTGTAACAGGGTTAGCGCTGGGCTCTGAGACCTGTCAAAGCTTTGGTGGAGAGTAGCAGGACAATAGAAATGGATTAGGAATGCAAAGGATGATGTTAGAAAAGCTGTCTCTTAAATATCATTGCTTCCTCACCAGCTAGTCTGCATCCCTCAGCTTCCTCAAACAGCCTTACTGCTCAGATGCAGCTGGAGCATTCCAGTTAGAGTTCCACATACTCCTAATACATTCCATCAAGTGCTTCCAGGAGGAGAGTGGGAATAATGCTACCTCACATCTACACAGCAGAATCCCACACCTCTTCAGGTGTTTGCACTGAAGATGGGTTACTTCCCTGTGACTGAAATGCAGCCCACTCTGGGGGGGAATGGGGCAGCTGTCCTGCTCTAGCCACACTGTTAAGCTGGTATGTGATGAATCACTTTCCCAGCTGAAGCTATTGGGTGACATTTAGGTAGTAAAAGAAATCCGATTATCCGCAGTGGATTTGAGGTAGGAGGCTAGAGTTAAACATCTAGTCAATGACGATGGTTCTAGCAGCACTGTATCCCCTAACGCCATACAGGAGCACTGGGTTCTGTACTGTCTCAGAGGGAAGAGCCCCACCTACTGAATTCATACCACCACTGCCAGCAGTCCCTGGGTTTGTTTTCTGGAAGGTCTCCCAGCTGTGTGCTTGTCTGTGGTAGCTGATGAGCCATTAAACACTGCGGTAGTGAATGCTCCCCATATTTCACCCAATGCTTCTATTCAGGGCTGGGTACATCATCGTTATTTATTGCCCAGTGTGGGAAGGGGAGGAGCAGCTGACTAGCTCCTCAGGAGTCTCCTGTCCCTTGCTGCTCTGTTGATGAGGCTGAGAAGTGCATTGGTGGGATGGGTGCAGAGGAGAGGTCTCTGTTCCCTACTCCTTTCCCTAAACTGGCCTCAGTGGATTATCTCATGCTAGTTTGTAAATGGAAAAGCCACCCAGCGGCTGCATCGGGGGAGGCGTGGGGGTAGAGCATTAACCAAGGATCTTTGAGAAATTACTTGTTACTAGAAGTTAACAATCTGTTTATTAAGCAGTGGCCCCATGTGGAAGCTCAAGCTGGCTCAGAAATGTTATTGCTGTTCAGAACTGTATTTAACAGCCCATTTTATTTAGGGGCTTGTCCTCCTGGGGAGCATTGCAGAAGGCAATAGCTGGCTTTGGAGCTGAGTTTAAATGCTATAGTGTTTGAAGTGCCCATAGGAAGCCTTAATCCTGTCTTGTGGTCCCTTTGTGCCAGTTTATCTAGTGCAAAGGATGAATTGGGTCCACTATAATGAGTCCCCCTCTTGGGAGGTGAGGAACTGGGAGGGCTAGGAGATGCCATCCATCCATTAATTGACAGAACCCATGGGTCTTTCCTGCGTGCCATAACTCTGACTTTTACATGATGTTTAAAGAAGCACTGATGTGCTTTAGGTTGGATGTTATATCAGAAGATTAACAGACTTCTCTCTTCCGTCCTCCCTTTGAAGGTCACATTAAATTTCCTGTGTCAGTGGTGGTGGTATCTCCCTTCACTATTGACCTTTGGGCTGTACATAATGGAGGCCTCAATCTGTAAGTGAGGGCACCTTCCCCCATTTCCCCTTTCAAATGCAAGGGGAAACTCAAAGAACTGCTGGATATTAAGAATCACCTGGCCCTACCAAGAGTAAGGGTATTACCCTTGTTATCTTGGCCAAAATCCAGGTAAATAAACTCTCCTGAGCCAAATTCTCCCTTCAGTCTCAATTGGATACAACAATCTCCTTCACTTCCTGTCTCAAACTCTCTTGCACTAATCTGTCTCTGGCATTTGTAGAGTTCCCATTAACCATCTATGCTCAATC
Organism: Trachemys scripta elegans; assembly: GCF_013100865.1. Classification (NCBI taxonomy): domain Eukaryota; kingdom Metazoa; phylum Chordata; order Testudines; family Emydidae; genus Trachemys; species Trachemys scripta. The sequence continues at coordinate 72,168,294 of NC_048307.1, read as the reverse complement.
TAGTCTCCTGCCTCCCCTGGCCAAAGCCTACAGTGCTGTACGTGGCTGAGTGTTGAGTCAAACTTGTTCTAAATGTCCTGTATGGTGGGTTGTCTATCTCTTCCACTGGGAGATAGAGCTTAATCATTTTACAGGCAGGGGGATTTTTTTTCCTGCTGTTCTGCTTAGTTTTTGTTTTCCTTTTCTTGACTCTATCCCATAGCTCCTAGTTCCACCACCTGGTACAGCTCTCTGCACAGTCCCTCTGCCTCCTTGGCGTGTATGCCCTTCAAATATTCATAGACATTTATCATTATTCCCTTAGTCATCTCTCCGCCAAGCTAGACATATTTAGTCCTTTTAATGTTTCCTCACGAGTCAGTCCCTCCAGCGCCTGTAATTCATTTCTCCTTGATCTTCTTTGAATTCTCTCCAATTTCTCTCCAATTTGCTTAATTTGCTTCTCATTCTGTGTATTTAAGACACACGCGCGCGCACACAAACTAGGGGAGGGAAACTTCCTGAAAAGCGTCTGGCTACAAACTGAAGGGAACATGTGGGTGGGTGGTGGTACCATAGGGCTCTTAGTGCAGGCTGCAGCTGGGCACCATCAAGGCATCACTGCAATCCTGTGCCGCCTCCTCATGCAGCCCTCCCCCCAAAATCTCAAAAAGGAAAACCAGCAGCTAATGTTTGGTCTCTTTCTGTGTGTTTGTACAGCTCACCCCCTTAGCGAGGCAGATTCCTCTGATCCAAGTGCCATAAGTTTTGCCTCTCATTCAGTATCTCTCTCTGGTTGTCTCTCTCTCTCAGGCTGAGGGTTTTACATCTGAGCAATGCTGTTCTAGTGGTTTGTGACAGCCTAAAGAGGGGGTGTGAATGACCGTGCAAGTGAGCGAGGGGGATTTGGGGTGTGAGGGAGAGGCAGAGGGTTACAATTCTCTGACTCTTCATTGAGCTGAGTCTCTCAGTCCTGAAATTTATTGTCTTTAAACCCTGGAACAGATGATACCAAAGGATCAATGAGAAAGCAGACAGCCATACTTCATCCCCCTGAGGGCTTTTCCCCTTTGGTCCTAGGTTGTCTCTGCTACCTCCAGGGCTGTGTAAGCAGTGCATACTGATGGGGACCTTTCTAGGATCCCTGATGGACCCATTGCCCTGAAGTCTCCCCAACCAGGAAATTCTTTAGTCTACATCTCAGCGGAATGGGCTGGAGATGTTGTGAACTTTCCTTGTCTTGTGCAGAACTCAGTGGTGGTATTTAGCTGATACCTCTGACACTACATGGGGTGAAAATAATAGAAAGGGATGGAACTGAGGGAACTCTCACTGCACCTCCTGTAACTAGAGCAAACTGCTGTCCCTGAAAGTAGAGCGTTACAGTTTAATGTTCCCCTCCAATATATAGTCACACACCACCTAGTGACCAACCAAGGGACTGCTTCTTATTATTAAAGTGACAGCGTCAAGGCTGCTAGAACCAAATTTTGACTCTCTCTATGTGGTTTGATATAGCTATAGAAATAGATATATAAATGTTTGCAAAAACTAATTAAAATGTGGAGTCTTTCTATCCATCCACAGCAAGTTCTTCAAATTCTTTAAAATGTGTGGCATTTTAAGCCATTTTAACCATTTTTTTGCAATGAACATGCTTATATTTCTCTGCAAAATGGCAATTTTTTTCTCTAGGGCAAACATATGACATGCCTGGAACTTCACAGTGCAGTTCCACCTTGGATCAACTTTGAAAATTCAAAAACCACTTGTGAGTTCTCACAAAATATAAACTTGTAGTTTTGCATCTGGTTTTGAATCCTTCTTTCCCATCTTCCCCCAAGAAAACACAGACCTATCATTGCAGCAACTGTCTTCTATTTGGCTGAATCACAAGACAAGTAGGCATTCAGAAGGTGGAATTGTAATGACTATTATCTTGGTCACCCAGGGGGATTGAACCTGGGACCTTCACAGCTAAGAGCAAAAGCCTTTATTGTTTGAGCTGAAGGATTACATTCTGTAAGTATCAGCTGTAGTAGACCTGGAGAATCAGGCACAGAAGGGGACACGTAACCTATCCTGAACAGTGCACTACAGAAACACACAGTGGATATTAAAAAAAGAGAGAGAGAATTTTTCTGCAGTTTTTCTTTCACCCTTCAAGTCCTCATAACATTCATTTTCAGAAGTGGTAGACACTAAGGCATTGTCTATACTAGAAAAATGAATGTCTGTACCGCAGGCTTTGCCAGCTATGGTGCAGTTGTGCTGCTGGTCGCAATGTTGTAAGAACTAATGAATAAAAGGGCTTTTGCATGTTTACCAACATGTCCTGAAGACATGCTCTGAGAATGGTGGGGAGAAACACCCAAACACCTTGTATACTAGCAGCTTAGCACCACTGCAGCCATACCTTTCCGGCTGTTGCTATAAAAACATACCTACACTAGATGTACCCAAGTATTAGTGATGTTCAATACATTTCTCTCTCTATCGCATGCTCCCCCCTTATAGTCCTCCACCCTATTAAAACTGTTGTTGCAAAAATGTCTGTGGCCTTTTCCCCCCACCTCTCTTCAGCTGTCGTTTCTGATCCTGGTTCGTTCTATTATGCCTTTCCCTCTGAACCCAGCCCCTTATCAGCTAACCTTCTTCTGAGCTTAAATGATTTGTATATGGTCTAATCAGATTTCCCCGGATCCCAAGGTGTTCCTGAAACCCCTTCGCTCATTTCCATTTATTGTAAGGGAGAGATAACAAAACGCATGGCAGACTTCTCTAATTAGAGTCTTGTGTTCCCCAAGGTCTTTCGCTATTGCCAGCCTAGGCGTTCTGACTATGTTGGTTATTTCTCCCCCATCCCCTATCTTCCACTCAGTGATCTCTTTGGGTACCAATTTATATGTGGAAAAGTAAACACGATGAAATACTCATCATTTAATTGATCAGTCTTTTTTTGTTGTTGCTGGGTTTTTTTAATTTGTCTTTTATTCCCCCCTCTGTTTAGGTAGAATTGTTTAATTTTATTTAACATCCTCACTTATAGGGTTTTATTACAATCAAACGCAGTTGAATAGTCAATCTAGCTTCCGCGGACTTGTTTTCTTGTTGACCATTCATCTCCCTTTAATTCAAACAAGACAAGCAGAGAAAAGGAAATTAGAATGGGAAGAGGAACACTTGGCCATCCCATAGTTCCTACCGGCAAGGAGTGATAAGGGACGGGGATTTCCTCTTTTAATTCAATATATTATTCCTTCACTCTCAGATAAGCATTAATGAGAGGTGAAGAAGAAAAGGGACCCTGTGTCTGCAGATGATGGAATGCTGGAGCTCTCCTCCCCACATCATAAATCAGCCTCTGAGGAGATACTGACTCAGACCTGGGATTGTTCGAGAGGAGGCTTATTATGCGGAATTGTGTCAAACGGCGAGGAGTGGTATAAAGAGATAATCAGAGTCCTCCACCACTAATTACCTGAGCTCTATAGAAATCTCCAGCACTATTCAGATCGTTTAAAAAAAAAAAGGGCGGGGGAAGATCTCGGAGGAATGAATGAAGTCTCAGTTCTGCAAGTGCCAATTGAGGCGGTGCAGTTCTGGAAAACTGTGGATTAAAGCAGCTGAATCTCTGAGGCCTACCATGCTGTTTGACCTCCCTCCTCCTCCCTCCCTTCTTCTCCCTATTCATGCATTGGAAGATAACAATAATCCTCTGCATTTCTCTAGCTGCTTTCACTCCAGGACATCTAGGGACTTCACAAAAATTAACTGATTAAGCCTCACAACTTCCTTGTGAGGTAGAGAATCTGTGTATCCGATTTCCAAGGTGCCCACCACTGCGGGTTCCTGCTGTACTGCACTCTTTTGAGGGGTGGAGATGAATTGACTATAATATCATAGAAGCTCTCAGCAAATGGAAAAATTCTATCCATGAAAAATAGGGCAAGGGAGAGATGCATGCTGTAGGACTGGGGTAGTGTCAGGAGGGGGAATATAGCTGTCAGAAGAGAGGGGATGTTGCATTTTAGATTTGGTATTTGGGTGCTGGTGGGGTTGAGACTAGGGTCATGAGTTTCTTAGGATCGGGGTATTAGTTAGGCTACAGATCATAAAAGTTGTAATGCATCCTTTGCACTACTAAGGAAGAAAATGAGGCAAACCAAAGGGACAAAGGAGGAGGGATCTAGAGTAATTGTGTTCTGGAATGGGGCATAATTTGACTAAATCCTTCCTGTGTGGCAAGGTGAGGGGCATGAGATGTTCCAATCTGCTTTCCTGGCATCAGATAAATACCAATAAAGAAAATTGTGTGTTGGGGACTCCCATTCCCCTGCTACCGAATGTAGTGCCGTAATATAGAGGGACATATACAGTACTCGCATTAACTGAGCATCAGTAAGCGCCAGACTCTGCCATTCTGACTCTCACTGTGTAAAGACATCAGTCATTTCATTCATGTGTAAATATGGTACACTCTGTTCATAGTTCTGTGGAAGTATTAATGTTCTGTAGAAATTTTCCAGACAAGCAGGCCAGTGTATATTATCTTTTCATGGCTGGATCTAGTTATCTATCTTTGAAGTCTTAGAAATTTTTGAGGGTGTCAGCAAACCTGTGGACAAGGGTGATCCAGTGGATCTAGTGTACTTGGACTTTCAGAAAGCCTTTGACAAGGTCCCTCACCAAACGCTTTTATGCAAAGTAAGGAGTCATGGAGTAAGAGGGAAGGTCCTTTGATGGATCAGTAACTGGTTAAAAGATAGGAAACAAAGGGTAGGAATAAATGGTCAGTTTTCACAGTGGAGAGAGGTAAATAGCGGGGTACCCAAAGGATCTGTACTGGGACCAGTGCTATTCAACATATTCAAAAATGATCTGGAAAAAGGGCAGTGAGGTGGCAAAGTTTGCAAACAATACAAAACTGAAGATAGTTAAGTCCAAACAGACTACGAAGAGTTACAATGAATCTCACAAAACTGGGTGACTTGGCAACAAAGTGGCAGATGAAATTCAGAGTTGATAAATGCAAAGTAATGCACATTGGAAAACATAATCCCAATTTATACATACAGAATGATGGGGTCTAAATTAGCTGCTACCACTCAAGAAAGAGAGCTTGGAGTCATCATAGATAGTATATCTGATCAATGTACAGCGAAGGTAAAAAAAACAAACAAAAAACTAACAATGTTAGGATCCATTAGGAAAGGGATAGATAAGATAGAAAATATCATAATGCCACTATTTAAATCTAATGTACACCCACACCTTGAATACTGCATGCAGTTCTGGTGGCCCGTATACAAAAAAGAGATATTAGATTTTGAAAAAGTACAGTGAAGGGTAACAAAAAAAATGGAACCGCTTTCATGCAAGGAGCGGCTAAAAAGAGAAGGGCCGTTCAGCTTGGAAAAGAGGAGACTGGAGGGAGATATGATAGAGGCCTATGGAATTAAGAATAGTGTGAAGAAAGTGAATAAGGAAGTGTTATTTACCCCTTCATATAACACACAAACCAGGGATCAGCCAGTGACATGAATAGGCAGCTGGTTTAAAACAAACAAAAGGAAGTACTTCTTCACCCACCGCACACTCAACCTGTGGAACTCAGTGCCAGAGGATGTTGTAAAGGCCAAAAGTAGAACTGGGTTCAAAAAAGAATTAGTTAAGTTCATGGAGGATGGCCCATCAATGGCTATGAGCTGAGATGGGCAGTGACGCAGCCCCGTGCTCCAGGTACCCCTAAACCTCTGACTGCCAGAAGCTGGGACTGGACAACAGGAGGATCACTCAGTAAATTGCCCTGTTCTGGTCACTTTCTCTGAAGCATCTGACACCAGCCACCATCAGAAGACAGGGTACTGGGCTTCATGGACCATTGGTCTGATCCAGTACAGCTAGTCTTATGTCCTTATCTGTTTATAAAACTCCGACAAGAGCCGGTGTAAACAATGTTCATTTCTAGTTAGACAAATCTGTTTAGAAGTTTAAACTGAACAGGGCTGGTGCAGTATAAGTATTATTACTTGCACTGTGATAGCACCAAGGAATCCTAATCATGGACCAAGACCCCATCGTGCTAGGTGCTGTACAAACACAAACCAAAAAGACAGTCCCTGCCCCAAGGGTCTTTCAATCTAAGTATAAGAAGAGAGTAATAATACTCCAGCTCAAGTGGAATGTTGAACTTTGCTCAATGATTCTTCTTCCACTGCAACTCAATGGCATGTTCCGACATACCCACACCAGCATGTGCTAATCCCTGTCACCAAAGCTAATTCAAACGTCCAGCGATGGTCAGGAGTTAAATAAAGAGTGATCCCCAAAACACTGGTTTGAAAGCTTTAAAAAAAAGACCCATAATGCACTGGGCAAATTTGGAACATAATTTGCATTTTAAATCTCATGCAGGTAGCTGTGTAATTTCTGCCTGTCGATTCACCGCTGTGATGTTCATTATCTGATTGTTGCTACCTACAGTCTTCCTAGCGCTAATGCACATTGTTTTCCTGGATCCTGGATTAGTTAAATGTGTCTGACACTGAATTTGCAAGTAATTGCCATGGCTTGCCTCCATGAAGCATCTCCGAGGACACACTTGGAAATTAAACGTTACTTCTCAAGCCATTATTAGCTTACTCCAGCCCTATTTTATTAAATAATTATCCAGTAAAACATTTAATTTTAAATATGCACATTATGTTTGTGAGATAAAAGCACTAGGCAAGAAATGCTCCCTGGGACGAAGCCAGGGAAATGGTTTTTCCTAGCCTCTCACATGCACCATCCCCAAGGCTGCTGCTAAGAACTAGAGAGAATCCACAGAGCATCCCTGCAAATGACCGATGTTCAGAAGCATCAGTTAGCTCTCTGCATGGTAGCTGCAGCCATACATCGTTGCTTGGGTACTCCGTGAAGATTGTTACACTCTAGGAGAGAAGGTTGGATTCATAATAATACAAATCATGGCTTTGTTTTCCACTGCGGTGTTCTGAAAAAAAAAATCCCATCTATGTACCTGGGCACGTTTTTAGAACCATCAAATGGGAGACTGTCCCCAGTACATACGTCTCCACCAATGCAGAAGAAACATGGCACACAATACTGGACTTCATTGATCCAGTTTTATTCTTGCATGACTCCAGTGACTTGAAGGGAGTTACACTGACGTACCACAGTGGTGAATCAAGCCCCATAGATTTATAATGTAGCTTTTATATGTACAAAAATCTATGTTTTCAACATTTTAAAAATATATTGTGCATACTATAAAACTTGACCATTTCATAATACTGAAAATGCATACAATGTTCAACACATATATGATGCATACTTATAGCAATATATGTAGTCAATGTCTTCAGTGCAGTTACTTCCAATTTATACTGGAATGGATGGGACTGTAACCTGGCACACAGACCCTTCACTCAAGGACTTTATAATCCAGTTTCCAAATTTTGAGGTGCTTATTCAGATCTTCCTCAGAAAAATTGCCGCTGAAATCACACTTTAGCCCAAAAAAACAGCCTGGGATAAATTTACCTTCTGCCCACATTTGGATTCATTTTCCTCTTGAAATAAATGCCTCTGTTTTTCATTCACAAAGGATTTTTTGGTTTCATTCTCCAGAGCGTGAGTTTTTCCTTTCCTTCCCCACATCTCCATGGAGCTCTGACTAGTCAGCTGCTCATATTTATTGCCACTGGTTGAAGAAATTGAACGTGACTAAGAATGAAATTAATAGGTTTTGGTTTTAGTACGTCCAGCGCTACCACTTTGCCAGGGAAACATAATGGCTAAATGGTAAATATTTCCTCCTTAAAGAAAGGATTTTTCATGTTCTGGCAAATCCATTTTCCTAATTCTTCTTTTAGCATAAAACCTTTTACTTCCTCTAAGCCAGGACAAATCCTGTATTTCAGTATCTTATCAGCATTGTGCAAACGATAGAATACAGGATTCCAACTGTCACTTCTGCACTTGATTTGTTTTCCTCCAACCAAAACCTCCTTCGGTTTTGTTTGTTTGTTAGTTGATAGATGTGTTTTGTTTCTAGCAAAGAAGTTATTTTGTTTGACTGGATTCTGAAATAGCCAAGAAAGCAGACTGTTGCAGTCCTCAGAGGAAACTGTAAAAGGGAAATCCATTAATGGGATGGCAAGAGAGCCCTCCATGGGAAACCCATAGTTGCATTCAACAAGATAGCATGTCAGTGCCCATGTTTCATTTCTACTGTACCTTGACAAAAAAGGAGCCAGTGGTGACATCTGATAGGCCTGCAAAATATTAGACAAAATCATCCAGTCTTAAGTACAATGACCTCCAGGGACCTTGCCATGAATCTCTCATCCTTAGGTCTTTTACCTAGAGCATTAATCTAGCTAGTACAACCCACAAATATGGAGAATGTATTATTCTTGTGAAATGAATCAAACATCTGTGTACATGTGGCAATATAATAAAAATCAACTCTTAAAATATTCCAAAATTGGCCATTTTCTGAGCTATTTAAAAAATATGGTGGGTACTTGTATGTATGACACAACATTCAGAATACGGTCTGCCGTATTTAGAATATATTGAGTCAGATTCATCACAGGGAAAGCAACGCTTTCCATGTTAGCAATGCTAATGAATAAAATATGTGGCGTTCCCACACTATGTCCTTTTGGAGTTTAAATACTGCCAGTATTATTTGTTACTGAATAATTATTTGTTATTTGTTTGGTTGTGGCAAATGAGCATTGGCCATTGGATAGCTATTTGGAGACCCATGTGAAATGAGTTGGGAGTATCGCTCTGTAACTTGGTGAACTCTCTTATCAACTCCCTCCAAAACGGAACCAATTGGACTCAGTTATTCTCTTTCACCTGTACAAGGGGCCACTCCAGGTCAAGGGTGGAGCACAGTGTCAGGAGGGTGGGCAGAATAAAGGAAACATGAACTGCCTTTCCCATGCTTAACTGAATTTTGGATAAATAGCTTGCAGAACACTGTAAGACTGGGGTTGTCTGGAGGGCAGGAAATATGAGTATATTGGCTTTAGGTCTGTCTTTTGTTCTTCTGTGCCTCAGAACATTTTTTGTTTTGATATGTACTGAGTGCTGTTGGATACATGCTTTAGTTTCTTAGGCAGGGGAGGATGTGCTTCCATGGCCAGGAGATCAGATTGAATACACTCCAGTTACAATATGTACAAACATACTGTCTGTTTTTGACAGCTAAAATTAAATTTCATGAGAACTTTCAATTGGGTGGGCCCAATGGGATGTAATAGTTCTGGACTCATTACAGGTCTTTGGCACAATAATCCAGGCCTACAATAAGAACATAAGAATGGCCATATTGTGTCAGACCAAAGGTCCATCTAGCCCAGTGTCCTGTCTTCCATCAGTGGCCAATGCCAGGTGCCCCAGAGGGAATGAACAGAACAGGTAATCATCAAGTGATCTATCCCCTGTCGCCTATTCACAGCTTTTGGCAAACAGAGGCTAGGGACACCATCTCTGCCCATCCTGGCTAATAGCCACTGATGGACCTAATAGCCTATGATGAATTCCATTGACTTCAGAGGTACTCGGTATGGGCAGCAGGGTCTTCGCCAGCACATCTCCCATTACAGGATCAGGACTTTAAATACCGAATGCTTCACATTCTTAGAATTAATGTTGATAATGGGACTACCAGGGGATCATGGGTAGTAATACTTTCTTGCTTCAACCTCACTTGAAGGATAATTAGTTAATGGACTAAATTCACCCCCAATGTAACTCCATTGGTCTGACCAGAACGATCTTCCCCTAATGTTTATAAACTCTGATGATGGAAAATTCTCTATGGTGCCTATTATTATTTAAATAATGATGATTCATAAAAACATAATGGGATTCAGAAGTGTGGTTTGGTTCAGATAAAAGTTTTGGATTCTTATTTGGAAGCTTCCCCACATTTTAGTCTAAAATGCAGGCTGGAAAATTCATCAGAACAGGCTTCCTAGCAGTATTTATGACACTTCCCTAGTTCTAGCCAAGTCAGGAATAGCATGAAAACCGCCTTTCTTGAGGTTTTTCCGTATCTAGTTCCAGCCAAAACAAAAAATGGGGAGCTAAGCAAAAATGATTTTTTCCCAAACAGTTACACAAATGTTTAGTGACCAGACACTGCAACGCTTACCCACATTGAGTCATACCACACTGAATAAGGAGCCTCTTGGATTTCAGTGGGACTACTCAGAGTGCAATACTACCCAATATAAGCCATACATTTTTATCCATGAGGGTGATTAACTACTAGGACAAATTACCAAGGGAACTGGTGGATTCTCCATCTCTTCAAGTCTTTAGGTCAAGACTGGATGTCTTTACGGGAAGATACACTTGAGCAAACACAAGTCATTGGGTTAAATACACGAGTAACTGGATGAAGGTCTATGGCCTGTGTTGTAAAGGAGGCCAGACTAGATGGTCTAATGGTCCATCCATATATATGAATGTGTGGCATAATCTGGCCTTTTGCATCTCAGAAAGTCAGGGACAAATCTTTAGGCTTGTTTTTAATTTACGCTTTTCTCCTGATGAGCATCAGTTGTCCATGTTTCCCCACCATACAGGAGAGTGCTGAGGGTGCAAGCTCAGTACACTAGCATTTTGGTCTTGATGATAAGTGTTGTTGAGTTGTTCCATGCTCTTTTAATTAGTCTGCTAAAGGTGGTTGCAGCCTTTCTAACGTGAACATTTAGTTCTTCATCCAGTGAGCAGTTCGTGGTCACTGTAGAACCTAAGTAGCTGAACTTTTGGACTATGTCTAGCTGGTTTGCATTTAAGGTGATTGAAGGTTCATGTGGAAACCCGTGTCCGAATACAACCATTTTCTTAATGCTGATGGTGAGAGCAAATGCCTGACGAGAACTTGAATGGCAGTCCATGGTTAAACAGTTTCCAGCTATGTTATTTACGCCACATAGTCAACACCAAATGGCAAGATAAAGTCACCAACACAGAGGTTCTTCAAAGGGCAAATTTACCAAGTGTGACAGCCCTGCTCAAGCAAAGACAACTGCGCTGGCTGGGCCATCTGAGTAGGTTGGCAGACAGACACATACCCAAGGACATGCTGTACGGGGAGCTATCAGAGGGAACAAGCTTCACTATAAAGATACATGCGAGCGAGATATGGAGGAATTTGGAATTGATCCTGACCAATGGGAAACCTTGGCAAGTGATTGTAGCAAGTGGCGCCATCAGAGCATCAAAGTCCATGACAGGAGCTGGCCCCCCAAAGCTTGAAGAGAAAAGAGCCCGTAGGAAGCAAGCAGCTCCCAACCAAGACACGGATATTTGCCACAACTGCCAACAATTATGCAAATCTCGGATCGGACTCTTCAGTCACATGAGACATTGCAAACCATCTATATCATAGGCTGCAAATCCCACCGTCTATCGCAGACCAAAGGATGCCCATAACATTTTACCCAAAGTGGTTCTCCCATTCCTAGTTAATTTTTGCTACATTACTGCCTTTCTTCCTAGACTGCTGCTGCTCTAGTAACGCCAATGAACCAAAGGTGGGCAAACAATTTGAGCATACAGACCTAGTATACAATGGGGAAAAAATAGATGGAGGCAGAAAGTTAGCAGCTGGGGATCCCAGAGGGTATTGCTCTAGAACAGTGGTTCTCAAACTTTTGTACTGGTGACCCCTTTCACATAGCAAGCCTCTGTGTGCGACCCCCCTTATAAATTAAAAACACTTCTTTACATATTTAACACCATTATAAAGGTTGGAGGCAAAGTGGGAGTTGGGGTGGTGGCTGACAGCTTGTGACCCCCATGTAATAACCTTGTGATTCCTCTCAGGGGTTCCGCCCCCCAGTTTGAGAACCCCTGCTCTAGAAGATATGGGGACATCTGCTGAGGACCACTGAAAATTTTGCCTGTAAAAAATGCCAGCAAAGGCTGTGATGGGACTGACAGAAGTGATAATGAATCTTGGTAGCTTTTCCATCTGTATTATCATAGCCCTTCTACATGAAACTGCTGAGCAACAAATATGTAATCAGTTACCAAAACATTTCCATAAACAGTTAAAAAAAACCCCAATCACTGCAAAGGCCCACTGAGTCTCAATACCTTTTCTTTTGTGAAGTAGGCAAAGGGAGTAAAGCGAGAGAGCCAGATGTGATGTCTGACCAAGTTGGAGCAGAAGCTGCACCAAAGCGATCTGGCAAATAGGACAGATATACTCTAGAGGTGACAAATTAAAGTATATAATCCAATTTATCCAGAAACCATCTGCTAAACCAAGGCTGTCAAGGTCACATTTGTTCTCATCGTCTCCATCTGAATCTGACCTTGAGCTGACCTTCACGTCTACAGGGAAAAGGAGAGCGAGAAAGAGAGAGAGAAGCATTCCCTGACTGGAAACAGCTAGCCACAAGTAAAGGAAAGGTAAACACGGTACTTTTCCACAGCTATGTCCAATTATTAAAGAGCCATAATAGAAACTTCCTCAGCTGTCAGTTCAGAACAACTGCAGTAAATTGTCTTGAAGTCTCCATGGGATATTAAAAAAGAAAACAAAAAAAGCAACCCCCCTCCACACGTCTTCCAAGTCGATGAGAAAAAGATGCAGTTAAATTCTTACGCTCACTGCCCAATAAACAAGGTCAGAGAGAGACAGTGTGAAAATGACAATTGCACAGTGGATCCATTGTCTGTGAATTAGTCAGTTTCCTCTGTCACATGATCTATTCAACGCCAAATCCAGCTAGTCCACTCGCCTACACACCCCATAAAGGGCTATTGTCTCCCCATCCCTAACTTGTTAGATATTATTATTATTACAAAATAATAATAGAGCAGAGCAGCCCTGTCGAGTCCAAGCTTTATCAGCAACTCGCTTGTTCTCTGGACACTCCCCCCACTCAAGAAAAGTTATGCTCCAGAGCTAAATCTTGGCACCCAGAGCTCTCCATACGGGAGCAATGATTTTTACAAATTGCTTTGGCCATTAGAGGTTTCCAATGCATTTTTGCACGCCTCTCGCTCAAGATGGCTTTGTTTCTGAACCTGCAGTGTTACAGGCCATTAGTCCTGCCATGTGGACCAGAGCCTTCAGTAATTAGGGAATGAGGGGGAAGAGCCAAATTCATTTAGGAATAAGAGGCTGCTCAAAGCTGTGTGTGGTAGGTTATTTCGAGCCCTCATCGGAGCATGCTGCAGGCTGACAGGCGGGCAGGATCGGCTCCACTATGTGCCAGAGCCTTAGTCTTGCAGGCATCATCAAAGCCATTATGCATGAGCTGCGGATAAAGCAGAGCCATTTTACATGAGTTTTGGCCCCACGGTCATGGCTGGAGCTGTTACTTATGAGTCTCTACATTGACGTGGTAAGATCTGTGATGGCTGGAGAGAAGCCCATGAACGTGACGGGAGCTGAGGTTTATTTTGGTGAATAAACAATGTTTAAGGGTCTCCATCCTGTGCTCGGGTGCCTTTACGAGGAATGTGCATGATACAAACCCAGCAGCAACCCACATATGCACACTCGCAGCGAAATAACAGTTAAAGTACCTTACCTCCACCCCACCCCCCTACCCCACGCCTCTAAAGCCTGAGAGAACACATGGGCTTTGCAGTGAGTGCTGTCATTCAACAGGCTGGGCAAAGGGGCCTTCGAACGCCTTGCTAGTTCTTATACCATGAGGGTTCCTGCTTGAATGCCTCTTCTAATTTCAGCTGTGACGGTAGTGGGTGGAGGAAGGAGGCATTTCTCAAGTAGTCAGGTCCCAGGCCACTTAGGGCTTTATATGTTAAAACAAGCACCTAAACCTCCACCTGGAAACCCATGCAAGTGGCTCAAGGAGTGCTGCTTAACAGCCAATCTGTCACATTCTGCGCCCGTCTCAGGTTCCAAGCATAGCCTATCGCAAAATTCAGTGCAATAGTCTAGCATGAACCTCTGCCCCACGGCCACAATCGGAACGGCTAAGCATCCACCTTAAATACATGAAGCTGTTCTGTAGAAGCCTCCGATAAATAGGAACAATCAGAGGCGTTATGCATGTATTTCAGCCATGATTCATGAGCCTCAACCCCCTGGGCATGATCAGGGCCATTAATACGGACGCTGAAAACTCCCCACTTACCCATTGCAAGAGGCTTATCTGAGCTCCCTAAGCACATTTCAGCAGCTCCTCCAGGACGTGTTTACAGGCTCTGCAATTCTGAAAGTCTGTAAATAGGAGGATGGCGCGTTCTGTGCCGAAGGTCCGTAAATCATGACACTGTCTGTGACTACGTGCATGTTTGTGTGTGACAAGCTGACGCAGAGCTTTCCGAGCTATTCCAGCTCATCAGGTCAGCAAGCTGCAATTTAAAACCAAATTCCCTCTAACTTAGTTGGACATATTAGGCTTGGTTCCTGCACTTTGCTTTGCAGCTGTTGGCTATTGATTTTGCCCAAGGCTTAAAGCATTCTGGGTCATGCAGGGGCATAGATCTGGACAAAACCAAGAAGGGCTCCCCGAGGGAGGTTTGTTGGTGACAAAGGGGCAGTGACGTGGCTGAGTTTTAGCAGCACTGCTCCATTCCCACAACTGGCAAACAGGGACATGCTGTCGGTCATTCACATCACTAGGTGACTATCTGCTCTTTTCAGTACATAATGTTATGTAACACAGCTGCCCAAGACAAGGGCATCATCAGTGAGACTGGGGCATCCTACACCCTTGGAAGTGAATCTCATGGATTTGTTCTGATATTTGACTGCTCGAATAGGGCAGTACTGCCTAGGTGCCCAGACAGCAAGTATGAAAAATCAGGACAGGGGGTGGGGTAATAAGAGCCTATATAAGAAAAAGACCCAAAAATCAGGACTGTCCCTATAAAATAGGGTGACCAGATGTCCCTAGCTACTGCCATTTATCAATGAGGGAGAAACAGAACCAATGTTCCTGAATCGCCACTTGGGGCCACATCTGGTCAATCTCCAAGTGGTTCAGTTCAAACATACAGCCCTCCCCGACTGGGAAATTCAGGCCATTGCATTTTAGTATCTACTCTGATTCCACTGCCTAACATTAAAACTCTCTGCTGACCCTCTCTTAGCCCCCTGCCAGAAATAAGCAATGGGCGATATTGAGACTGAGACAGCTAGAAGCTTCAGGTTCCAGAATAGGACTCAGAAGATCTGGGTTTAATTCTAGGATTTGCCAGAGATTTCTTGTGTAACCTTGGGCAAGCTATTAGTCTGCCTCAGTTCTCCAGGAGTATAACGGTGTTCCCTTTCTCCGATCCTTTGTCTGCCTTCATCCATTTAGTCTGTGAAGGCTTTGGAGCAAGGACTGTCTGTTGTTCTGTGTATGCACACTAGTAGTGTGATGGGGAGCTTATCTCAGTTGGGGTCCTCTAGGAGCTATAGTTAAATAACTATATCTATTTAATATGCATTTTTACAAGCGGTCTGACCACTAAAGTTTTGTTATGGGATGACAAAGTATCAATGGCAAGAAAAAGCTGTAACAGGGCAACGAGAGGCTTAGCCTGCCTCTGACTTCACTTTAAGCCCCTGTTTTCCATTTATAAAACAGGCTGGCAAGTGTCTTCAAACCAGGCTGAGCAAGAGGCAGGAGAAAATGCCATCCAAGTCATGGACTGTCACCAGCTTGCGGTGTTGGCTGTGCATTCCTGTTAAGTCTGAGCGGGGAATAGTGTATGGTGTATAACTGTGTTATTAATTCATTGTTGCATTCATGAGGATTTAACAGCACAGCAGCAACAGTGTAGGATGCTATAAAAGATCTCCGGGGTCTTGGGAAATAACTGGGCTAGGCAGTAGTGTTGGTGTTGTTAGGAAAGATATGAAACAATTATTTGTCCCTGAGCTTCCCAAGAAGAATCCTACAGGGACACAGTCAGTAACCGTCACAGTCAGTAACAAATTTAAACAGAAAAAATTGAACAACACTCCATAAGTCCACATGGAGTAACACAGTTAAGGCTCATGTGATTGATGCAGCGTACGTAAACGGGGACAACAAACATAAGGGAAAACTGTAGAAAAAGGTGAGATAAATGTTATCAGTTTGATTCCAGTGGTGATAACGCGAAATTAGACAAGAAATGATTACAAAAAACTAGCTACATTAAGCCATTTAGGGGAAGAAAAGATTACAGTGCAAACAGGACTAATTTAGATAGCTAATTATTAAATAGATTTCACACCAGCCAAAAAGCAACCTGCAAGCCATTAGCAGTACACCCTGTAGTGCTGCTCAAGAAAGGGGATTAATGGGACTAGCTCTGAATAGGCAGACACAGAAATGAATCCGAACCCCCTATCTGTAATGATCTTCCTAAAAGATAGTTCTGAGGACCAGGTCCTCAGCCCTGCTAACGGCCTTTTGTGATGCTCTCGTACAATTGCCATAGGTGGGCAGCTGAGGTCTGCCATGGTGTAGAGGAGCCGCAACTTCGTCAATCTGGTGTGGCTGGCTCCAGGCCACCCCAGTGCAGAGCGTGTTCAGGGGCTGGAGAAGTAGGGCCAGAATGCAGTGTACTGCAGAAATCTACACAGGTGTATTGACCCCTAGGAGTCACTGCAACCCAGCACAGGTTACAGAAGCCCTCGGGCTTCTCTATACAAGCTCATGTTTCAGGGTATAAACCAACCTGTTAGTGACGGAAGTTAGGAAGGAACTTCTCCTCTGGGCAGGTTATTTCACAATTGTCCGTTACGTGGATCATTGCCTCTTCCACTGCTGGAAATAGCATGCTCCCAGGCTGGGCAGGCTGCACGGCAGTGGCAACTCCAATGTCCCTATTCTTCGCATCCTGTCCGAACCAGCTTTGTAGAGTGAAAGGTGCTGGGAAATCTGCATTCTGCCCTGGGCATGGCTGGGGGTGTGTGCTGAGGGGAAGTTTTCCCTGTACGGGCATCGTCGCTCACAACACTGGGGAGTAGGGGGCATTTCGATTGCTGCTGCCTGTGCTGCGGATGGAAACTGAAGTCTGCAGCCCCCGGAGCTGTCAATCTGGCACCTTTCACTGGCACTAAATTCCCTTAAAAGAAAACATTACTAAATATACTGTGTGTGGGTGTGGGTGCCATTCACGATGAACAGGAAATCTCATTTCATCTGCTTTGAATTACATTCGCTTATGATTGCCTGAGCAGACCTTGTTTGCACTGCTTCTCTCAGTCTATTATTGGCAGACGTCTTTGAATGTGTGAGTTGCCTTCCCAGTTTAATCCGTGTTTGAATATTACAAATAGGCTTTTCAGAGATCATGTTCGTTACTGCTCTGGCTGGCTCTGAAAGCCTCACTTACAATACCTCGCCCCTTCTCTCAGATTTCCCTTCCTCGGTGGTATCTTCTGCCTAGTGTGGTTTGCTTCCTGCCTTTCAAGTGCAATCTGATCCCTGCGGGCAGACCGTTTTGCCCACTTTGAGTGCCAACGAAGTCACATCGGCTCACGATCCTGCCTATGTGGAGCTGATTGCCGGATCAGGCTTTGGTCCACAGGTGGACAGTTCAGAGAGAGAGGATGTTCCACTGGTTTAGAGTGCTGGCCTGGGACTCGGGAGATTCAGTTTCAATTCCCCATGCTGCTACAGGCTTCCTGTGTGACTCTGGGCAAGTCACTTAGTTTTTCTGTGCCTCAGTTTCCCCCCTGTAATATTAGGGATCAGAGCAATTCCCTACACCCTTAGGAGTTGTTGGTGAGAACATGAGGTGATTAGTTAAGGTATCCATCTACTTGTCTGGCCCCCATTAATAGAGTATCTAATGTGACCCACAGCCTTACCTCCTACCAAGAATGATTCATAGGCTTTATGGCCAGAAGGGACCATTGGATAATGTAGTGTGACCTGCTGGATAACACAGAACATAGCATTTCATGCAGTTACTCCTGTGTTGTGCCCAATAACTTGACTAAAGGGTATCTTCCAGAAAGGCATGCAGTCTTGATTTGAAGACCTCAAGAGATGGAGAATCCATCCCTTCTCTTGGTAGTTTGTCAGAAAGGAAGGAACTAGCTCTCTGTATGCTCAGACCTCACTCAAAACAACCCTTTCTTCATGCAAATGGCCTGGGATAGTGGCTCCATGCCTGTAAATGTCTGATAGCTACGATGCCACGGAATCTGTCTTACTGTGCCGCAGTGCAAATACCACAATGCTCTGATGCCTCACCCTTGTATGTTGTTGATCCTTCCGGGATGCACCTTGCTTTGGTTGGATTTTGCTAACACTCTTTTCCTCTGTGTAGCCTCAGAGGGAGGATGTTCTAAGCAACATCACATCAACATGAGTCACAGAGTAAGAAAACCATCCAATAGCTGGAGGTGTGGGAACATTTATGCAATGGCATGATTATGAGCATTTCATTTATAGGGGCCCTTTGAACACACCTGGGTGGGTGGCAGCCCACCACCCCTTGCCCACCAGGCTCTCTCACAAACAGCTCCTGAGCTGCACAGAGCAGCGTCCCAGTGGCTGGCCAGTGTGAGCAGTGGCTCTGTTCCCACACCGTCTGCTCCCCGCCCAGGCCAGCTGCTGGAAGGGCCCTTGACCCCACATGCCTCCTCCCACGCGTCGCCTCTGCCTAGGACACTTAATTCCCTGCTCTGTCACAGACTTCTTGTGTGACTTTGGGCAAGTCACTTACTGTCTCTGTGCCTCAGTTCCGCATCTGTAAAATGGGGATAACAGCACTGCCCTACCCTACAGGTGTGTTGTGAGGATAATACACTAAAGAATGTGAGTTATTAAGATACTGTCATGATGGGGGCCATATAGATACTGGAGGTGACTGATTTTTATTGTTTACATAAGTATTTTGGTTCCGATTTTGGGGGGGAAAGTGCACTCCCCCCCAATTCAATATTTTCTTTCTGTCTTTCTTTCTGCTGCTGCTGCCAGCCACCAAATATCTGTTCTTATGACAAGAAACTTTGAAAGAAATTATATCTTCTTTTCTCTCTCTTAATTGTTATGTTCACACTTTCAGTGAAGTGCCTGAGTGGAGGGTTTAATTTAGATTTAATAGGATAATTATTGCATGACAAATTAATGCCAAATAATTATTAAGAACATCACTACTGAGGTTTACAGAGTTTGGAATAGGATAGCTAGCAGGTACCCGGTGGTTCAACCTCGAGAAATATGCTACTAATAATCACTGGCTTTTATTTAACATACAATTTAGGTACTGCTATAGGTGCTTTTATGATCAGAAAATGACTTGACTCCCTAGACTTTAAAGACCAACATCCCTAGACTTCAAGGCCCAAGCCCTGGTGTGGGGGCTCTTGTGTGGCCCTAAAAATGCACTGGAAGGAGATACATTATGTATCTTTGATTATCAGCAGGTAAATATGCCCAATGGTCTGTGATGGGATGTTAGATGGGGTGGGATCTGAGTTACTACAGAGAATTCTTTCCTGGGTGCTGGCTGGTGAGTCTTGCCCACATGCTCACGGTTTAACTGATCGCCATATTTGGGGTCGGGAAGGAATTTTCCTCCAGGGCAGATTGGTAGAGGCCCTGGAGGTTTTTCGCCTTCCTCTGCAGCGTGGGGCACGGGTGACTTGCTGGAAGATTCTCTGCACCTTGAGGTCTTTAAGCCACGATTTGAGGACTTCAATAACTCAGACATAGGTTAGGGGTTTGTTACAGGAGTGGGTGAGTGAGGTTCTGGGACTTGCAATGTGCAGGAGGTCAGACTAGATGATCATAATGGTCCCTTCTGACCTTAAAGTCTATGAATCTATGCTTCATTCATTGGCAACAATAATTATAGCAATGAGGTCCTGATTGTTCACTCACTTACACCAGGGTAAATTAGAATCAATAGTGTTACACCAGAATAAAGCTGATCTAAAAGGGAGAAGAATCAGGCCCTATACGTACAATCTTTTAGTACTTCTCTTTACTCAACATATAATTAGTCCGGGGTACTCAATGCTTCAGGGTAATATTGCAACAAAGAGCTTAGGAACTCTGGAAAAAAAAAGAATTAAACACTTGGGACCTTTGCATTCCTGCACATAACTCCCACTGAAATCACTGTGAGCTGTCTACATATAACCAAGGGGAGAATTTGATGGATGCTGTACATAAATAATAGCATCCACTCTTACACGTGCTAGATGAAATTAGAAGGACTATGGATCCTCCTCACACTTAGTTCATCAGCAGATCACCAGCTGGGGATGAAGAATTCCCTTCCCACATGGAGTGGCACAATCAGGGCCATTAAGGGACAGTTATGCCTTCCTTGGACACATGCAGCAGTGGTCGCCGCAGGAGATGGAGTCCCAAGTGGACGGCCTGTTTGTCGATTTCAGGGTGTCAGGGCTGTATCCCCACTTTGAACTTTAGGGTACAAATGTAGGGGTCTGCATGAAAACTTCTAAGCTTAACTACCAGCTTAGGTCTGGTCCGCTGCCACCATCCCAATGGATTCCCTCCCTGGGAAGCCTTGAGAAACCTTTCACCAATTCCCTGGTGAATACAGATCCAAACCCCTTGGATCTAAAACAAGGAGAAATTAACCATTCCCCTCCTTCCTCCCACCAACTCCTGGTGAATACAGATCCAAACCCCTTGGATCTAAAACAAGGAAAAAATCAATCAGGTTCTAAAAAAGAAGGCTTTTAATTAAAGAAAAAGGTAAAAAATCATCTTTGTAAAATCAGTATGGAAAATAACTTTACAGGGTAATCAAACTTAAAGAGCTCAGAGGACTCCCCTCTAGTCTTAGGTTCAAAGTACAGCAAACAAAGATAAACACTCTAGTAAAAGGTACATTTACAAGTTGAGAAAACAAAGGAAAACTAAGACGCCTTGCCTGGCTATTTACTTACAAGTTTGAAATAGGAGAGACTTGTTTAGAAAGATGTGGAGAACCTGGATTGATGTCTGGTCCCTCTCAGTCCCAAGAGCAAACGAACCCAAACAAAGAACACAAACAAAAGCCTCCCCCCCACCAAGATTTGAAAGTATCTTGTCCCCTTATTGGTCCTTTGGTCAGATGCCAGCCAGGTTACCTGAGCTTCTTAACCCTTTACAGGGAAAAGGATTTTGGAGTCTCTGGCCAGGAGAGATTTTATAGTACTGTACACAGGACAGCTGTTACCCTTCCCTTTATAGTTATGACACAGGGTGACGTGTTTTCTACTGAATCTGGAAAGACAGAGGGCCTCTTGGTTTAGAACTCGCTTCCTGCCTTTATCCAAACTAGCCTCAATCTTATGTTTGTCATGTTTTTCCTGGAGCTCTTTGGGGAGGAGATTGATGCTGGGCGGGGTGTGTGGGGGGGCGCAATACTGGGCATAGGTGGGATGTTCTTTAATTCAACAGCTGTAGGGCTCAAATGCTAATACCGGCGGTCGATAGCAGAGTCTGCTGCTAGTGCTGTCATTCTGCTTCGATTTGTGTTTTTAAAGACATCTCAAGGGAACCCAGAGTCTGGGATTGGCGCCCACTCATATTCTTACAAGTGTGAATAAATAAATATCCCTTCACATGGACTATGAGAGAAACTCAGTGTACGTGACCCAGCCGGAGCGCAAGCTCTTGAAGATGGCACCAAAGGCCCAGGGCAAGTTAATGCATAATGCAACATGGGCGGGGGAAGAGAGAGAAAGAGAGAGAGAGATTTCCAGAGAACTGGTACAAAATATGTAATGCTGAACAATGCTGCCATCTCTCCCCCACCTCCATGTGCCATCCTCTGTTACTGTCATTTGAGTTTGGGGGAAAGACACCTCCTTTTCTCCTTGCACTTCTCTCTGTGTCACCTTAACCCCATTTGGCATTACCAAGGCAGACTCGCTCGGCTATGCCACTTGCATTCTATAGGATCTTTGGATTAAATGCCCCCCGATAGAAGCTTGAACTCTCTGAAACATTTCCTTTTGCAAATGTCAGTGTGTTGTGTGCTTCACCCAGGGCTGTGGAACACTCCTAGGACTAGAACTGGAGTTGAACTTGGCTCTTTGCAGATTAATCTGTCCCAGTAAGGGTTCTTTTCAGAACTCATTATTTATGAGATAAGATTGTTCCTTCCCCTTTTCCCCCCTCTGGGCCTTGAATCTTACTGCTGTGCCATTTAGTTTAATTTAACCCAGAGCAATTAATGTCCTTGACTGGCAGTGTTTAAACAGCAAACAATTTCATCCTGTAAGTGGTAGTTTGCTGCCTGGAATACGAACGTATCTTCAGAGATTACGTCAGACTGCATTTCCCAATGACAGCAGTAAATAAGGCATCTGTTATATTTTGGTAATACAGGTAGCAAAAGCAGCCTACAACACACCTCTTTTGCATCCCCTTCCCCAATCAGGGAGCTGCTGCTACTGAATACCTATGGAAAGACCTTAGACCTTGAGTTCATGTTCTTCCTGTCTGACCACTTGTCAAAATGAATGCAATGCTGGTGAAATCAGGAACCAGCATGACAGCCCTGGAGCCTGAAGATGTCTGTAAATTCTTAGATCAGATACAGCACAGGCAGCAAGTACCCATCTCCTTCTACTCGGATCTGGAACAAGAAGGTGATGCATATCCCATGTGCATATTCTGGGACAGGACTTCCTGGCCTCTTTATGCCACTGCAGCAGTGTAGAGGCGGATGGACCCAGATGGTAGGGAACCCTCTGGTGTAAGTTTCTCTGGGTGGCAATGAACTGCTGCAATGTTCTATATTGCCCTTCCTCACTGCCCCCAGCACATGAGGCCTGCTGGGGGACACGTTGGGGAAGGGAGAGGAGCGTGGCTGGAGTTATCACCAGTCACCCTATTTGGAGCACACCTGACCCCTGACATGTCAGAACATGGAAGGCCTAAAGCCACCTTTGTGTTTCACCTCTGTTCCTGGACTGAACTCAGGAAAAGGAGGAATTGGAATCTGCCCTTCAGTCTTCATTTTCTCCACTGAGACTGCCAGTAAAGATGCCAATTCAATTCTAAATTACGTAGGGGTTGTTTTCTTTCTGTGTGATTTGGAGGCATGTCCAACACGGACTGGACCGGGACCTGCTAATTTATGTCACGGGGACCACAAAATAGACAGCAGATTGTAACAGCTGTTAGTCACTACCTACCTAGGCTTTGACCCAATGACTAGGAATAATTCTATATCCTATTAACTGTTCCCTTCACCAAGCTGGTCTCTTTAGTAGCGCCCAAATCCCTCTCCCACAGAATATCTATGGAATGAATCATGCCCATGGCCCCTTGCTTTCAAATGCTAGTCATCTACCTAAGTAAAGATGGGGAAGGTACTAATTCACAGGAGCAAGACCCTGGCCTTTCAGAAATCTGCCAGCAGGCGGAATGGACCAAGAAGCCCTGGCGTAAAGCACTGCTCAGGGAAAGAAATGACAGAAGAACTTGCACCTGATGTTCCTCAAAGCACAGGATCTGTTCTGTTCATTCCCTCTGAAGCATCTAGGACTGGCCACTGTTGGAAGACAGGATCCTGGGCTAGATGGACCATTGGCCTAACCCAGTATGGCCGTTCTTATGTTCTTATGAGCTGATTTCTGAGGTGTTACTTAGCATTTCTCAGTTGCATTTATCAGACCCAAGCAAATGACCGCATTTAGTATGAGACTGTGTCTGTCCCTAGGTAAGCCCCCCCCAAAATGCTGATGCCCTCAGAGGCCTGCTGTCAGGAAGGAGGCAGAGCTAAAGCTATCTGAGGTAGGCTGACTGAAGTTCACCAGTGGGGAAATTCAGGAAGCAGTGTCTCCATTATTTCTATTAACATTTAACATTTCCCTACATCGAATTTAAAAATATAGGCTCATTTATTATTTATCACCTCCTAATCTGATATTTCACCTGCTGCCAGTTATGATAAGCCTAGCGTACTCTCCAGGGGGCTTTTTTTTCTACAAGCAGATGATACCAGTATAGCTGCAGATAAATAGAAAGATAGATGGGTAACCTTTCTATCGTCTCTCTTTCAGGCTACTGAATTTATAGTGCAGTTCTCAAAGGGTGGTCTTCTATAAAGAAAAAAACATATATTTTCTACCGACTGATATAATGTTTCATTTTGGGAAAAAATGAATAGGACATCAAAGGAAAAAATATATTTAACACTACATCAAATTTCTTCAGCATATTTCAGAACCAGACAAGCATCTAAAAATAAATGGCAAAGATTTTTTAAACAATTTTCAGAAATATGGCGAGACTATTATTTTTGGTCCTACCATGTGGGTGAATGTTTAAAATACAGTGATATGTTGTATAGCAGGGATCGGCAACCTTTGGCACGCAGCCCACCAAGGAAAGCCCGCGCCGCTTCCCGCGGCCCCCATTGGCCTGGCACGGCGAACCGCGGCCAGTGGGAGCTGCAATTGGCTGAACCTGTGGACGCGGCAGGTAAACAAACCGGCCCAGCCCGCCAGGGGCTTTCCCTGGCGGGCCATGTGCCAAAGGCTGCCGATCCCTGATGTATAGTTTAGACACCATCTATTTCATAAGACTTTGAAATATTTAAAATACCCTCCTGAAATGTGACAAAATACACACACACACAAACACACAGGGCAGAACATGACTAGTAAGATACAGGAACCTGTGCGTTGCCATCTGTTTCCATTCAAATTACCATCTTGAAATGTATAACATTGTTCTAAATCCGCCATTATACACAATATCTAGAAGCCAAAGTATAGTTCCATGTTCCAGTCGAACAGGTCCCATTTCCTTTCAAATGTAGATGTCTCATGAAAATACGCTAATGTTTTTCTATTTTTGTATTGTATTTTATTTCACTTTTTCTCCTCCCTGGGTTTTGCGTGTACAGGACTAACATAGTAAAGTGTTTGCAGCGTAGCCATGTTGGCCCCAGAGACGAGGTGGGTGCTTCCCCAAAATAATTCCTGGAACAGATCCTATTGACTCAGGTGTTTAAAGGTGAGCAACTCTTATAACAAGACAGATCTCTCAAAGCCCTAGGGATGCACCAACCAATTCAAGCAGAATGACCGCTTGTTACCATAAGAGAGACAAGGTGGGTGAGGTAATATGTTTTATTAGACCAACTTCTGTTGGTGAACGGTACAAGCTTTCAAGCTACTCGGAGCTCTTCTTTAGATCTGGGGAAGGAAGCAAAGTGTCTGAGCTTTTTTTTTTTATTTAGCTCAGACACTCTGCTTCTTTCCCCAGACCTGAAGAGGCGCTCCAAGGAGCTTGCAAGTTTGTACCATTATCTCACCTACCTTATCTCTCTTATGGTAACAAGCGGTCATTCTGCTTGAATTGGTTGGTGCATCCCTAGGGCTACGAGAGATCTGTCTTGTTATAAGAGTTGCTCACCTATAAGCACCTGAGTCAATAGGATTCCTCACATCCTTTAAGGTAAATATGTGCCCACAGCCCCAGTTAAGCAAAGTACTTAAGCATGTGACTAATTTTAAGCATGTAAGCGCTTCCATTGATTTCAAAGTTTGCTTAATGTTAGGTATACGCATAAGGCTCCCGATTCAGGAAAGCATCTCCGTTTAGCACACTGAAATCAGTGGGACATCCGCATGTGCTTAAAGCTAAGCACGTGTTAAAGTATGTGCTTCAATTCATCTATATTCAGGAAAGTACTTAAAGTGCTTTGCTGGATTAGGGCCAGAACACTCAGCACTTTACAGGACCGAACTCATAGATTCCAAGGCCAGAAGGGACCATTGTCATCACCTAGCCTGACCTTCTATATAACACAGATGACAGAGCTTCCCCAAAATCATTCCTAGAACAGATCCTGTAGAAAAGCATCCAGTCTTAGCTTAAAAATGGCCAGTGATGGAGATTCCACAATGACCCTTTGTAAACTGTTCCAAAGTTTAATTATTCTCACTGTTAAAAATGTACACCTTATTTCCAATCTACATTTGTCTAGCTTCAGCTTCGGATTAGGTTATACCTTTCTCTGCAGATTTAAGAGCCCATTATCAAATATTTTTTCCCCATGTAAGTACTTATAGACTGTATTAAAGTCAGCCCTTAACCTTCTCTTGGTTAAGATAAATAATTAGTCTGTCACTATAAAGCATGCTATTTAATCCTTTAATCATTCTTATGGCTCTTCTCTGAACCTTCTTCAGTTTATTAAAATCCTCCTTGAACTGTGGACACCAGAACAGGCCACAGGATTCCAGCAGTCACACCAGTGCCAAGTACAGAGGTAAAATAACTCCTCTACTTCTAATCAAGATTCGCCTATGCCGATGAACAGCTAGTCCATTGGAAAATTGTCAACCAGCTCTTGCTATGACCCAAACATCGTCCTACAGGCCTAAAGAATATCAGGGAAAGGGTGATAGGGCAGGTGCTTGCATGTTAGTGCCTTGATCTTCAAATCTCCCTTTGCCAGGCTGGACTGGTGACTACATTTTGTTCTCCAAGGTTTATGGCAGCTTGAAACTGGGAGACAGTTTTTTCAAAGCATTGCATGAGGCCTTACTTCATGATCCTGAAATGTGCCCTGAATCTACAGTAACACTCCTGTGCACTGAAGTCACCTCTCAATTGATGGGGTTACTTTTCTCTCATTTCATTTGGCACAGATTCACGGCCTTCACTCCTCACTCTATTCTCATCAGCTCCCTTCAGAGGTTAGCCTTACAAAAGAGATTTCACTATCACAGGACACGCGTTCATCTACACATCTCAGAGGCAGGTAGCTCCTTTCTCACCCCCATACTTTCATGGAAAAGTACATTGTAGTTAGGACTTTCCATGTGACCTGTTGTAGCTTAGTTGTGATCGGTCACATAAAAGTTGCTTCTGGTCACTGATTTGATGAAGGTATCAGCATTTCTTTTAATCTGAAGACTGATGCACCTGACTGAGATGGGATGGAGGGAGTAGCATCCTAGTCTCTCTTGAATGACTATACTCTACAACGGTAAGTGGTAGTGGTCTGATAATAATCTCCAGATACATGAACAGGAGTTTGGAACAATCAAAGGGAAGAATCTGTCCTGAGTTTTACTCTGAGTCCAGTGCATGATGGGACAGAATTTTGGATGGACATTTATACAGCACAGACTACAGATGTGTAAACACTGCAAATATTTTTTCTGTGAATATTAATTTTAATTTGTAAACAAATTCACCTTAGCCATATCCATTTGCCTTTGTCTTTGCTTTCCATGAATGATTGTGCAGTCAAGTTTGGCTATCGTGAGTGTGTTCACAGAAAATGAATACCCATGGAATGCAAATATTCAATTGATTTTCTGAGAGCATTTGCACCAGTCAGTTAAAAGAGATGCTGGTAACTTGAGCAAATCAGTAAACACGAACAACGCCATGTGACTTACGTGACCAATCACAGTTAAGCCACAGCAGCTCAACAGTGAGCCAAAAAGTAAATGGAATCCATTAAAAATTTCACAAAACCATTTTTAGCAACAAATATAGTCAAGAAAATTGTGATCTGTTCATGGGATTCCACAAAGGGAAAAGAGAAAAATATATTAAATAAATTATTTGTTATGAATTATCGCCTCAGCTCAGGACCCTGCTTCATGTGTTCAAAGGGTTCGTTGGGTGCTTAAAGTTATGCATGTGCTTAAATGCTTTGCTGGGTTGAGGACTCAGGTCAGACAGGATCAATAAGTTTCATAGTTATGAACCACAATATTGAATTTCGATGTCTTGATTTAAGCAGCTTCCAGTCACCAGGGGCATAGCAGTAGGTTGATTACATTACAATGGAACATCGTGCTGTTACTCAACAATACCTACCCACTGCACTGCAGTGCAGAACACACAGTGTTGGGATGTTAAATTGGATGGTTGGTTTCTTGCCAGTACATCTGGCAATGCAGCTCCTGATGACTGTCATCAATGTATAGAGTAACAGGACATCATCAGTGTGGGCCAGCTTTGTAATACAATAAATCTAAGAGCAATACATTCTACCGGACACATAATAAATCTATGAAAAGTTCATAGTGTATTTTTTGCCCAGAGACCCACTTCACTCCAATTGCTATCTTGGAAATCTGAACAGACGGGTGGGAGGGGGCAAATGTCTTGGGTGAGTGACATGTTACTCAGCCAGTCATGTTGGCCCATTAGCAAGAAGCCAGACTCCCAATTAACTCCCTCTGTGTGATGTGATGAGCTCAGAGAGCGCTCCAATTTGCAGAACTTCAAAAGGCCAAAGAAACAGTTAGCAAACCTCGACCTCCTGAAGTACCTTGACAGCTGAACACACTCATCAAATAGGGGTTTGCAAGTGCAAGCAAGCTCTGAGCCTAAATTGGATCTTGATTACAAGACTATTAGAAGGTTCAAAATTTTCCAATCTGGGCAATAGATATTTTTAAAGATACCTTTGTATCACCTTTTAAAGATACCTGTGCTTTTAAAACAAATACAAAGGGAAGGGAATTTCATACTGGTGAAAAGGTACCAGGTTTTCATCCCTGGAGAAGGGAGTTCTCTGTTTATCCATAGAACAAGATCACTGTGGGCTATAAAGGGCAAGGTAGCTACTGTATTAAGATGGTCTCTTCTCAGTAGCTTCCAGTAAGAAGTGTTTGAGAACTGGAGTCTTTTAGGTGAGGAGGGAATTTGATGGTCTGGGAGAGAATTGGAAAATGAAATAACAAACCCTTTTCTCTCTACACCAAGTGGGTCCAGTGTGGACTAGCTCAGTAGTGAGGGAGACCCACAGCCATTACCCATCTGATAGCTGGTTGGTGACCTATGTGAAATCGGATGATGTCTTTGGTGCAGCTGTTAATACACAGGAGTCCTCTGCATCATAAACATCCTCAGCACCGATCGTTCCAGCCAAACAAATGAGCTTCCTCTGCCTTGGCAGGGCCCTTCTCTGAACAACAGCTCAGGCACATTGGCAAGGGCAGTGTGGGGAATGTTCTTCCCGAAAGCTACGGAGGTAAAGAAGTTGATCAGAAGAGGCCCAAAAGGCCTGCTCTATCCTTCTATTTCCAGGTAATAGTGATGACATTGACATATATCTTGTTAAATATAGTGGAAAGAAGGGGGAAAGACACCCAGCCTTTGATCATGTCCCATATTACCACCCTGTAAGTCTCTGTCCCCCTCTACTGTGGCTGATCCACACAAGAGGTTCATTTGGTAGCCAAGGCCCCTGTCATTTAGCTCAAGCTATAGTGGACCATGTTTTAGTGTAAGAGATCCTGGGTTTAGTTTCCAATAAAAGGCCATGGTTGGAGATCATCCCAAGTGGATCTGCTCTACAATCACCGGGGGCAACTGAATGAATCCGGTGATAAGTATTTTATTAATTAATTAACCACAAAGCTCTGTTTGTTTACTTCCTACAGAACAGTGAATATAAGAAATATAAGAAATGGGGTTTTCCCCAAACAGCACTCAGAATCAAAAGGGGATTTCATTTGATGATATTCACAGGTTTTCTTATTTGCTCCCCTTGAAACTTTGAGTTTACTAACAAAACAAAATTCTACCCACTTTCATAGGCTGTGGCACCAACCAAGCTAGTGCTGGGCAGGAAATGATTGGTTTTCCCTGAGAAAAGTTTCAGTTTTCAATTGCCAAAACCAAAAAAACATGTTTTTTATGAAAACCCAAATATTTTAATTGAAAATTAAATATTTTTTTTAAATCTTTTGTTTCACTGAGAACTTGTAGATGACAAAATTTTAACCAGCCCTAATCTTAACTTCTTCTTGATTGGCCATGCTTTGCTCTTGTGCTGATAAATATGTTGTTAATTCACCACAAAGCTGTTTGGTTTTTCCCTAAGCTAAGTGCATAGGAGAAATGTTTCTTTCCCCCAAACAACATTCACTCAAATTCAAGA
Source organism: Trachemys scripta elegans (assembly GCF_013100865.1). Taxonomy (NCBI): domain Eukaryota; kingdom Metazoa; phylum Chordata; order Testudines; family Emydidae; genus Trachemys; species Trachemys scripta. The sequence goes on along the minus strand of NC_048307.1, from coordinate 72,138,465 downwards.
GGGAATATCTTCTGATGGTGTTTATGGCCCTTTCCTGTTTGCGCCCCTCGAAGAATCGGATTGCCAGCCAATTGGATGCTTCGCTTTAGCCCCTGGGCCCAACTGAGAAGTGATTCTAGAGAGAGCACGCAGGGTATAGGAGGACAACAAGCAGTACTCCAGTACCATGGGACAGATGAGTGACTGCCAATCCATCTGTGACAATCTGAGACATCGTAACTCGCCCATGGCCATTCGGCAATCATTCAAAAAAAAAAAAAAAAAAAAAAAGACTGAGATGGATCCTCCAGTCCCTGCTCTTCTTCTGGAGTATATTGCATCAGCATTATAGTGACCATCCAATCTAGGGTCGGATGCTGTCCCCCCTTATTTCCACTGAGCAGTATCTTACTTACCAGGAGTCCCTTTGCAAGCAAAGGAATAGCTTGTGGATTAAAATACTACTCAACAGGCCATAATTTCATGCCCTTACCCATGTACTTCCTTCGGTGGGACCAGTTCTGGAGTTAGGTAGCCTTCAGCAAGAGAGAGAATCTGGTGGCATGTGGATAAGCATGGAAGAATCTGTTCTGCAGATTGTGAGCTGTGGAGCAGGGACCATGTTCTCCCTTTTATTGTACATATTTGTACAGCACTAAGCGATCACCAAATAAGAACTGCCCACTTACAGGCCAGTTCTTATTTAGACCCAGACCCAAAGCGTGACCCCCACTACTCACAATTAGTCCCACCCCACCAGACGGATGTGCTCAAATGGAATCAAAACAAGTATAAAAATGGAAAGGGACACATCTGGGGCCGGGAGGTGCCATACCACTGCTTCCTATCAGCTCAGTAGGCAGCAGGACTCGCGAGAAACCTTTGAGCCACGCCATAGCTACATGGAGTTTTCTGCCGCTACAGAAAATCTTGTAAGAAACACGTTGCTATTACAGGGGAAACAGATACCAGATCAAAAAGGTCTGCTTAAAGACAGTACATATGCCAGCTACAGGGGATTTCAAATATTTATAGTTTGCTACATTTTTAATCTTTTAGAGTTCCAGGGACTCTGTGCTTGGAATCTGATGCAAACTTACCCGACGTTGCACAAGATACAAGTCTTGTAAGAAGCTATAGCAACAGCAGCAGGAGGAAAATAAAGACTCGAGCAAAAGGTCCACCCTGCTGCCTGTCTGGTGGGGATCATTCCTGTCTCTGTACACTGACAAGAAGGACCTGAAATACACATCCCCACGCTAACTCAAGCACCTTCCATTTCTATCCCCAGCTTCTCCCTCTTGGGTTTTATGTGGGGACATGTGCAATGCCTCCCAACATAGCCGGATGCGAGGGGGAGACGGTATAAAGGAAGGTTCTCAATTCCTGAGCTACTTCAGTAATAGCTGTATTAGCTCTGTATCAGAAGATGAAGGACGTCCCCACTCCATTGCAGGTTTCTGCTTTTCAGATGATTAGTAACCTGTAGCAGATAAAAATTGCCCTGGAGAGTAATGCACAAGGTAATATGAAATTTGGAGTGTTGACTCCAGCAGTACTGAACTCTGGACCGAGGTGCCTTAGCAGAAACTTGGTATGTGCACAGGAAACCATGCCCACACACTCAATGCTTATGACACAGGTGTTTGAATTCGCGATGACTTTAGTTTCTGTCAACCTCTATTAGATCAGATTTCAGACGTCTTTGCTCCTATTTTCCTTCCCCTTCTCCTCCTGCCTCTTTAAAAGCACCGCCACCCAAACCTGATACTGTATTTTAAGGCCTAAGCAGCCAATACTTAGTGGCTGACATTTCTCTGCTAATTTGGTGCAGAGCTGCATAAATTGTTAACACTTTATTATTTATCTGTCAAAGCAACTTAGTTCAAGGGGAGTCCTCTAAGCAATTTTGCCAGCTAATGTGCAAAGGGGGAGAGAGCGAGCGGAAACAGAGCACATTTTCCTGAACATGGGAATGTTAACACCCACCAAGGGAGTATAGCTCATAGGTAACAAGCCACCTGCCCTCCCGCTGAACTTGTTTTCCTAGAAGGGCAGTAGTTACCTTAGCACTGCTCAGGCTGTAAAAGCGTGTCACATTAGCTGTGTTGTGAGGGCCCCAGCTCAGGGACGTTCACTGCAATGATCCTCCACAAGTCGAAGGCTGCTGATGAGAACACGGAGTAGCAGGCTTTCCTTGAAAAACTAGCTGCTGCAATGCTATTCAACCTCTTTCCCATTCACTCCATGCCAGCGTGCAGCTAGACAGCAAGAATATGGCCTTGAGCTCTGTGCCATACCCATTCATTTGTTCTATCTGGGGACGATAGTTGCTGCAGCAGGAGGAAAAGGTTAAGTTTCCCGATCCCCTTTTCCAAACAGGCGCATAGAAACCCTTTTGAGAGAGGTGAGCTGGAATCGCTTGTGGGCATTTAAATAAGAATACACAACATGCACCTCCCTACAGGGTGTTTAGAGGGTTATAATTACCCTGGCCTCTTCCTGCCTGCCATAATCTAGACTCATTAGAATGGCAATTAAGGGATTGCAATTGGATTGCCTCTCCCTGTGTTTTCTTTCTTTGGACAATGACTGGATCACAGCAAGGGCAGGAATGATCTCGTTTAGAGAACCATTAGGCTGTCCAACGCTAGCCCTTGTGTAGCCAGGTCCCAAAGCTCACTGGCTTTTAGGGCTGGCTAAACTTTGACTTCCAGGTGGGATACCCACAGCAGAGCTGCTGGGCAGTTCTGAAGGGCCAGGCTTTACTACATGGTAGGAAGGTGCATGGACACTGGTTTTCCAATAGCGGCCTGAAAATTTGGTCTGCTGGAGAGTACCACAATGTCACCTCTGAGCAGCAACATAATAACGCAGAAAGGGCAGAAATATTTATTGAACATGTATTTCTGAAAATATATAATGATGATGATACCCTTTCCATTCCAATGGTATCTTGGGAAGATGGTGAACAGCAGCTACTAAAGTAACATATTTTTATATCAGCAGGCAGCGGTGCTGGAACACTGTTTATAGTGGGGTTGCTGAAGGCGGAAATCATGTATTTGGGTTTTTATTACTACTACAAGCCAGGGGGTCTGGCAACACCCCCAGCACTCTCGCTCCAGCACCAGTGTGAGCATCGGCTAGTCCAGCACCAATGTCAGCAGGTCCCGATAACTTGAATCTAAGAGTTTTAAAAGAGCTGGCTGATGAGATCACTAATGTTGATTTTCAATAAGTCTTGGCACACTGGAGAAGTTCCAGAAGACTGGATGAAAGCTACTGTTGTACCAATAATTAAAAAGGGATGGCCTCGTTAATTATATGCCTGTCATCTGATATCCGTGGATAATCATCTGAACATGAGCTCCCAGTGTGGCACTGTGGCTAAAAGGGCTAATGCGATCCTTGGATGCATAAACTCATCTCTCATCCCAAGCCCTAATGGGCATTTCTGACTGGACCATTTGTGATCTTTTGAAAACTCACACGTCGCTCTAAGAAATCCATCATGGCTGTTTACTAATCATGTCACTAGGACCCTAGTGCCAACACACCCAATTTGTGTAAAAAGAGCCATGGGATCTTTCATTGACCCCAAGATTGGGGGGGGAGGGGATCCCAATGCCTCCCGCAGCCCAGCACTGTACTGAGATGGGCATTGGATTCTGCACCGCCGGAGCAAGAGGAGTTCAGCCTACTAAACTAATTCCCCAAAGCCAGGCCCTGAAGCATAGTGTCCCCTAGCACCATACTGGGCCATTGGTTTAGCGCTGACTCGAGAGAGAAGGGCCACTGTAACTCAACGAGAGGCCACGCTTTGCTGAAATGGCCCTGTAACATGCAGTGGTTTAGAATGTGACGTCTATAAGGAATTGACCTGGGCGTTTTGTTTTGCTTTTATCCCGAATTGCCATTGTTTTTCCACTTGTCATGTTACGGCTCCACATGTTCGCTTCGGAGCTTTAATCTGAAGCATTCGCTTTCCTTGGCTCCCATTCCTCCTGGCATAACACCGGCTTTGATGTATTAAGTCATCGCTTTTTGCGTGTATGCTTTTTAATCCTTTTAATTCCTTTGATTGTTGGATGTCGAAAGACAAAGGGAATAAATAACGGGAACAAAGATGGAAATATGTGCGCAGGGAGCTTTCCTCCGGCAAAAGCCGAGGCTGTTTTTTGCTTGGCTCACAAAACTATCCCAGCTCACTTAAATCATCTTTCCAAATGGACAGTGTGCAGTAGGTGGTGTTGTCTTAAATAAGGTTCAATAGCAAAGGTGTGCAGGGAGTTGGCTAGCTCCTCGCTTGGTTCTAAGCTTCAAAATGCATTCCATAAAAAATAGGGATACATTGCAAATCAGAGGAATTTCTTGTTTTTATAGCTGGAAAACTGTTTTTTTCCATCCATGATTTTAAGCTGTCTGGGCATGTAAATCCCCACAGTTGTTGCTCTGAAAAGTGACTAGGGACCCTGACCAATTCAAATGTCAGAGACATTCAAGACCCAATGTTCTTTTAATCAGTTCCCTCTGCCCCCCTTTTTCCTATTCACCCCATGCTCCCTTCCCTTGAAGAAGTCTTCACCACCAGGCTCGGCAAGTCTCCATGTCTCAGCTGGGCTCTGGCTGGCTGATCAATTCATATCATATGCATTTGGCATTCCAGACATACAGTTCACTCTGGAGTGTGCTTGAAGGGGAGCCTGTCCCTGGGGTGATGGTTTATTCAACCATCTTAAAGTCAAGGAAGCCAAGCACGGAGGTGGGGTGGGGTGGAGAAGTATCTCTTAAAATCCTGGGGTGGAGGAAACTGGGTCAAAGTCCAAGCTCCATACTTTTAATATTTGAGGACTATTAATAAACAGTCATCTAGGGCTATATTTTAAGGATTGCATTCTAGACAAAGTACGACCACATTATGTATACTCTCCCCTACAGTTTCTGCCAATAGAAACCCTTTCCAACCATGCAGCCTTAAATTGGAAAGTTGAATATACTTTAGTCTCTCTGCATTAACCAGCTTTGCTTAGAAAATAAATCTAAGGCAATCTGAAGAGTAAATGACCCAACTGCACACAGCAAGGTGAATTCTTTGATCACCTTCTAGTGTATATAACAATAAAGCACTTTTCATCAGTCGCTGTCAGAGTGCTTTACAAAGGAGAGTAGTGTCATTATTCCCATTTTACAGATGGTAAAACTGAGGCACAGAGCAATGACGTGACTTGTCCAAGTTCACCTAACATACCAGTGGCTGAGCAGAGACTAGAAGCCCGGTAATCTGAGTCCCAGTTTAGCGCACTAGCCACTAGGCAATGCTGACTCATATATTGTGAAATTCATGAATGGGATGTGGGGGCATAGTGTGTGCATCTTGGATGCTTTTCAGGCCTTGTGTGTATGCTGCACGTTAGTCAGTTGTACTTTCCTCCTACTCCATGTGCGATTACCTCACAGCTTTGTTCTCCATGATAACGTCTCTAATCTCACCAGTCTCAGTGTAAAAGCAAAATGACCTGTCATCCTTAATCACATGCGCCCACCATGCCCAATGCTTCCACAGTGGAAGCTGTCATGGCTGCACCCTGCCTGTCCTTTTAAGTGGCTCCAGCTGAGAGGGGAGCATGCTGTGTTGTGTGCTCATCAACGTTAACGGGCTCCTTCTGACTCGCCCGGCATGGAATAGCATGACGTAATTGAAAGTGGATTTGTAACATACTGTATGGCCTAAGGACTTGGGAAGAAGTAGGCTTCCCCAGTAGCCCAAATCTGCGAAAGATGAGGGGCAAAAAATTGCTTTCTCATCCAAGCGGCCCTGCGCATCTGCAAGATTTACTGTCTGCTGCTAAGAAGCTGAGGTGGAAACTCACTCAAACAATAACAGATTGATAATGAAATATTGAATGCCAGAGTGTGACTTGTGTTGATTTCGCCCCTTTCCTCCTGCAGAACCCAGAGCGTCTGAGGGTGTGTCGATTGGCTGGTGGTGCTGCCGCTGTTGCAGCTCGGTGTGTTTCGATGCTTCTTAAAAACAACAGTGATTATTATTTGATGCACTTTTGAATGTGTGAATGGTTCTAATTTTCTCCCCTGTCCCTGGGGCCTTGCTTGGTTGTTGCTTTGTGGACAGACTTTTTTTCATGATGCACCATCTCATTTTCAAAACAAGTGTTTTAATCAATAAATCAACTCAGCAAGGCCACAGCTCTGTAATTTAGGAGCAACTCTGCCAGTTCGTTCATTTCTTACATTTATCACCACCTCACCATCAGCTACCCTTACACCCCTGGGCATTGGGTGACACCCCCATCAGGCAGGGCCGGCTCCAGCATTTCTGCCGCCCCAAGCAAAAAAAAAAAAAGCCGCGATCGGCGGGCGGCAGTTCAGCGGCAGGTCCTTCGCTCCTCGAGGGAGTGAGGGACCTGCCGCCCCTGAATTGCCGCGGGTGCCGCCCCTCTCCCTTGGCCGCCCCAAGCACCTGCTTGTTAAGCTGGCCATCAGGGAGGCTAGCCCCCCGCCCCGGCCCTACCCCTTCTGCCCAAGGCCCCACCCCCTGCATGCCAGAGCCCCAGGTGCGCCCCCCATGGTGATTGGAGGATCCCCAAGACTCTCCCTCCCCACGGCCGGAGACACTCCGGCCTGCCCACCTCAGTCACAAACCCCGGCCAAGCCACTGCCCCTGCCCAAGTGCCAGGTCCGAGTGCTGCCCCTGTCTGCCAGCGGGCCTGAGCTCCTGGCCACCAGCTGGAGCTGAGCCAAGGGGGAGAGTGGGCGGGGCCTCCCAAAGCAACATGGGCGGGGCCATGGCCTGGGTCAGGGGAGGCTTAGCCTTCCCTGGCCTTTACTACTCCCTGACCATGCTTACGCCTGGGTAGACAATCAAAAGGAAGTTCCCAAATTCCACTAGATGCAATTTATTCTTTGTTCTTTTTTGGAGGGAGCTAGTGAAAGGTGCCAGACTGTGGAATGATAAGCCCATGTTCTTTTGGAATTTAGAGTAGGGGGTATATTTGTTACCCTGTTGCCTTGGGCAAATTACTTAATTTCTCTGTTTATCTGCAAAATGGGTATTAATAGCTCACAAAGATATGCTTGAGGCTTAATTAATATACAAAGTAAGTATAGCCATTATGCTCAGCTAGGGGCAGCATATAGAGAATTTTATTCCTTATATTATTTGGCTATCCACACTAGATAGGACAGCTCTGACTATGCCAAGTAACACCCTCCAGGGTAACAATGGCAGGTGAAAATGTGTCTAGTGCCTCAACCCATCAGCTTAAAGTTACTTAAAATCTTCTTGGCTATGCCCTGCACAGAAAGAAACAGTCATGAAATATTGTAACCTCTGGATCTTTCCAGGAAGATAACTTCAGATCTTCCATGAGAGAGGAATGCTCAACTCAGAGGGAACGAATTGACTGACTGAGGAGAATAAGCAAACAATACCCCGTCTGGAACATTGCATTAAGAACAGTAAATAAAAAGACATTGACGGTCTGAGAGGAAAATGTGAGTTCCACTAACAAAGGAACATTTATTTCTTGCCAATCTAAGCCAGTGATGCTGTTCCCCATCATTGTGAATGGAAGAGGTGGTCATATTCTTTGTGATTTACAGTCAGTCAACTCAGCATGCTTTCTGTCGGGGAAAAAAGTTGATTTCATATATGAGAGAATGGGCAATGGAAAACCTGGCATTACAATCTGGGCCTTTTTTCCCCGTTGAGGGAGGGGATGCTCAGTACCTCTTGGGGTTGGAGCTTTAGTAGCCCGGTGTCTGACTGTCACACAGAGCCATGTTGATAACTGTATGAGAGTCACCTAGGCTGATGGGAAAGGCAATTAAAATGGCTAAGAGGATCAACCAACACCATAGTGGATTAGGCCATGATTGTAGGTTGCACCGTCCATTTATTTCCCATCAACACAATATGTACATCCTAACCACTGACTCTTGGATTTTATTCCAACATTGTCCTCTGGCTTCTCACACTGAACACTGGGACTCTCTCAGGCATTTTAGGATGGGTGCTAACAGTCTAATTCAGTTCCTTTTCAGGAGAAGCTCCAATCAATCCCTCCCTATCGCCGCTTGGCATCTCTGGCTCAACGGGAAGAAATAGGAAGCACCATCCAGACTAATACTATGCTTGCAAAGCATGACTGCAAACTAGGTGCAAATAGACTGAATTGAAATTTATTGTCAAAATTCACCAAAATGTTCACAGGCTATTTTCGCCATTTTCAATCCTGGAAGGTGAACTAGGATCTTTCTTACGTCCACATGCATTGGAGTATAAAGTGGACCAAAGGATCGGCACTTGGACTCTTAAGTATAATTTAGGAGAATGGTTTATGATCTGCTAAAAACAATTTCTGATTTTATGCCTTCCCCATACCTCATTCTGTCTTCAAAGTGGATAGGTACCTTTCTCCATATGCAAACTCCACATTAATAATGGAGGTTATCAAGATCTTGTTCCTTTTCTTCAAGTCACTGAATATTCTCAGCCCAGGATATCTAAAATTTTGCCAAAATCTCATACCCTTGTACAAAATGGGTGTATGCCTGCAAGTTTACAGGCCTAATTTGACTCAGGGGGTTATGTATTTTTTTTACTGGTAGTTTAATAGGCAAATAACAAAACCATATAAATAAAACCACCTTTGATATTAATAAGAATCTTTGAAGACATCATCATTAACAAGACGTGTTGCCTAAAATGCATTACTTCCTGGAAATAAGGAATGAGGAAAATTTGCATCTAATTTAATGAACGACTTTGAAAATACCAAGAGGACAAATTCTACATTTCTCAGCATCTGTTCCCTTTGGAGAACTTCTGAAACAGAAGTTAGCAGTAGCCGCAGGAATGGTGTTATCTCAAAAGCACAACAAGAGGAAAGTGGTGAGGTGATGAAGAGGTACAGATTTGTCCAACTTTTGTGTCATTAATTCAGATCCAGCCCTGGTCAGTTGAGCTGGGTGAAATTTATCAAATGAAACTGGTTTTCACTGAAAAATGCAGATCTGGGTCAAACTAAATATTGAGCAAATTTGTATTGAATTGGCTGAATTGTTTAATTAAAAAAAATGGAAATGTCATTGTGATAGAAAAGCCACCTTTACATCCCCCTGAGTAGCCAAAATGAACCAGCGAAAAGCAACTGCATTTGCCTCTCAAACAACCTCCTGCGTCTTTCCTTTTTCCTTTTAATTTTGCCAAGGACTAAGAATAATGTTATATCAACTGGTCATGTGGAAATGGAGAAAATAGCTACCTGTACAGTCCTGTGAAGCACCTGAGCAGCATCTCGAAAGTACCCTGTCCTCCTTCCTTTTTCAGTCAGCAGTCTCCAGGAAATGAGAAACCGTCCCTTTTGTGGTCTCCCCCGGGGGCAGCCTCATCTGCACGCAATTTGTCATTTAGTGCAGTTAGATGAGAGATCATGTCCTTCTGCTAGCCAAGCTGTGATCCTGCAGCTGCAGCATCAGTTTCCCTCCCCCTTGTCACCCCCGCTATATCTGTCTGGTTGTAACTATCAGCTGAAATTCTGTTGCAGTTTACACCTGGGAAAGGCCAGGGAGTCACCTCGCCCCAGGAACAGCTCCACCATCAAGTGAGCTGAACAGGAGGGAGGGAGGGTGGTATGAGGATGAGACCAGCAGTCCAGCCATTCCTGAGCTCTAACTCTGACACTGACTGCTTTGGGCAAGTCACGTCACCTCGCTGTGCCTCCTGATCTGGAGAAGGGGGAGATGCTCACCACTCCCTCCCAGGGATGGTTGAGAGGATGTTTGTACGGCACTGCCCTGGTGCTGAGAGTGATTGGGCCAGAGGTTCGAGAGAGCTCAACCCATCTGAGCATAATGTGGCCACAAATTCCCAGCAGCCAATTCCCCTGGGTGTAACTGGCCTGGATCCAGGTCTGCATCCCTGCCCCATCCCCATTGATACAGGGTGCATGTCAGGTATCGGAGGGAGCATGTCAGAGGGGAGAGGGTGTGCCCGAGGCTATCCTCCACTGATGTAGGGTGCATTAAAGACCCTGCATCAGTGATGCAATGAAGAGCAGACCAGTCGCAGCTCCCAGTAGTGTAGGGCGAAGGCTGATCCTCAGAACCAAGTATTTATAACCAGCTTCCTGACATCCTCCCCCTCTGTTCTGTGCTGAGGGACCACCTTCCCTGTGGTTACCAGCCTATGAGGAAAAACGCCTCCACCTGGTGTGTGTGGCAGGGGCCGCTGAATTAGACAAGCCACAAACTACCCCAGTCCCACAGTCATTCCTCTCTCTACTGGAAATGCAAAATAAATGAATAAATTCAGAGGATGGTCCTTAGTCAAAAGGAGGCAGCACAGAGTTTCTGAACCTCTCTCTCCAGAGTTCCTAGTACCTGGAAAATTGAACTGGAGGTGGGGGTGGAGGAAACGTGGGGAAAGCCATGGAAGTGAATGAAGGGGAAAACTACAAAAAGCTGCTGCTTTTCAGTAGACTTTTACCCATCAGCTTTGACATAAGTACCATATTCCAGCTGTAAAATATAATGAGAGCAGTGAGTCAGAAAGGAGCTGTCCATCGAGCAGCAGAATGTGTTCTCAGCCAAAGAGAGGGATGTGAAATTCATGCAAATAGGGCCCAGCTCCCGCGCTTCCTACTTAAGAAAGTATGAGTGTGACACCATCAGCAGAAAGTGTTTGCACCGGGCTGACGGTTTCACATGCTCTTCTGAGTCAGCTTTCACCTCCCAGCTCTGCATCAAGTTGAGCAAGCAGCTTTCCTCCATCAACTTTTGCTCCCAAAACTCTGCTTACAAGGCATAAGTGTTCCACTGGGTTGCTTCTCAGCTCTGATGGGCTAAAACTAAGGCCAACCCCGACAGATTTGGATGTGATCCCATCTCAAAGCCTGGCCTGTGTTCCAGGACGTGGGAGAGTAGCTCTTTCAGCTCAGGGGTGTCCTTTCTCTGATGTCCGCCAGGCTTTACCCAACAATCCATCATTCCATCTTTTATGTCCATGGTCCAAAGGATGGACTCCACAACTGGTTAAGTTAAAGGGCTCCTTTGGAAACAAGAACCTTCCTCGTTTCATTTTCTTTGTGGATTTAATGCAGGTGAAAGGTATCAGAGTGGTGTGAAATTCTCTCTATATATCACAGACAGCAGACACCATTTCAGCTTGCAGGGATCCCCAGTTCTAGAGCTGAGAATGGAGTTGAGTCTTCATGGCCCCTTCCGATCCTTGCTGTCTCTCCCTAGATTGCCAGAAATCAGGGAGAAGTACTGCTATGTGCAAAAGGAGACCTGTTTGCTAGGAATTGGGCAGAGCCCCACTAATTCACTTCACATAGGACACCACACAGCTGTCATCTTGTAAGAACTTCGGATCATTACAGACCTGGGCTCAATTTGAACTGGTGAGTTAGAGGTGAAGGTCACTCTGTTCCTCTGAGCCACCATCTCTCTTCATATGAGCTGTGTTTGGGTGACTTAAATACACAGAAGCATTTGGCCCAGCTCTGGGAGAAAGTGCTACCATATTAACGCCATCAGTAACAGTAACTGATTAACCCACTAACTAATGATTAGGAAGAGCCTTAAAGCGGTAAAGTCTGATGCACGCACTAAGTATCAGTATTATTTCTGCTCTCATTATCCAAGACCAAACATTCTGACTCCTTCACCTACAACCTCCACCAGCTCACTTCATCTAAGATCAGGAAATACTAATTTGCTCTGTCCTCTTGTATATCTCGATCCAGGAATTGAGTCATCCAAGGGCCGTAATGAAAGGACACAATTGACTCAATGTTGAAACATAAACAAAAGCATGTGATGAGCTGTTGTCTGTCAAACCTTTTTCTCTCCATATCTGAGCCACTGACAGGATGATACCAGTTTGCTGTGTTGATGGAAATTGCATGTTTACTATTGCCTTGGTCCTGGCTCCCATAGGATCCGTTCACCAGGAGGTAACTCACTAAATCAGGGGTCGGCAACCTTTCAGAAGTGGTGTGCTGAGACTTCATTTATTCACTCTAATTTAAGGTTTCGCGCGCTGGTAATACATTTTAACGTTTTTAGAAGGTCTCTCTCTATAAGTCTATAAACTATTGTTGTATGTAAAGTAAACAAGTTTTTAAAAAATGTTTAAGAAGCTTCATTTAAAATTAAATTAAAATGCAGATCTTATCAGTTTAGTGCAGTGGTTCTTAACCTGGGGTGCATGCACCCCCTGGGGCAGGGCTGGTGCAAGGATATTGCGCCCTAGGAGAAACTTCCACCCCCCGCACATCAGTTCATTGAGGGGCAAATCCCAACGAGCCTTTAGGGACCCAGGGGCCAGCCGTGCCCAGGGGCTGCTCCCCAGACCAGGTTCCCCCCTCCCCCTGAACTCCCCTGGAGGGTGCACAGAGCCCCCGCGAGCCCTCCCCACCCCACCCCGGTGGCCCCCGCCCCGAGTCCACTCAATGGCTTTGCCGGGCTTGGGCCGCTGCAGCAGCTCGGGAGGGAGAAGCCGCCTTCTGGAGGCACTGGAGAGCCAGAGTGTTCCGCTTGCGGTGGCAGCCAGCCCCAGCCATGGAGTGCACGGAGGGAGCAGCCCTGCAAAGGCGGCAGCGCTGCTAGCGGGGAGCAGCCATGTCCCTCCACCCCTCCTGCCCAGGCTGCGGCCCAGCGCCCCCTCCCCCAGGGGGCTCCTGCAGGCTGCAGTGGATGCATGCAGGCGCCAGCCCCCATGCGCCCCCCCAGCTCCCCTCTCGCCTAGGGTTACCATATTTCAACAATCAAAAGAGGAGGGGGGAGAACCCTGCCCCATCCACTCCCTCCCACTTCCCACCCCCTGATTGCCCCCCTCAGAACCTCCAATCCCGCCCCGCTCCTTGTCCCCTGACTGCCCCCTCCTGGGACCCCAAAATAGCCCCTCATTTAGCCCAATGTCTATGCCGTTATGAGGACCCCACCAGGGCTAGTGCAGAGAGACTAGCATCTGAAGAAGCTTCAACACTTGCCTCCAAGCTGCTGTACACCTGGCACACTATTGGTTCCTTGATGTTTGGTGTGTCACAGCCCCAGCAGCCGTCATAATTATAGTGCAACCGCCTCTCCAGTTGAACATACCTCATGTTCAAAGAAACACTACAGTAATAGACCCAAACACAGCAATGATGTTGCTACAAGTGGTTATGTTTGGCTCTGAAATTATTCTCCAATAACCGAATTATTTGTAAGTGAGTCAGGATTATTTTGCCCTGGAAAATGTAGGGGTCAGAGGGTGACATTTTTTTGCATAAAAAATATTCAACTAGGTGCAGAGTACACAGATTCTGCGGCTCCTCACAGCTGTGCAGTTGGGGCTCCATTGAAATCAGTGGGAGTTTTACCATTGAATTGTATGGGAGCAGGACCACAGAAGATTTAAAATCCCATGCACTCTCTTGCTTTCTCCAGCATCGCCTGCCAGCTTCCCCAATTTCTAATGTTTCACTGCAGCTCCACATTAGCCAGCAAGGAGGTGGGAAGGGGCCCAAACTTCTGTTCTGCTTCATATATATTTCTTCTTTGATAATGTGGTTTGTGGTTCCCAGCCATGTTGGCGCAGGGTTCAACAGCTGCCTCTGCTCCTGCGGGAGAAGGGGGCCTGCTACTGAACTCCTCCTTTAGGTCTCTGCATTTGGCTCAGTGGGGTTGCCAGCCTGGGGTGGGCTCCTGCCAAGAGAGTGTATTTTACATCTCTTTTTTTATTGGCTGTTGCCATGTGCAGCCGTTCACTTTCCTGGCTGGTTACCTATGCAATGATCTGATTTCATGTTAATACCAATAACAATAAAATATGCAAATATGAGAAGATATTTTTTTAATTGTTGCCAGCGGCAAAGAACACCAGCCAATCAGGAGCTTAGTAGTAGTCATAGCAACAGGTGATACGTACCCTGAATGATGTTTACTCCTCTTTCCTCCCTCCCTCCCATCTTAGGGAGGTGGCTCATGGGATATGGCTTTCTGTGAAAGGAAAGGCGTGGGGACACTGAAGGATGCTGCAGCCAACCCCACCTTGGGCTGTGATCTTACCAGATCTCCTAAGCTAAGCATGGTTGAACTCCGCCAGTATTTCAATAGGAGCTTTCCAAGGGAAACCTAAGGTTTGTTGGTGATTCAGTGACTTCGAAGGAGCTATGATGATCTATGCCCGCTGAGAATCTGACCCTCTTTTGCTGAATGCTTATGAGGCCAAATGCTTCCCCTGTTATAGAGAATACTTATTGCTTTATGCAAACCTGTTTCATATAAGTGGGAGCTATGCGAAGAGGGAAAGCAAGGAAAGAAACAAGCGAGATCATCCATGTGTGGAACTCAGGGCGTGATTAAATCTGAGCTGAGTCTGGAAGCTGAGTTCCATCTGGTCCTTAGACAATTGACCCAGCCAGTGTTTGAAAGCTGAGGTCAATTCCCTTTAAAAAAAAATACTATTTACTGACTGAAACAGATTTATAAAGTGACTGAGAAGAGACTCTTGACTTTGTCATCAAGAGCTTATTTCAGTTGACTAGGAACAGAGGGAAAAAAAGGAAAAATGCTGTCCAAATAATAACAAATATTATCAGTTCTTCATTAAGGACCCAAATCTGTGAGTGCCCTCAACTGCTATTAACTTTGGTGGGGACAGAGAGGGTGCTCAGCACCTCTGAGGGGAAGGATAGCCCCTCACAAGATCAGGCCTATAATTACCTGCAGTGATATTCTGACCCCTGTGAAGTCAATGGGAGTTTTGCCATTGACTTCAATACTTTTCATTGGAAAGGGTTGGTGTCAACTGAACTGTCATTGGGAAGGTTTCTCAGATGCAGGATGGAATTTCTGGTCATAACAAGAGCAAGAGAAGGTAGCTGAGTAGACTAAACGACAGCCTGGTGGTTGAGTTCCCTCACCTAGACTATGGTAGGCTTAGGTTCAAATCCCTGCTCTGCCTGAGCAAAGCAATGAGTTGATCCTGGGTATTCTACATCCCACATGAGTCCCCAACAACCGGGCCTTCTGGGTTCAGTCTCTTTCTTTCACATAAGAGCTGCCATGCTGGGTCAGACTCTGGTCCACAGGTTAGTTGTGTGAAAAAGTGCTTCCTCTTTTTATTACTGGTTTTTGTATCATGGGAAAGGGTAAATAACACTTCATTATTCACTTTTCCCATGCTATTCATGATTTTATAGGCATCTATAATATCCCTGCTTAATTGTCTCTTTTCTAAGATGAACAGCCCTAACCTTTTTAGTCTCTCCTCATATGGAAGCCGTTCCATACCCTTGATCATCTTTGTTGCCCTTCTCTGAACTTTTTCCACTATTCCTTTTTGGAGATGGGGCAACCAGAACTAGACACCATACTGAAGGTGTGGGTGCACCATGGTTTTATAGGTGGCATTATGCTATTTTCTGTATTATTTTCTATCTCTTTCCTAATAGTTCCTAACATCCTGTTAGCCTTTTTGACAACTTTACCTCAATGCACAGCAGTATTCAGAGAACTATTCAGGATAATTCCAAGATCTCTTTCTCTTCTCTTAACAGCAAATTTAGAAACCATAATTATATCTGTGTAGTTGGGATTATTTTTTACAGTGTGCATTACTTTGCACTTACCAATGTTGAATTTCATTTGCTATTTTGTTGCCCAGTCACTCAATTTTGTGAGATCTTCCTGTTACTTTTTGCAGTCAGCTTTTGACTGAACTATCTTAGAATAATTTTGTATTATCTGTATGCGTTGCCACTTCATTGTTCACTACCTTTTCCAGATCATTAATGAACATGTTGAACAGTGCAGGTCCTACTATAGATCCTTAGGGGATCCTGCTGTTTTGCCCTCTCCAGTGTGAAAACTGACCATTTATTCCTACCCTTTGTTTCCTATCTTTTAACCAGTTACTGATCCCTGGGAGGACCTTCCCTCTTATCCCATGACTGTTTAATTTCCTTAACAGCCTTTGGTGAGGGACCTTTCTGAAAATCCAATTACAACATATCAACTGGATCACCTTTTCCACATACTTGTTGACTCCCTCAAAGAATTCTAATAGATTGGTGAGGCATGACTTCCCTTTACAAAAGCTGTGTTGAATCTTCCCCAACAAATTGTGCATATCTATGCGTCTGATAATTCTGTTCTTTACTATTGTTTCTACCAATTTGTCTGGTACTGAAGCTGGACTCATCATCCTGTAATTGCCAGGATCGCCTCTGGAGCCCTTTTTAAAAATCAGCATTACATTAGCTACCTTCCAGACACTTGGTACAGAGGCCTGTTTTAGCAATAGGGTGCATGCTCTCTCTCTCTCCTGATTTATTGCCAACAAAATTCAAAAAGTCCAACTTTCATCCTGATGCAGAAAGAGAGAAAATTCTGAAATCTTGAAAATGTTCACAGCGTGGGAAAACCATTTCCCACCCAGCTGTAACTGGGATTTCCCTCTGAAGCCTATATCCTTGGCCATAGCTGAGTTTAGGACCAACAGCTCATCTCAACAATTAGGCTCCGCGCAGTTTTGGTCGGCATGTCCATCTGTTTTGCTTGTGTTGGTGTTACTCATTCTCTGGCGTTGCAGGGGCCACTGCTCCCGATCATTTCAGTTTTTCATTTCCTCTCTGGCCCTTGTTAGGACACTATTGTATAGCAAGGATGCTGCGCAATGGCTAGGGCATTGCACCGCAATGATGACGTTAGTTCAGTGATTTCCTGTATCTACATTTTAGGGCTTGTCTATACTTACGCGCTGGTTCGGCGGCAGGCAATCGAACTTCTGGGTTCGATTTATCGCGTCTAATCTGGACGCGATAAATCAAACTCAGAAGTGCTCCCCGTCGACTCCGGTAATCCTGCTCGCCGCGAGGAGTACGCGGAGTCGACGGGGGAGCCTGCCTGCCGGGTCTGGACCGCGGTAAGTTCGAACTAAGGTACGTCGACTTCAGCTACGTTATTCACGTAGCTGAAGTTGCGTACCTTAGTTCGATTTGGGGGTTTAGTGTAGACCAAGCCTTAGAGGTGCTATAGTGAATAATAAGATATTTCGGCCTCCTTTAACATTGCATCTACTGGGCACGGGAAGTTAGGTCTGGCCAAGTGGAACATGAATGAGCTGCACTCAATGTGCAAATGGCTTTAAACACGTCAAATTTCCTGCAGCAAATGTTATAATTTGCTGTGTAACGGCATCCCTGCCATTAAATGGGCAAGAGATGAAGGACCTGCTGAGAATGTTTCCATTTTCATTTTAATCAAGAAATTAGTAAATGGATATTAGAGCTGTGAACATAGTGCATTTTCTCCCCTGTCAATATTTATTCTAATTTTTTGAAAAATTATCTTCACTCCTCTTTTGCGTTTTCACGTTCCACAAACATTTGAGGGCCTGGGCATTATTGGCAGGAAAGATCACGGAGAGCTAATTTCAGAGTCACCTGAGTGATTGTTCGTGGAAACCAGATTTTACATTTGGACTCTGTGTGATGGAGTGGGGATTTTCTGTAATATTTTGTATGAATACTTTGCGTGCCTCAGTTTCTCCTATGTGCTGCATGGTTAACTAAGTGGTGGGAAAAGGTTGTTTACTCTTTACAGAAACCCAGAGATACAGGTGTGACTGACACAAAGCTGTCTGGGGTCCAGGAAGAGTCCAAGAAGACAATGGCCACTCCAGTTGCCTGGACATTTGGTACCTAGCAACTAACAACCACGGATGGCACACAAAGCCTGCTGTGTTTGCCAAGAACAAGAACAAAGGATTGAGGAAGGGGCCAGGTGGGGGGTTGTTAAGCGTGGGCTGCTGGAAGCTGGAGACTTTCCTGAACAAAAAAGGGGCCAGAGGGCTCTGGGCTGACCAAGATGGATCATCCTGTAACTTTCTGCTCTCTGTGCTAAGCAAGGACTTTCCACACTGCGTTCCAGACAGCTAATAAACCCTGCTGCGTTTACAATGCTGGCTGAGAGTCACAGCAGATGCTGAAGGTGGGGGTGCACTGCTCCCTTTGGGTGTACAAGTCTCAGGCGTCCAACTCAGGTGGACCTGCTGATGGGAGCTCACGGTGTGAAGCCGGGGTGCTGAATGCCCTGAGGTTCGCTGTAAGGAGGCGGTGGAGCTGAGTGGCTTACCCTAGTGAAAGAGTGAGGCACTAAGGGGGTCTGTCACACTGAGGGGATCCTCCTAGGGACTGGATCTGTGACAACTGTGCCAGAAGTGCTTGCAGTCAGGGATCAGAAACAACCTCATTTGCTTTATCAGCCCAATCAGGCAACAGAAACAATTGTGTGATTTATCAGCCCAATCTGGCAATAGAAACAATGCCATGGAATTTATCAGATCAATCATAACTAAAACAAACAGGTTGAAAAGCAAAAACAAACAGAGGATTTTGCAATTTTTTTCTTCCATCTCAGGAATGGAATAGAGGCCTCCAGAGTCCCGGTGCATTTCGTCAATGGACCACCAGCTGCCTTTCGCTGTGACTGTGTTCTGTTTGGGGATATTCTGTGAACAGGGAAAGAGGCTACATTACATTATTCACTCAGTCTTAATGGATGACAAAACTATCTATGTTCTTGTACCTCACTCATCACCATGGTATCTGAACCCCTATGTAGCTGGTTGGAGACAGCTTTTCCCAATGGCCCCCATGCAAATTAGTCTCCCCCAGATAAATCTCCTCTCACTCTTTGAGATCCGGCTGGTTAATAGTTTTTTCTCTGGCTCCTGCTCCTCCAATGAGACTTTTTGCATGGGATATGTTCTCTTTCTGTGCCTGCACTTGTGCTGCAAGCTCCCCATAATCTGACTCCTTGTGCTCTCCGGATATCTCCACCGCCTGTAACACCTGCCTCTGTCCCAACTTCAGAGATTATTTTCCTTCCTATGTGAGGATTAAACAACAAAATAAATCTCTCTGTAGAACACAAATTTGCTCGGGTGGAAACTTGGGTCATGTGTGCTCTGCTCTCCTCCAGATGGGTGAAAAGAAGGGTGGGGATTGAGGGGAGAGGATACTGAGTGCCTGTGATTGTATTAATCAGCCCATGTAGGTGCTTCAAATCCAATCACCACTACCTGACCTTTCCCCCCTAGATGTAAGTGGTAAACACTTTGCTGCTGATGCTGCTTTGCTATGTAAACCATTTCATTCCAGCCATCTAGTCCCCTCTTCAGCAAGGTAATGAGACTTCCTTGCCATGGTGTTGAAGGGGTATTGGATGGTCATTCCACAGTGAAGTGTGGAGCAAGAGAGAAACCGTACTATGGGAAGCATTTTGAAAGAATAGGGAAAGGAAGGATCAGATTTTTCAATTTGAGAATTAAAAATGGGGCCCAGGGAATTGAATCCTCCACTCTACATGCATTTCGCTGATTGCCGACACACTCTGGCTCTGGCTCTGATATGAAAATATGGATGGTGAATGAATCTTGATAATTCTCAACTCACCTAATCATATTATCTCATCATCTGGATGAGAATTGACAAGTGAAAGGTAGAACAGTAACTGACACATGTTCTGCAGGTCTGTGCTTTCTTCACCATGGCTTGTCCTCATTTGCAGCTCTGTGGAGTTGGTGATGGGAATAACACTGAACAGCTGCTACGACTGGGAGGAAATGCAATCTAGTGAAAAGAACACTCCTCTGGGAGCCAGGAGACCTGGGTTTTATTCCTAGCTTTTGGACTGACCAGCTGTGTGAGCCTGAGGAAGTCATTCCATAGGACCATTGGCTGGAGGACTGGGAGAGACATCCTGAGTCATTGAGTCCAACCCTCTGCTATCACAGGCAACCCCATCATATAATCCCGTTCGTAAAATTATCAAATTCCATTTGAAAACTTCCTCTCTGTGCCTCAGTTACCCATCTGTAAAATAGAAATAATAACCCTGCCTTTCCCCCACACATTGTGTCTCTTGCCTGTTTCGATTGCAAACTCCTTAGAGAAGGCTCTTTCTCTTACTATGTGTTTACACAGTGCAAGGGGTGGGGTTTTCATTCTCAGATGGCACCTCTAGGAACTACTGTGGTATAGTTAATAATAACTGTCCAGAACTTTGCTGTTCAGGGCTGTCAGTCTGGTGTCTTTCACCAGCACTAAAATACATTTAAAAATTAAAGGGTAAAATCTGAGGCCTAAATACTTTGTTTGACAGGCAGATAGACCGGATGACTTAATACGTCTTTCCCATCTCTAGTTTCTATGATACAGTGTTCCCTTTGAACTGACAGGTTGAGGCAGGTGTTTTGTACTGACTTGGGGTGAGAAGTTGTGAGGATTTAGTACACCATATGACTACATCCTGCAGCAGCGAGACGTATACATTTGCTATGGCAACCAGAAGTAGCAAATTTGCAATGATGTATGTTGCACCTACTGTGTGATTCTG
This sequence comes from Trachemys scripta elegans, assembly GCF_013100865.1. Taxonomy (NCBI): domain Eukaryota; kingdom Metazoa; phylum Chordata; order Testudines; family Emydidae; genus Trachemys; species Trachemys scripta. The sequence goes on along the minus strand of NC_048307.1, from coordinate 72,118,071 downwards.
ACACTACACAGGTGTCCTGTGGCACTGAGGTACTGCAATGACTGGTGCCTGATTTAAAAAAAAAAACAAACCTACGCTAGCTAGGGAGAACACATGTTCCAGTACTGTACAGGGCTCTTTAATGAACTGATCGACAGGAAAACACAGGAAGAAAATCTGGGCCTTAGCTCCAGAATAATCACTCCTAGCTGCAGTAAACTTAGCTGGGCACATAACAGACTCTAAATGTCAGACTCTCAGAAACAGACTTATCTGCAAAATCTAGACTTCAATTCAGAGTGAATTTTTCATCTAGTGTGACATGTCGGGGTAAATCTTACTTGTTCTTTTTAACAGAATCGTAGGCTGGATTATTTTGTTGTTGTTGTTGTTGTCCTCCCCCCCCACTCCCCCAATGGTTAATGTTACTCATTGATTAGCTTTTCTGCTGATTGGCTTTGTAGATCCAACATGAAGCCAATCCCTGGTGGCAGCATTTGAAGCCCTTTGGTGATGCACTTCAAAGTGGGTCCGTTTTGTGCTGTTCGTTCGGGGAAATTCCTGAAACGTGGCTTATGCAGAAGGAACTTTAAAGCTGTCAGCCACCAGGACTAGTTGCCAATAAACAGTCCTACTGAACTCTCCCATCTCCTAGGAGTTCACTCATAGCTAGGCTTGGAAGGAGTAGATTTTAATCGGTAAATGTCGATTAACATTGATTTCACCATCCACACACCAACCAACGAAAAATATTTCTATCAATAATTATCAAAATTCACAGACAGACAAAGTGAAAAAAAAAATGCTGCTTGAGAACTTCTTAGAGTTTGCTTTAAGGATATTTACTTTGTATATTTTGACATCGGATGTAGACCGTTATTGTTTTAACAGGTATAAAGCTTTAACTTCATGACTCTCAAAGTCTACTGGCATTAAATAATTGTTCCCCCCTTTTCTCTCACTCCACCATTATTTCCTGCAATTGTGAAAATGTAAATTGATAAAAAAAACTCACAACCTATAATTTTGCACAGCTGTGAAATTGTAAATTGAAAAAAGCTTGAAAATAAACATTGATATTATCCACCTGAATGATCAGAAAATAAAAGCCAAATGCTGCCAAGCCAGCTTAGCGGTGCAGAGGCCTATAACCACTGAGGGTTTATTTTTGTGCCTGTAAGAACACACCAGTAAGCCATCTGGTATGGTATCCTGTCTTGGGCCTGCTTCAGAGCAGCCCACTGGTCCACTTCAGCCAGTATCTCACCTCCTCCCCTACCAGAATGGGCAATTTTTCAGTGGGTTGGGATTAAGATAACGCTTGTTAATTAAGAAGCTGAACAAGGACTCCAGCCTAGCTGCTTCACCAGCCAGCAACCAACCGCTCTGTTCTGCTCTTTCAGGCAGAGGACAGCCTGTCACAACAGAAGAAAATAGAGACAGTCATTGAGGTGCAGTTAACCAAACCAGGAGATCCTTCACTACACAGCTAGTCACTGTCCAGGACTGCAAATTCTAGTAGTACCACCTAGCCTCCTGCTGTCCAGAATGGGCCAATGAACCAGCTAGCCCAGTTTCCAGCCTTCAGTGGGGTGCAAGGCTCAATCAGGAGCAGTGGAAGCTCTCTAAAAATGGGGGCCACCGGCATCTGACCTGTGGCCTTGCACCCTCCACTGCTGCTTCGCCCCAAAGCCCCATCCCCCACGCTGCCCCTTCCCCGCGAGCCCCTGCCCTTGCACCGCCCATTCCACCGAGGCCCAACCCTCCTGCCACCCTTTCTTCCCAAGCCTCTGCTCTCACACTGCCCTGCCCCCAACCTCTCCCCATGCCACCTCTTTCCCCGAGACCCCGCTCCCATGCCACTTCTTCTCTTCAAGACCCTGCCCCCCCCACTCACTCCTCTCCACCTCCTCTCCCGCATCGCTCACCCTTACGGCCAGTAAAAAGTGATGGGGGCATGGCCCGCTACCCCCTACCCCTTTTCTTTCATAGTATTGGGGAAATAATTATTTACTTTTGTTTAAGAGACTGACAAGAACCGCATCTCTGAAGAGCGCAGACATCAGCAGGAGTCCTGTACATTGCCTATCTTACAGATGTGTTATCATTTATTAGTATTGCTATTTATTTGTTATGCGGGAACACCGAGGGAACCCCAGCTGCAGACCAGGACCCCACAGTGCTAGATGCTGCATAAACACAGATTATAGGGAGAGTCTCAGCCCCCCAATGTTGATACTCTAGGGATAAGATGAGAGACAACAGGTGGATACAATGAAGAGCCTGGGTGGGACCACAAGAAAACACTAATGGAGCAAGCATACAAGAAGGGCCAGCAATGGGTGCAGACAGAAGGTATGCTCTGCGCATACATCCCATGATCCCACAAGTTCTATTATTTAATATTTATACTATAATGGCATCCAGCAGCTCCAATCAGCATCCGGATCCCATGGCACTAGGTGCTGGGCACTCAAATACGAAGACCTGATCCTTGCCCTAAAGAGCTGACAGTCTAGGAGGCAAGTGATGTGCCAAGCCAAAGAGGGATACAGTCAAATACATACATTTCCATGGGTACTTTGAAATAGATGGATTTATTTTATAAGTACATGAAGGAAGAGCCAAGTTTCCCTTTCCACCCTAGTGTCATTAATTGGCTGATCCAAAACAGGGCAGTGATAGGTGAATTGCCGAGGGACGTACTGGCCGCCGCTTCCAGCAGCCCCCATTGGTCCGGAGCAGTGATCCACGGCCAGTGGGAGCCGTGATCGGCCGGACCTGCGGACGGGGCAGGTACACAAACCGGCCCGACCCGCCAGGGGCTTTCCCTACACAAGCGGTGGCCCCAGTTTAAGAAACCCTGCCTAAAATAATGCACCCTCTCCCAGTCCTCAAGTCCTGCTGTCTGCGCTAGGCATCTCCTTACTTCCCATGTGGTTCTGTTGTAGTTTATCCCAAAGGGACCGAGCGTCAGTTTAAATCCTTCATGAAGGGACAGTTAAAAACGTTACCAGCTTAAAAACGTTTTGTTGTCGCTTGCTGCTGCTACTGCTGTTGTTTAGCTCTCATCTTAATAAAAAGGAAAAACACTTCCAGGAGCTGTTTTGTAGTGCTAATGAAGATGTGAGACAAAGGGACCTGGAGAAGGGGGGCCTGTGGGGGAAGAACCAGAGAGAGAGAGAGAGCTGGTGGCAGATTGAGGGGTTACAGCCAAATGGAACTTCACATGAGAGCACAATGGTTCGAAGCAGGGGCAGCTCCAAGCACCAGTGCAGCAAGTGCATGCCTGGGGTGGGAAGCAGCGCGGGGGGGGCCCTGTCGGTCACTGTGAGGGCGGCAGGCAGGAGGCTTTCAGTGGCATGCCTGCAGGAGGTCCACCGGTCCCGCGGCTTCGGTGGCAATTCGGCGGTGGGGATGCTGATGGCGCGGCACTGGTGGACCTCCCACAGACATGACGCCGAATCCGCGTGAGCAGCAGACCGCCCGCAGGCGCACCGCCGAAAGCTGCCTGCCTCCCGTGCTTGGGGCAGCAAAAAACATAGAGCCGCCCCTGGTTCAAAGAAGCTGCTCCGCTGCCTTTAGGCCAGTTGTTCTCAACCAGGGGTATGCATACCCCGGGGGTACTCAGAGGTCTTCCAGGGGGTACATCAGCTCATCTAGATATTTGCTTCGTTTTACAACAGGCTACAGAAAAAGAACGAGCGAAATCAGTACAAAGGAAAATTTCATAGAGACAAACAAGAAAGTCAGCAATTTGCCAGTAACAGTGGCTGTGGCACTTTTGTATTTTTATGTCTGATATTGTAAACAAGTCATTTTTAAGTGAGGTGACCCTTGGGGTACGCAAGACAAATCAGACTCCTGAAAGGGGTACAGTAGCCTGGAAAGGTTGAGAACCACTGCTCTAGGGTGAGCAGATGTCCCTATTTTATAGGGACAGTCCAGATATTTGGGGCTTTTTCTTATGTAGGTGCCTTTTTCCCCTGACCCCCATCCCAATTTTTCACACTTGCTAGCTAGACATCCGAGCTGCCTCTCATCTCCGATAAGCAAACCGATGGCAGAGTTGAAATGGAATTAGACCAGAAATGCAGATAGCTCAGTGGTTTGAGCATTGGCCTGCTAAACCCAGGGTTGTGAGTTGAATCCTTGAGGGGGCCACTCGGGGATCTGGGGCAAAATCAGTACTTGGTCTTGCTAGTGAAGGCAGGGGGCTGGACTCGATGACCTTTCAAGGTCCCTTCCAGTTCTAGGAGATGGGATTTTACACAAGGCATTTCTCCAGCCAGCTGTTGCCTGCGTCCTTACCAGGTTCCTGGACAGTGGTTTACTAAGGTGCAGCAGGTACTTCTGGGTTTCACTGGCATGGAGCCGGGAAACAGGGGAGGGCTTTGATGAGTTTGCCGGCGGTGATGGAGTTGACTTGGAGAAGAAACCTGGGCCTGATCCTGCAGGGTGCTAAGTGCTTTCAACATCCAGGGGTCTCAGTGGTCCTCAGTGGTACTTGGCAATCCGCAGGAGGTGCTTAGTGCCTTCCTGGAGCATGCCGAGGTTGGCTAAAGCCTGGCCATCATTCCATTCACCTGCTCTTTGCCTTTTGATGGGACAGATTGTAATGGAAGCTAAGCCTCCAAAGAGCTTGCTAGAAAGGCTTGGCTCATCTTGTTGATGCCGCTACCTTACTCTTGGCTAAACTTCTTCCTCCTGTGCCAATCTCAATAATAATAGTTCACAAGACCTGTGAATAGCCTAGATGCACCCCATCACCTCAGATCTGTGGACCGATGTGCTCCCCTTCCTTCTGTGCAGCCTCTTCTAAGGCAACATCTCCCTCTTCTCCAGATGCCACAGAGCCGTCCACACAGGGGAGGGGGCGAGTTTAGGTGGGCCAGGGCAGGAATAGGATTGGTGGGTCCTCGGGACCTCTGAAAATCAGGCTGCTTTTATTTTAGGTGCCTAAACCCAGATTGATGAGCCTAATTTTAGAATTTAATTTGGAATTAAATTTAATTCCAGGTTTGGAATTGTTGGAGTCGAGGCTTTGGCCCGGTGCGTCTATTCTTAATGACTAAAGAGGGATATTAGCTTTGCTTGTGATGGGTGCTGTCAAAAAACAGATATCAAAATTAAAGATCAGCGGCCTCTGGATTTCAACTTTCATTTAATTTCCTGGCATTTGATGTGCATGCTCATAAGTCGCAGATTTAATGATACACGTATTCATTGTGCATTTGACTCCAGAGCTGGAATCCGTGGGCTTGATCCGAAGCAGACAAAGGAAAGACTCCACTTAACTTCAGTGGGCTTTGGAAAAGGCCCTGTGTAGGCACTGTCGATTTACCAAGGCTTCTTTGTTAGATATGTTAGGGCCATGTCCCTGATGGATTATTTTGTGCCAGTTATTATCCATCAACCGCGATTAGAGGGGGGAAAAGTATGTACTTTGTCAACTTTGTTCTTCCTTGCAATTTTAAGACAACAGTACCAACCGCCCTCTCTGCCCCCATCCTGCTTTTGCTCCATCTATTTGGTATGTTTCCCTCCTAAATTATCAGTGATTAATTTTTTTATTCCTTTTCATAAAATGAAACAAAACACACAATGATATGGAGGCAGCCAAAGGTCCTTGCTAATTGTGGCTGTGAGCAGTTACTACCCAGGACGGGGGTCAGGAAAGTTTTCTTTTAATGGTTTGTGCATAGATTGGAGGCAGCTTTCATATATACAGCCTTGCATTTCTGAAGCTAACATGGATTAAAGACAACCCCCCCCCTCAAAAAAAACCAAAACATTGTTATAAAACTTTGGGAGGTTGGTTTGTTTTTTTCCCCCTTAAGTAAAAAGGGTCCATATGGACTCTACTGAGAGTTAGCAATTAGCATGTGCTGGGGCAAGCAGAAGGGAGAAGCAAGCAACATCTTGATGGCTACCCTTGATGTGTTACCGGCACTGGGAGTGAAGACTAAGGTTTCAGCCCAGGGCAGCTAATAAAAACACGAAGTGTTTCCTGGGAAATGTTGTGCTTCATTCAGGGCCGTCTCCAGGCACCAGCTTGCCAAGCAGGTGCTTGGGGCGGCCACTCCGGAGAGGGGCGGCACGTCGAGCTCTTCGGCGGCAATTCGGCGGACAGTCCCTCATTCTGGCTTGGAGCAAAGGACCTCCCCCACGATCGCGGCTTTTTTTTTGGCTTCTTGGGGCAGCCAAAACCCTGGAGCCGGCCTTGGCTTCATTGTTCAAGGCTCTACAAAGCAGAACTAGTGCAGCTCACTGCTTCCAGGGATCATGGCCTCTGTGGATGCTACTGCCAGGTGAACTGCATTTCACTTCTCCTTTCATGCCATAATTACACTCATTAGGAGTCAGATCCTGAAGTCCTTCATACGGGTAACTTGAGCAGAGGGGGTCCTGAGCTCATGGAGCCAGGCCTGGCAAGAGGGGCACAGAAGAAGGGGGTGCACCTTTGTTGTATACTCCTTGGTTGCTGAATCCCTCTCTGTGTCAGACAAATGAGTTTCCAGTTCTGCAGCGTGGGAAGAAGGGGAGAAGAAAGGCAGAGGGAGTTGGCTGTTTCTTTCAGATTCTCCCACCACCCTAACTCCTATAGGGGAATCTAGCAGATGCTGATACAGAGAGAGTGACTATTTATTTGACTTGTCCTCTGAGTTGTGTAACTCTCCTTTGGAGGTGGAGGTTTCTGGGAACAGTCCAGTAGGGGAAAACCTAGAAGTAAGACTCCTGCAGAAACTGTTCTGTCCAGGAGCCTTTGGGACCTGGCAATCGACCAGTCCCTCTGCTGGTCTCCCCAAGATCCATGGTTTAAGGCAGGGGAGGCCAACCTGTGGCTCCGGAGCCACATGCAGCTCTTCAGAAGTTAATATGCGGCTCCTTGTATAGGCATCGACTCTGGGGCTGGAGCTACAGGCGCCAACTTTCCAATGTGCCGGGGGGTGCTCACTGCTCAACCCCTGGCTCTGCCACAGGCCCTGCCCCCACTCCACCCCTTTCCGCCCCCTCCCCTGAGCTGCTGTGCCCTCGCTGCTCCCTCTTCCCCCCAGAGCCTCCTGCACACCATGAAACAGCTGATCGCGAGGTGCGGGGAGGGAGGGGGAGGCACTGATCTCCAGGGTTGCCGGTGGGCAGGAGGTGCTGGGAGCTGGGTGGGGGAGCTGGTGGGGGGCTGCTGACATATTCCTGTGGCTCTTTGGCAATGTACATAGGTAAATTCTGGCTCTTTCTCAGGCTCAGGTTGGCCACCCCTGGTTTAAGGGAATAATAATAGTAATAATGAATGGCAGAAATACTACTTAGCTCTGCAACTCCAGAGAGTGGACGGAAGGCAGCAAAGCATTCTGTGCTCATGGAGAAATTCTAAGGAAACTCTGCAAATGAAAACTCAGGAAGTGTCCTCTCTTCTCTGCAGTTTATTATTTACATCATTATTTACTCTGACAACTCCCCACCACCACCGGTGTAATTAATGGACGTTTCATTTGAGAGAAGACTCCAGTATTTAGCCTAGTGTATGTTTTATCCTTTACCTTGCAGCAAGACTGCCCTTTAGTAGTTCCTCTGCTGAAACAGGAATGTATTTATCTCACTTTCCCCACAAGGTTTCCATCGTTTTCCCAGGCCGCTTTCCCTAACTGCTCCTCTGTGTGCCTGCTCCCTCCCTTTCAGTCCTTTTTTAGTTTATCATTTGATCCAGCCACGTGGTGGTTCACATAATGATGGGCCTGTTGTAACCAGTTAATGACTGGCTACTAACATGACACTCCCTTGCAAAGCTGCATACATGATTGTGAAGAAATAGAAGTTATGTCTGAAACTACAGGCCTCAGTGCCTTTAACTAACTGGGATTCTCTGTTACCTGTAGCAGTAATAATGCTGTAGCTCTGTGGGATTACAGAGACCAGAAGGTTGCCCACATAGAGTTGAGAGGGTCGGACATTCCCCACCCAGTAGAGGGCACTGGTGATACATACACACTGCTCAAGATACAAAGTAGCAGCCGTGTTAGTCTGTATGCGCAAAAAGAACAGGAGTACTTGTGGCACCTTAGAGACTAACAAATTTATTTCAGCATAAGCTTTCGTGGGCTGCAGCTCACTTCTTCAGATGCATAGAGTGGAACACACAGAAGATATTTATACATAAGGAGAACATGAAAAGATGGAAATACGCATACCGATTGTAAGAGGCCAATCAATTGAGATGAGCTATCAGTAGCAGCAGAAGAAAAAACTTTGAAGTGATAATCGAGATGACCCATAGAAGGTGTGAGGCAGGGGTCGGCAACGTTCAGCACGCGGCTCGCCAGGGTGCTTATCCTTGCGAGCTGCATGCCAAACATTGCCGACCCCTGGTGTGAGGAGAACTTAACATGGGGGAAAAAAATTCAATTAGTGTAATGACCCAACCATTCCCAGTCTCTGTTTAGGCCTAAATTAAGTGTGTCTAATTTGCATATTAATTCGAGTTCAGCAGTCTCTCTTTGGAGTCTGTTTTTGAAGTTTTTTTGTTGCAAAACGGACACCTTCAAGTCTGTCACTGAGTGATTAGAGAGGTTGAAGTGTTCTCCCACCGGTTTTTGAATCTTATGATTCCTGATGTCAGATTTGTGTCCATTTATTCTTTTGCGCAGAGACTGTCCAGTTTGGCCAATGTACATGGCAGAGGGGCATTGCTGGCACATGATGGCATATGTCACGTTGGTGAACGAGCCCCTGATGGTGTGGCTGATGTGGTTAGGTCCTATGATGGTGTCACTTGAATAGATATGTGGACAGAGCTGGCATCGGGCTTTGTTACAAGGATAGGTTCCTGGGTTAGTGTTTTTGTTGTATGGTGTGCAGTTGCTGGTGAGTATTTGCTCAAGGTTGGGAGGCTGTCTGTAAGCGAGGACAGGTCTGTCTCCCAAGATCTGTGAGAGCGAGGGATCATCTTTCAGGATAGGTTGTAGATCTCTGATGATGCGCTGGAGAGGTTTCAGTTGAGGGCTGAAGGTGGCGGCTAGTGGCGTTCTGCTCAAGATGTTAGACTGCTATAGCTCAATCGTTGCCACGACGACAAACTTTGATCGACTTTGGTGTAGTATTAAGCTGAAGGAGAAGTTGACTTAGGCCAGGCCAGGGAAAGCTGCTGTTATGAATATTGTGAGTGTGTTGTTGTGCATGTGTGTATTTGTGTGTGTCTGTGCATCTGCACATAGGGGCAATAAAACAGAAATTGACTGGAAGCTTTGTCCCAGACTGGAGACTGAAACAGAATCAAGCTTTCTTGTAGTGCAGAAATGTCCTGATAACTTTTGTTTCTTCTGTGGCTGCTGCCTCTGCACTGCTTGGTTCCAACCATCCAGAGGCATAAATGATTTAAGATCACAAGACAAGCTGTTCCCAAGGGTTTCTAGTCTGGCTGGGATCAGGGCTGGGGCTGAAAATCTCACAGAAAAGTCTGTCCTTGGGAATTACCAGACCAATTTTGCAGACTCAAGAGATTTGGAGAGTTCAGATCAGAGGTACTGCCAGTATTTTAACAAGGGGCTCCCACAGAAATGTCCTTCATGAGCCTGCGATAAACCTCATGTATCAGGTTGCATATGCATACAGAGAGGAGCAGGGGCTTGTATTCCTTTGCTTTCCCCTCAGAACCACATTTAGGGGAGGGAGGCAACACTATTTTGCAAACAAGTGCAGATGACATGTGCTCCTCTGGCAGTGTTTCTATTTTGTTTCTGAGCACTATGCTGATAGCGTAACGCCAGGTTCGGCTTGAGTATTTTGCAATGGGGGAGGTAGGGGGGAAGAGCTTGTATGGGAACCTGGATAGCCTTTCCCAGGGCAACGTTTCTGAAAATGATCGACTCATCCCGTTCATTCCAGCGGCCAAAAATGACTCTTCGGAAGGATTTTTATGAGCCTGAGGGGGTAAATCATCTCTGGCCAGGATGGTTTAGCAATAACTGAAGATGGGATGGGGGGAACTCCCTCAATCAGTGAGATAATTCCAGCCAGTTCTGATTGGGACAGGATGCCTGAGAGCCACTCTGGCAATCCCTGCTCTAGGCTTTCAGCTGCTTCTCCAAACACAATGATGTTCACCCAGCAGTGGTTATTTTAGGCTGTAAACATCAGGGAGGAATGTCAAATGGGAACACTCTAACTGGTACCTACTGCCTTTTCTGAAATGGAGGGGGGGCAACTTTCTCTCAGCTTGTCTTAGACAGGCTTTAAAGCAGGGATACTCCGACTGAGCTCATGAGCCGCAAGTGGCTCTTTAACGTGTCTCCTGCAGCTCTTTGCAACACATGATATTAAAACGCTGTGTGATTTAATTAGTAACCAATCTAAGTTATTGACCAATCAGGATGCTTTTACTATGTTATTAACCAATTGTCGTTGATAAAATAATAATACTTGGTCAGTCATTTTGCTTTGAGAATAATATATAAACTAAATATTTCCCCATCACACTGTTTAAATGTGACTATATAGCACTCTAGTAAATGAAACAATGAATTCACACAACTGTGGCTCTGTTGGGTCATGTTGATCGCTAGTTTGGCTCTTGAACCACTGAGGTCGCTAGTATCACTGCTTTAAAAGCTCATCTATCTGGGAACCTTCCCTGGAGACTTCACTTTGATGTATGGGATGGTTTGTGTGTCCAAGGACCCAGAGCTACACCGTGGGAGTTTTAACTCCTGGCACAGCCGACCAAACCAGACTGGTCAAAGAGTGGAGACCAGACCAAAAGCAGCCCATGTATCCTCCAGGTTGGGGGTTAAGGGATAGGCCCAACAACTGATCCTCGTAAAAAATGTACATTATAGAAACACAACCAGGTACTTATTCCAGCAAACAGCATGATAAACAGAGATGGCAGAGCCTGGTTCATGCACTAAGTGACATTGGAAGGATTCAAATTCAGATCTCCAGGATAGGACAGCTCCCAGAAAATGACCTCCCTCCGTTGAGTAGAGCTCAGCCTGAAGCCAAAACCTCAGATCCATACACCTTGAACTCTGGTGACCATCAGCTCTGGATGCAGACCCTAACTTTGAGGCTCAGTGCTATCCTTTGTTTGGAGGAAGTGACACATCCCTCCTTGGAGTTGTTCTTTGAGCACAAACTGCTAATGTAGGAATGAGTGAGCCAGAGACACTGGGACTCTGTGAACTCCTGCAGCCTCTTGGAACACATGCTTTTTGTCAGCTGGGACAGAGGCTACTGATCTGTGCCTATAGGAGGCTCTTTCTGTCTAGGCTCATTAGTACCACTAAATCACAGCCACAGCTCAGTTGATGTAATGCTCCTGTGACTGGTGTTGCTTAAGAATTTATCGTCCCCACCCCCTATTTGGCACTCTGGGGTTATTTATTTATATCGGGAGAGACAATTGCAATGTTTCATGGACATCATAGAGGAATGCTAAATAGGGAACCTTGGGTCCCATAGATACAGCAGAATGTTGAGTTGATTTGGCCGACTCTACGTGACTGATATTAAATATCACCATATGGAGCTGGAGTCTTCCCCAGGAGTTTATCGCTAATTCATCTAAGGGTGACTTTTGTTGTCAGTGTTAAAGTAGCATCGGGCCTTTTTTCTTTTCCATGTTTGCAGTCATAATCCATGTCTGAGGCCCACAATCTTGTATTTTTTAATTCCTATAAGCTGCTCAACACGGGCAGAAATATTAATTAATCCTATTAAATAAGGAGACATCTGCAGAGAAGTTACTCATTTCCACCTAGTCGTGTGAACGGAGAGTATAATGCATACATAATGCAAGAGAAAAGGCACCGCACCTCCCATCCTTCTCCTGTGAAATCAAACACAAAATCTGGGGCTCAAACTCAGCTCTGAACTTTTGGGCTCTTAATAGAGCTGGTGGAATTATTGCATGTGAACAATAGCAGCTATGAATTTGGCCCTTTTCCTGTTCATGAATAGTTCCTGGGTAGCTTTTGAATTTCCTTAACTTCATCACCATTGGTAATTAATAAGGATACAGTTTATGGGAATAAATCCCAGCCTATTGGTTGGTTGTGCACAATTCACTTTGACCACTTCACAATTTATTATTTGTGATGGGTCATCAAAGTCACAGGGTCATATTTCTGCTCCCTGGCTGGGAGTTTGCAACATTTGAAGGATAAATACCAAATAACCCACCCTCTTGTTCACACATGAATCCTCTAGTTCCTATGTGAATATGGATGCTCTGAAACACCGATGTGAACAAAACCCATTCACAAAATGTCCATGTGAATTTGCTCTCTGCAGCCTCTCTCTCAGCCACCCCTTTCTACCACACCCTCCAAGGGTCAACCATTATTATTATTCATTATTTGTATTGTGGTAGTAGCTAGGAGCCCTAGTCATGGACCCGGATCCCATTATGCTAGGTGCTATACAGACAGTCCCTGTCTCAAAGAGCTGTCAGGCTAAGTATAATTTGTCTCATCAACCTTTTTAATGAAGATCTGCTTCATCTAGTGTTAAATGCAGAGGCCTGTAAATTTCTGAGTCCATCTGTTTCCCTTACTGCTCCCCAGAGAAAGCTGTTTACCAGCTGATTCCCCAGGCCCTTACACTTCCCTAGTTACCATTGTTATTCTCCACCACTGTTAATATTCTTGCTGTTTGCAAACAATGCAGAAGGTGCTTCCTCTCTGGTATGATGGTCTAATCTAATATGCAACAGAGCGCGGGCACAAGGTTGAGAATTATAGCCCTGCCAACCGGATCCAGGCAATGCTTGTTTCCCTTGATTGGTACACAGAGTACATTTGATAAGGGGATGATTGATGCCAATAGTGAACACAGTTCAGGTGCCATGCTGCTTGTTCTCTTGGAGCCTATTAGAGGGAAGGTTTAGGTGCAAGTGTGGTTGTTGTCGTGACTGGAGAGTTAGTTCCACGTGGAGGACAAGTAACATAAGAACATAAGAATGGCCATATTGGGTCAGACCAACGGTCGATCTAGCCCAGTATCTTGTCTTCTGACAGGGGTTGGTGCCGGATGCTTCAGAGGGAATGAACAGAACAGGAAAATGTGTTTAGTGATCCATCCTGTCCCAGCTTCTAGTAGTCAGAGGTTTAGGGCCACCCGAGCATGGGGTTGCATCCCTGACCATCTTGGCTAATAGCTATTGATGGACCAATCCTCCATGAACTTATCTATTTCTTTTTTGAACCCAGTTATAATTTTGGCCTTCACAACATCTCCTGGCAACGAGTTCCTCAGGATTACTATGTTGTGCAAAGAAGTACTTCCTTTTGTTTGTTTTAAAGCTGATGCCTATTAATTTCATTGGGTGACCCCCTGGTTCTTCTGTTATGTGAAGGAGTAAATAACATTTCCTTATTCACTTGCTCTACACTATTCGTGATTTTATAGACTTTTATCATATCCCCTCTTAGTCATCTCTTTTCCAAGCCGAACAGTTCCCGTCTTTTAAATCTTACCTCATATGGAAGCTGTTCCATACTCTAATAATCTTTTTTGCCCTTCCCAGTACTTTTTCCAGTTCTAATCTATCTTTTTTGAGATGGGGCAATCAGAACTGCAGGCAGCATTCAAGGTGTGGGCGTACCATGGATTTGTATGGTGGCATTATGATATTTTCTCTCTTTTCTATCGCTTTCCTAAGAGTTGCTAACATTTTGTTCGCTTTTTTGGCTGTTACTGCACATTGAGTAGTTCTTTTCAGGGAACTAAACATGATGACTCCAAGATCTCTTTCTTGAGTGCTAACAACTAATTTAGACCCCATTGTTTTATATGTGTAGTTGAGATTGTTTTTCCAGTGTGCATTACTTTGCATTTATCAACAGTGAATTTCATCTGCCATTTTCTTGCCCAGTCACCCACCCCCCAGTGAAACAGTGCTTGTTACACGATGAATCCTATCATGCCCATAACATATGCTTCGGACAGGATGGGTGTTTTTCCCTGCCCCGCGCAGGCTTTTACTTCACCCATCTGAGTGCCAATCATCTTCCTGATTCTGTCTAATGCACCTGATCCTAGGTCCCACTCTGGCCATATATCCAGCAGAGCTGACAGTGCTGGTGTTTGCATTGACAGAGGAAGAGGTGCAGGCCGACTCTTTGAAGATATGCAGCATCTTCCCACCATTGTCCGTATCAAGGGAGTTGAGGTACAATGGGAGATTGATAGGTTCACTGGGGTCAAGGGAACAAAAAAGGGAAGGGGAGAAATCTGAGCAGAATAAACAAAACCCAAATCCCACTCTAATCCTGTCTCCCACCAGCACTGGGCAAATATCTCTAGTCCCAGGGCTGGAACTCCAAATGTGTTAAGGTAAGAAATACACAATCAAGGCACCCAAGCAACCTTAGTGCTGTCCTCTAGTAATGCCATGCAATAACCATAAGGTTATGATCAAAGCATTTTAGTATTTGTGGTTCCCCATTACATTAAACTGATTTGTAAATACACATTAGATTTTTTTCCACATTTTCCCCCTCATGCCATCACTATAGGGCAGAGTTAAGGTTATTTGGGTTCCTCAGCTGTGTATTTCTTATCGTAGCATGTTAGGATTTCTTTTAAGTATACATAACTCTGAATTTCCTGGGTTTGTAATGCTTGGTTTGGGGATAATTGCAACATCCTTCTGATTATTGGTTTTGTTTTTTTTTTTTCCCCTAAATTACTGATACATACTCTCAACCTTAATTCCATTTTAACACAATTTTTTGTTTAGGAATTTCCCGAGGGTGGTGGGTTTTTTTGGTTTGTTTCCTTTGTGTGTGTTTTGTTTTTAATTATAAAAATTTCATAACATGAACACTAGAGAAGAAAACCAAAGAAAGCGCTTTCATGCAATATTTTTAAGGATTGCAAGATAGATGGTATCAGCCTTAAATAATTTTTTTAAGGATTAACTTTTAAGGGCAGATTTGCCGGCACATGAAAGCAGCCAGAGAGCACCTGACCATTCGAGCTGTATTTGCAGGTGCTTTACATCACCAGGGTAGCCAATGTGTGATGAATCAGTCCCATTACTTCCAGTTGAGTTGTTTGTTGTGAGGGCTGTGTCAGTGAGATTGGCGCAATGTGGAGAAGGTCCAGGCCATGAGTCCCAATGCCTCTATGCTTTAATGGCTCCCCCTGAGTTCCTGACTGCCAGTGGATCCCAGACAGTGGATCCCAGACAGGCTGCCTTTTAGGCACTGATGCCCAAGTGATCCAACAAGAGAAAAGTGCTCATTTCACTTATCCCAACAATGGCCAGTATCTCTAGAATGTCTATATCTCATCTACAGCTATAGCTAGGCCTTTGGGATCATTGAGACCCATCGAGTTATACACTAGCTAGCTCAATAACTTCACAATCCTTTTTATTGTTACTCTCGACCTCCCTAATAATCTCAGCCTCTTACCCTTCTATTTTCCCTGTAGGTTTGCTGTGCTCATAGACTGTATCTTAATTGACACTGTGAGCTCTCCAGGGGCAGGGACCCCTGGAGAATATGTGCAGTGTTCAGCACAATAGGACCTGAGTCATTTTCTTGCAAGGCCCCTGATCTTGTCAGAAGCTGTATTACACATATTCCTAATAATTAATTGTAGTAGTAATAAAATATAGAGAGTGTTCACTCCAAAACGATTGGAGATCAGACAATCAACAAAAAAATCTCCCTTAACCTTATCCAAAGTAGCTCATGCTTGAGACATTGTCAAGGGGCATAGTCTTAGTTCACTGGCATTGAGGTTGTTCTTGTGACTGATTTTTTTTTCCTCCTTGCAACTAGTGTTAATACTCAGCCAAAATGTTCTGTTGCTTGGAAACCTGTTACTAATGCTGAACTCATTAATGCTTTTCCAATTTGCTCTTATGAATCTTTTAGATGGTTTTATCCTAATTTACAGGTATCTAAGAAAAATGAAATGAAATTGAGTAAAGGGCAGAGTGCATTCTTTGCCTTTTTTTTTGCAGGTCTTCTTTTTCAGCCTCTGGACAATATGCTGCTTATAAGAACCCGTGCTCCTGATTCTGCTTCAGCAGTCAGCGCATCAGGACATCATCCTTCGACCAAAACAGAGAGAGATTTTTCACATTGGGACTGAATTTGCCAGGTGCCGAGAACTTCTGTAAGGTGCTGATTGACTAGAGAACTCAATGGGTGAAATCCTGGCCTCACTGAAACCACTGGGAGTTTTGATGTTGACTTCAGTGTGCTTGGGATTCCACCCAATACGGGCTTGAGCCTACCCGGGGCATAGAGGGTTGGGATCTGCAACAGCACTGAGCACTGCACAGCATCTCTGCTGGTGCAAGTTCCCAGCTGTGCCCAATATTTTGAGCTATACATACATAGCCACCACATAGTGGAAGTAGTCCATACACACTGAGCTCTGCAGGAGTGTGTGGGGAGCAGAAGGGACATGGTAATGGACGGGGCTGAGGCATGATCTCACTCCTTTGTGAACGCATGATCCAGGAGACAATGAGCGCATGTGAAAACCTCCTCTCCAAAAAATTCCCTTCTGCCTACTGCAAGCATGGGGCTTTCTACACGATCAGGGTCCTGCAGAGACCCAGCAGCTGCACTATGAACTCTATTGCCCCAAACATAGGCAGCCTTGCTGGAGAAGGGGCATGCCTGAGGGCTGACCAGCCCATGGAGTCCTCCCCTCAGCCCTCTGGAAAGGACATCCAAGACAGAATCCCCCTCCCGGCACTGCTGTGGAGCCATGTGCTCCTCTGTGAAGTGTGCACCCTCTCTCCACAAGGCATGTCTCCTGCTGCATGGACTAGCATTAGATTACACCTTGCTCCACAAGGTGCTCAGCACACACCTGCAGCGCTCTGCAAGTTCATCGGTGCCCCAAGAGCTGCGTGGCGCTGGTGATCAAGCCCAATGTATCCATTCAGAAGTAGTTACAGGTCTTGGTCCTGACTGGACTCTCACTCAGGTGTAAATCAGGAGTAACTCCACTGTAGTCATGGAACTGCAGCAATGCAAAACCATTGTGAGCTAAGAATGAGGGGCCTGGTGCTTTTGACATCAGGTTGATACTTTGAAGACACAATGCAGATAGTTTAGAGTCTCTTTGCTTCTGTTAGTAACAGTTTTTGTGTTTCCATACTATATTCCCAACTCAGACTCCATTTCCCTCTTTGCCAGTCTGCGAGGTAACAGTTAAGGATGGGATAAAATATGAAACCTCTTCAAGCTTTTCTCCAAGCTTTTAACTCAACTTGGAAGCAAATCTCATTCTGGTTCAGAAAAGTCTGGATCACTATTTTATTGAATTATTATTCATTTTTGCTGCTGCCTCTGCGCTTCCTGGACCAGGAGCCTAATTGCCAAAATAACAAGCAAAAGGCTATTTCCATGATATTCCAGCCTAGACCTTTCGAATTGGACTCCTGACTTTATAACAGGAGACCGTCTGTTTCCATGTGATTTCCAGCCCAATTTTGCAAACCTAAGGGGACGAAACAATCAAAATTTTGGATACAGATCTGAACCTCTGGATGGTTAATGGAGCCCACCCAAGATCCTGAAACATGTGGTTTCCCTGTTGCTAAAATAAGGACCTTCCTCTTTCCACATCAAGAAAGTACAGCCAGAGCTGCTGCTATCAGTTGTGTTTCATTTACAGCCTTCCCTGCTTATCTCTACCAATATTTGGCATCCAAATACAGTATTAAGAGCTTTTAAGCGGTTGAGTCCTAAAAAACAGTTTGTCTTTTGAAGTTGCTCTGTTAATTGCTTTGATTTTCACTTAAAGGGGCCAATTCATCCATCTGTTAACTATAGGTCATTTCCTCATTAATGAAAGAGAGTAAACGGCCTATTATATAAGGTCTGGAAGTCAGGTTCAGATAGAATAAGAGCCAACCCAAATGGGTCACTCACTCTTAAACCTGAACTAGACCCAAGGATGTAAAAACAGCGAGTTAGCATTGGTGTCTGAGTGCATCTCTGGCTGGGATGACGGTGCTAAAATATCATGCAAAATGCCTCCTTCCATGTATTGTATTGTCAGACCAGCCAACAACAGATTTGTTTTTGTTCTCATGAAAGAGTCTGGTTTTGAAGTCTTTCCAACTCAGTTCCAACCTCTCCCAGCTTGGTGTCATCTGAAAATTTTATAAGCATACTCTCTGCTCCATTTGCCAAGTCATTAATGAACATATTAAATAGTACTGGACCCACAAATGATCTCTGCAGGACCCCAGTAGATATGCCCTCCCAGTTTGACAGCGAACCATTGATTACTAGAATGTGGGTAGACAGCTGGTTGAAAGCCCATATTCAAAGGGTAGTTATTTCATCTAGACCAGTGGTTCTCAAACTAGGGCCGCCGCTTGTTTAGGGAAAGCCCCTGGTGGGCTGGGCCGGTTTGTTTACCTACTGAGTCTGCAGGTTCCACTGATCGCAGCTCCCACTGGCCGCGGTTCGCCGCTCCAGGCCAATGGGGGCTGCATGAAGCGGTGGCCAGTATGTCCCTTGGCCCGTGCCGCTTCCTGCAGCTCCCATTGGCCTGGAGCAGTGAACCGCGGCCAGTGGGAGCTGCGATCGTCTGAACCTGCGGACGCAGCAGGTAAACAAACCAGCCCAGCCCACCAGAGGCTTTCCCTGAACAAGTGGCATCCCAAGTTTGAGAACCACTGATCTAGATGACATGTCCCTGGTTTGCTTATGAGAATGTCATGTAGGAACTGTGTTAAAAGCCTTTACTAAAATCAAGATATATCACATCTACTGCTTTCCCCCTACCCACTAAACCAGTACCCCTGCCAAAGAAGGAAATTAGGTTGGTTTGGCATGATTTGTTCTTGACAAATCCATGCTGGATATTCCTTATGACCCTATTATCCATATGGTACTTACAAATTGATTGTTAAATATCTTCCAGTTTCTTTCAAGACATTGAAGGTAGGCTTACTGGTCTATAATTCCTTGAGTCCTCTTTGTTGCCCCTTTTAAAGATAGGCACTATACTTTCTCTTCTCCAGTTTTCTGGGTCCTCACCTGTATTCCAGGAGTTCTCAAAGATAATTGCTAACAGTTCTGAAATTTCTTCAGCTAGTTCCTTAACTTCTCTAGGATGAATTTCACCAGCCCCTGCCAATTTGAATACATTTAACTTACCTAAATATTCTTTAACCTGTTCTTCCCCTATTTTGGCTTGTGTTCCTTCCCCCTGCTTGTTAATATTACTTGCATTGAGTATCTGGTTACCATTAACCTTTTTAGTGAAGACTGAAGCAAAATAGGCATTAAACACCTCAGCCTTCTTGATGTTATCAGTTATTAGCTCTCCTTCCCCACTATGCAGAGTACCTACCCTTTCCTTCATCTTTCTCTTGCTCCTAATGTATTTATAGAACTTCTTTTTATTGCCTTTCATGTCTCTTTCTAGGTTAACTCATTCTGTGCCTTTGCCTTTCTGATTTTGTCTCTACATGCATATGCTATTCTTTTGTACTCCTCCTTAGCAATTTGTCCATGTCTCCACTTTTGGTCAATTTCTTTTTGATTTCCAAGGCATTAAAGAGCTCCTGGTGGAGCCTTATTGGTGCCTCACTGTTTTTTCTTTCACATCAGAATAATTTGCAGTTGTGCATTTAATACTGTCTTCTTGGGAAACTGCCAGCTCTCCTGAACTCCTTTTTCCCTTAGATTTTCTTCCCATGGGACTCTACCTGCCAGTTCTTTCAGAATGTTAAAATCTGCTTTTTTTTTTAAGTCCATTGTCCTTATTCTGCTGCTCTAGCTCCTTCCTTTCCTCAGAATCATGAAATCTATCATTTCGTGACCAATTTCACCCAAATTGCCTTCCACCTTCAGATTTGCCACCACCTTCTTCTTGATTAGAATGAAGTCTAAAATGGCTGTCCCCTGATTACTACTTCCACTTCTGAAACCAAAAAGTTGTCCCCAATACATGCCAAGAACTTACTGGAAATTTTGTGTTTTGCCATATTACTTTTCCAAAAGATATCTGGGTAGTTAAAGACTCCCATTATTACCTGGTATTGTGGTTTGGATCTTTCTGTTATTTGTTCTAGAAATGCCTCATCCCTCTCCTCTTCCTGATTTGGCGGTATATAGAAGACCCCTACCAGGATATCAGTCCTATTTTTACCCCTTTTATCTTTCCCCAGAAATGCTCTATTGGTTGTCTTCCATCTCCTTCTGCACTTCAGAAGAAGTGTATGTATTCTTGATGTATATTGCAACTCCTCCTCCCCTTTTACCCTGCCTGAACAAACGATACCCTTCTATAGCAATGTTCCAATCATGAGACTTGTCCTGCCAAGTCTCTGTGATGCCAAATAAGTCGTAATTTAGCTTATTTACTAATACTTCCTGTTCTTCCTGTTTATTCCCCATACTTCTTACATTATTGTATAGACATCTAAGATGTTGAGCAGATGCCCCCACTAATTTTCTTCTTGTTGCTTCTATGACCCTATTGTAATTTTCCATGTCCCACTCAAGATCTAATCCTCTGTTAAGGTCGCCTTGTTTTACACTTACCTGTGGGATTTTTGTCATATGCCCCTTATGAACTGAGTTTAAATCCCTCCTCACCAGGTTAGCGAATTGGTGTGCAAAGATACTCTTTCCCTTCTTGGTCGGGTGGACCCCATCTCTTCCCAGCAGACCTTCTCCCCAGAACAGCATCCCAAGGTCAAGGAAACTGAAGCCCTCCCATCGACACCATCTGCACAGCCATGCATTCATCTCCAGGATGCACATGTCCCTGCCTGGGCCTTTACCTTTAGTTAAGAGGATGGATGAGAACACGAACTGTTCCCCTTTTGCCCTAGCTCCCAGAGCCTTGTAGTCACTGTGATCTGCTCAAAGTCAGACCTGACAGTATCATTAGTGCCCATGTGGATGAGCAGCATGGGGTACTGATCAGAGGGACAGATGGGCCTCTGCAACTGTTCTGTAATGTCTAGGATGTGTGTCTAAGGATAGAACCAGAAACAATGGGTTTAAACTGCAGCAAGGGAGGTCTAGGTTGGACATTAGGAAAAAGTTCCTAACTGTCAGGGTGGTTAAACACTGGAACAAATTGCCTAGGGAGGTTGTGGAATCTCCGTCTCTGGAAATATTTAAGAGTAGGTTAGATAAATGTCTATCAGGGATGGTCTAGACAGTATTTGGTCCTGCCATGCGGGCAGGGGACTGGACTCGATGACCTCTTGAGGTCCCTTCCAGTCCTAGAATCTATGGGCTCCAGGCAGGCTACACACCTTCCGGACACATGTCAATCAGCAGACGGATGCTTCCATTCCCCTCAGAAGGGAGTCCTCAACCACCAGCACTCTACATCTCCTCCTCTCAGGTGCAGTGGCCATGAGTGTACCACTTTGGGGTTCTGAGTGCATTCGATAGGTGTCTGAGTGCAGGAACACCTTTAAAAATCTGGGCCTTCATCTCTCTCTGCCCCAGCTGCCCATCTATAAAAGATCATAGTCCTATTTCCTACCCACTGTCTGTCCTATTTAGACTCTGACCATTTGGGGGGAAGGTCTGTGTCTCACTAGGTGAGCCCAGCACAACCCAATCTCCGTTATTAATAGCACACTTATCCAAACCAAAATCCAGCTCTGGACTTTTTCTAAAACTTTCTCCTGTGCCCGTGCCCAGGTGGTCCCTGATACAGGGGGCAAGATAAGAAGAATCAAGTGATGGTCTACCTCAGGGGTCGGCAACGTTTGGCACGCGGCTCGCCAGGGTAAGCACCCTGGCGGGCCGGGCCAGTTTTATTTACCTGCTGACGTGGCAGGTTTGGCCAATTGTGGCCCCCACTGGCCACGGTTCGCCGTCCTGGGCCAATGGGGGCGCTGAGAAGCCGTGGCCAGCACATCGCTCGCCCGCGCCACTTCTCGCCGCCCCCATTGGCCCGGGATGGCGAACCGCGGCCAGTGGGGGCCGCGATCGGCCGAACCTGCCGCATCAGCAGGTAAATAAAACTGGCCTGGACGGTCAGGGTGCTTACCCTGGCGAGCCACGTGCCAAACGTTGCCGACCCCTGGTCTACCTGAAGCCAGCTATCCCAGAATCTGTCTTTCCAATATAGTTGATTATCAGAGGTGTTCTTTAGCTGCAGATTCCTATGGGCGCACCTCTGAAAATCAGGCCCTTGGGTCATTCTGACTTTTCCTGTGATGTAGTGTATGCTAGATGCCAGGTAAAAAAGAGTGCTATTGTATTCCCACCTCTGTTATCTCTGATTCTCTCTGAGGTTGAAATAAACACATCTGAATTATTCACGTTCACTACCAAGGTATCTTAACAGAATATATGACAGAGGGAAGAAAATGAGGGATGTCTTTGTTTCACACAGATGAGATCAATGTACCATGACTCAAATGATTATCTGAGACAATTCATAATTATTCATGGGACAAATCTTCATTCAATGGCAGAAATGTTCCCGAGACTATGAGCTCCACCATGCAAGGTTCTGAGCCCTAGTCTCAAATTATCTATTGTGCTGCTTAAACCAGGGTTTGTGGCTTAAAGACTTTACATAATTCTCTTGTTGCTGCGGGTCTGAAACAGCTAGCCCAAGGCTTTTATTGGTTTTGAACAGAAAGATTATATTTAGGCTAATATTCTGGGAGCTTTTTATGAACTAAAGAATTTTACAATGGTTTATAATTGCCTGAAGTTGTTACTAAAGACAAAATCGGTGTCAGTGGCCCTGAAAAATGAACTGGAGTGGTCAGTCCTCAAGCCGTGTGCAAGCCGTTCCCTAGACTGATGAAGAAAGGTGCAGGGAACTGAGAGCAGGGGAATGTGCAGTGTGCTCAGCAGAGTGAACTGCGCCCGCGCCACACTGAGAATCAGGATGTTCTATTCACAAATCACAAACAGATTCTTCCTGACTTTTATTTCAGGAGAACAACAACAAGCAAATATAAAGTCCCCATCAGAAAGCACAGGGTGTCCCATTCTGTGTTGCTAGCAGCCATTTGAAATGTCTCGGAGGGGCGGCTTCTCCAGACAGACTGTTATCTGCCTGCCCCTGTTTTATACCAGGCCCATCACTGTGACATCTGTGGGCTCACTTCACATTTAAAGTATGATACACAGAAAGCAGCCTTGTGCTAACATAGCTGCACACACCCCCTTGGGGAGCAGTGGGGAAGGGGGAAGGAGCAGGAGGGGAGGGGAGCTGTGAGGTACTCAAGGAAAAGGGCTTCATTGGAATCAAGTGAATTCAAGTGATGTGTATAGTGGCCATTTCAAGGACTTGGTTATTCCTAATGCCAGCCCAGAGTAGTGGCTACTCCGATGTGTTTAAGAGCTACACTTTGAAGAAAGATGCATATAAAGTAGAGATGACCCAGAAATGTGTCTGAGGGATATAAGAAAACAATATCCCTCCCACCCAGCTCTCAGTGCCCCCTGACATTACACTGGGTGCAGGTTCTCCCAGCCCATATCAACCAGACCCTCCATGTTTGTTCACCCTATTGGATCTCTCAGCCACTCTAGCACTCCTACACCTCCTCTCTTAGATGGGACCCCCTGCAGGCAGGAAGGTTATTCTCTCCACAGGAGATTAGCACAGTTTAATGCAGCCTTTCATCTAATCAAAGGTAGGTGCAAGGTAATGGCTCCCGGCAACCCAAATTAGAATAATACAATCAGCTGATGTTTTGCTGAGGCTGGTACAGAAAGATGAGACTGACTACTTATTGCACACACAATATTGCCTGATTATTCAATGAGCTATTGTATAATCCTAACCAGGCATGTGCAGATAGGGTAACCAGGAGAGCAAAACTACCGTGGTTTGCATTGTTTCAGAACTCTGGAACGTGAGACACATGCGAAGCCTAAGTCACAGATTTGCAGTATCATGTGGATTTTAGATATTTGAAGGCCAGCAACAGATTTGATGAGAGAACCACTTTTTCCCATTTAATTCAGACACAGTGAGTGTATTGCTTTTAGAGAAAAAAGACATGTATTCTCTGTTCTCTACAGCTCCCTTGACTCTGCCATTTGATTCCATGCAATAATGGAGCAGTTCAGGGAAAGGTCGTGTGATTATAACATCAGAGATTACCGAGCCAATTGGAATGACACAGGTAACTTTAGTTTTGTACAGGTGGATACTAACCCAAATCCTGGGCTGGAGTTTTTGGAGCTGTTTAGACATAAGCTTCAGCATTAGCCCATCTCAACGGTGGGCCAATCAAAACCCTAGATCTGAACTTGCCCATACTTCGAGGCAGTTGAGATCTGGACTGCTCCAGTTCCTCTGCAGTGATTATTAATACTTAGGTATCTATCTAGTAATGTGGAAGTATGTGGTATTTTACATGCTGTGCCTTACATCCAAGGATCTCAGAGTACTGCCCAAACGTGAGTCAGTTAATTTGAATATTCAAAACAGAAAACGATATCCCTGTTTCCAAGTGGGAGATGAGTTAAGGACACGGAAACTGGATCTGGATTTCAAACACCCCAAATATGGGAATGTTTGGACCCACGTCCATGAAAATGGATACAATCATAAATCATTTTGTTTTTTGCTAGCTGATGACAGTTTGGGGGATTTTTGCTGGTTTTGTTGTTCTATTCAACACAGAGCTGCGCACTCTCACACACTCACAGACGTGTCTATGTCTGCCCTCTCTCTCACACAGACACATACATACACCTTTTTCTTCGTAAGTTTAAGATCTGCAATAGCGAATCCTAAGCATTTCCATTTATGTAGAACACCACTTCACTTTTAGACAAATAGGAGAAGTCCTTGTGATTAAATAATTCCCCTCGCTTTCTATTCATCCCTTGTGCTATAGATCTGTTGGATACTAGTGTGTGTGTGTATATAGATACATATATTTGATTTTATGCGAACTACAATAACCTTCAGCAAGATAATCTCACCTGTCTCTGGAGTGTTAATCTTCATTTCCAACAGCCACTTTCTCTTAAATCCGACCGAAGGCAATTGGGGCTGGCAGCAGAAGGGCTTCTTGTGGTCTGAACTAACAGGAGTGGAGCCAGAAACGGAGAATGATGCTGACAAGCTTAAGAATCCTGTTTAAATTACACAGCCACCATTGAGATTTCGTTGAAGCTGATCATTTTTGTGATTTGCTGTGTGTTTCCCAATAACCAGACTCCTGCTATAATTACACCTGTATTTTTCTCTTTTGTTTTTAATAAGCATTTTAAAGTGCAGGGGCTGAGGCCCTGGGACTGGGTGTCAAGGTAACTGGACAGTGGATTAAGAATTCAAATACGAAATTCCTCTTGATTTCCATACAGACCCCATGGAATTGTTGTTATTTTTTAAAGTATTTATGACATTGAATAATAATAGCCTAAAATGAGACAACTGTTTGTTTCTGTAGGGCACACTGGAAAAGATTAAAGGCCTAGCTGAGATCAGGGATACAATTTTCATAAGAACATAAGAACTGCCGTACCGGGTCAGACCAAAGGTCCATCAATCCCAGTATCCTGTCTACCAACAGTGGCCAATGCCAGGTGCCCCAGAGGGAGTGGACCTAACAGGCAATGATCAAGTGATCTCTCTCCTGCCATCCATCTCCATCCTCTGACAAACAGAGGCTAGGGACCCCATTCCTTACCCATCCTGGCTAATAGCCATTAATGGACTTAACCACCATGACTTAACCAAAAAATCCTATTTTTTAAAATGGCACTTTCAAAAGCATATAAGCGACTTAGGAGCCAAAAATCCTATTTTTTAAAATGGCACTCTCAGGCACTTAGGTGCCTATATCCCATTGACTTTGAATGAGGCGCCTAAGTGACTTAGACACTTTTGAAAATTCCACCCCAGTCTAATTAATACAGTGTTGAAAATGGCTGCAGCAGCTGATGGGCTGTCTACACTGGGACTCACAACACTGTTGTGCCTTGTGTGGGTGGACTGCATGCGCATTAATTCAGTGGGCAAGAGCGGGAGGAACGGAGCAACCATACACTGTAGCAACCCTGTGAATTCTCAGTAGGAGCTTTCACTCCCTACCTCAAGATAAAAGTAATAAAAGACTTAAAACACACTGGAGAGTAGAGGACCCAGCACAGGGCTTTAAGATGGTCTGGCCATTGTTGTCACAGAAGTGATAATGCTATGATAGCAGTTTACCCAACATGGGAAAACAAAGCTAATTTGGGTACAAATCAATGGTTAAAACATGATGATGATGATGATGATTTATTTACTATAGTTACATGAGTCTCCTTTTTCACCATGGCTGCTATGTGAGTTATCTCACAGCAGCCCTTCGGAGAATGAACTGAAAACTGCCTGGCAGGATTTATGAGGCTGGATGGCTAGATGGCTCCCACAAGAACTCCCTTCTGATGCGTCAAGGGTTCTGAGAAGGATCTCGTCCGTCTCATGTCGAGAAAGTCACCCGTCAGCTCCAGATCGATTTCAGACCCAAAAGAATCAGTTATTGTTTCAACTTTTATGTAACATAATACAATATCCTTAATATAGTATCATAGAATCATAGACATGTAAGGCTGGAAGAGACCTCAAGAGGTCATCAAGTCCAGCCCCCCTGTGCTGAGGTAGGACCAAGTAATCCCCCTAGACCAGGGATCGGCAACCTTTGGCACGCAGTCCATCAGGGAAATCCGCTGGAAGGCTGGGATGGTTTGTTTACCTGCAGCATCCATAGGTTCAGCTGATCGCAGCTCCCATTGGCTGCAGTTCGCTGCTCCAGGCCAATGGGGGCTGCGGGAAGTGGTGTGGACCGAGAGATGTGCTGGCCGCCACTTCCCACAGCCCCCATTGGCCTGGGTAGGTGAACTGCGGCCAGTGGGAGCTGCGATCGGCCAAACCTGTGGATGCTGCAGGTAAACAAACCGGCCCGGCCCGCCAGGGGCTTTCCCTGATGGGCCGCATGCCAAAGGTTCCTGATCTCTGCCCTAGACAATCCCTGGCAGGTGTTTGTCCAACCTGTTCTTAAAATTTCCAGCGATGGGGAGTCCACAACCTCCCTTGGAAGCTCATTCCAGAACTTAAAAAATGTCTCTAATATCCAACATCAGTCACTCTTGCTGCAGATTAAGTCCATTATTTCTTGTCCTACCATCTGTGGACATGGAGAACAATTGGTCACCGTCCTCTTTATACCAGCCCTTAACAAATTTGAAGACTGTTATCAGGTTCCCTCCTCAGTCTTCTTTTCTCAACACTAAACATACCCAGTTTTTTAACCTTTTCTAACAGGTCAAGTTTTCTAAACCTTTTGTCATTTGTGTTGCTCTTCCCTGGACTCTCTCCAATTTATCCACATATTCCCTAAAGTGTAGCACCATGAACTGAACACAGTACTCCAAATGAGGCCTCACCAGTGCTGAGTATAGCAGGACAATTACCTCTTGTGTCTCTCATACACCACTCCTGTTAATAAACCCCATAATAATATTAGCCTTTTCCACAACTGCATCACATTTTTGGCTCCTGTTCAATGTGTGACCCACTATAACCCTCAGATACTTTTCAGCAGTACTACCACCTAGCCAGTTATTCTCCATTTTGTTGTGCATTTAATTTTTCCTTCCTAGGTATAGTCCTTTGCACTTGTCTTTATTGAATTTCATCTTGTTGACTTCAGACCAATTCTCTAATTTGTCAAGTTTTAGTTTCTCCTCCTGCCCTCCAAAGTGTTTGCAACCACTCATAGGTGTGTGTCATCCACTAATTTTGTAAGCCTACTCTCTACTATATTATCCAAGGCATTAACAAAAATATTGAACAGTACTG
Source organism: Trachemys scripta elegans (assembly GCF_013100865.1). Taxonomy (NCBI): domain Eukaryota; kingdom Metazoa; phylum Chordata; order Testudines; family Emydidae; genus Trachemys; species Trachemys scripta. Next base: position 72,090,306 of record NC_048307.1, on the reverse strand, counting down.
GACCCAGGAATGACCCCTGCAGGGCTCCATTAGATATGCCCTCCCAGTTTCAAAGCGAACCATTGATAACTACTGTATACGTATGGTCTTTCAACCTGTTGTGTATCCACTTTGTAGTAATTTCACCAAGACCACATGTCCCTAGTCTGCTTATGAGAGTGTCATGTCGGGACTGCATCACAGACCTTTACTAAGATCAAGATCTATTACATCTACTGCTTCCTTTCTGTCCACTAAGCCATTGTTCCTGTCAAAGAAGGAATTCATTCCAAACAAACATAATTTTTTCTTGACAAATCCATTCCTTCTAATCCTATTATCCTCTAGGTGCTTACAAGTTGATTGTTTAATAATTTGTTCCAGTATCTTTTGGTATCAGTTATACCAATTGGTCTATGATTCCCCAAGTCCTCTTTGTTTCTTCTTTTAAAGATAGGTATTATATTTACCTTTCCCCAGTCTTCTGGGACTTCATATGTCCTCTGAAAGTTCTCAAAGATAAGTGAGGTCCTGAGATTGCTTAAGCTGTTTCCTTAAGTTCCCTAGGAGGCATTTCATCAGGTCCTAATTACTTGAATACATTTAACTTATCTAAATATTCTTTAACCAGTTCTTCCCCTATTTTGGCTTGTCTTCCTTCCCCCTTGTTGTTAATATTACTTGCGTTGAGTATCTGGTCACCATGAACCTTTTTAGTGAAGACTGAAGCAAAATAGGCATTAAACACCTCGGTCTTCTTGATGTCCTCAGTTAGTAGCTCTCTTTCCCTGCTAACTGGAGTACCTACACTTTCCTTCACCTTTCTCTTGCTCCTAATGTATTTAAGGAACCTCATCTTATTTTCTGTTATGTCCCTTCCTGGCTGTAACTCATTTTGTGCCTCAGCCTTTCTGATTTTGTGCCTACATACTTGTGTTATTCTTTTGTACTCCTCCTTAGCAATTTGTCCATATATCCACTTTTTGTAGATTTCTTTTTTGATTTTCAAGGCATTAAAGAGCTCCTGATGGAGCCCTACTGGTCTCTTACTGTTCTTCCTATCTTTCTTTCACATCAGAGTAGTTTGCAGTTGAGCCTTTAATAGTCTTCTTAAGAAACTGCTAGGTCTCTGGAACTCCTTTTTCCCTTAGATTTTCTTCCCCTGGGACCATACCTACCAGTTCTCTGATATTTCTAAAGTATGAATTTTTGAGTCCCTTGTCCTCATTCTGATTCTTTAACTCTTTCCTTAGAATCTTGAAATCTATCATTTCATGATCATTTTCACCGAAATTGCCTGCCCCCTTCAGATTCATAACCAATTCCTCCCTGTTGGTCAGAATAAAGTAAAAAATGGCTGTTCCCCTGGTTACTTTCTCTACTTTCTGAAACAAAATATTGTCCCCAATACATTCCAAGAACTTACTGGAAATTGTGTGCTTTGCTGTATTACTTTTCCAAGAGATATTTGGGTCGTTACCAGCTCTTATGTTTTGTATATATTTTGGATAATATAGTTTAATCAAAATGTTTCAATAAAGTCAAAATGGAATCTTTTTTTTTTCATTTAAAATTCTGCAATTTTGACTTTTCATCCTGATTTGGGATGAAACCAGATTTTGAAATCTTGGAATTTCCCATGGGGTAGAAGTTCCATATTTTGATCAGCTGTAATTAAATACAATTTGTGTCTGCTTGATACATGGGCTTAGTAGAAGAGGCAGGCAGTCTAGGTACAATGGGGTTCTGTGTCCCTTTTCCAGATATAAAGTATGCTCAAGTAGTTAGAACACATGACTGGGAGCCAGGATTCCTATGTTCCATTCCCAGCTCCAATCCTTGCTCACTAAATCTTTCTGTGTCTCAACCTCACCAGCTCTACTATGGGTTGTCTTGAGGTAATAAGGATCTTGAGAGACTTACATAATAATGTTCTAAAAGAATGTTGGGATCCTGGCATAAAAGGTGTTATACAAACATTTAAGGTCTAAACACTACTCCAGCCAAATAATGCTCGCATCTTATTGACCCCACAAATAATTCATAAACTTAGGAACCAGGGAGTTACAGGTTCCAGGAGTTCTTGGCTTATACAAAAAGCACCATTTTTATAAAGTGAACATTGCTGTTCTTTGAACTCGGTAGAGTTTACTAGTCCATTGTAAACTCCCCAAACATCCAGCTATTTCTCAATGTAAACTTTTTACCTTTGCAGATCACCACAAAAAGATCTTTTGTGTTGCTTATAAACTTGCCAACATCTGAAGAAGGGACCTGCATCCAGCCCAAGGACTGTGTATTATGTAAATCATTTGCTGATTCTATAACAAACACTGCACACAATCTTGTCTACATATTTACAAGTTGGAATCAGTTTCTAGTTGTAATTGAATCAGGGCTGGCCCCACAAACCTGGTGAGCCACTATCTCTTCATCAGATCAAGTTCAGACAATATTGAAACGAAATGAGATAACTCTTAACTGGAAGATAATTCTGGGTAATATGCAACTAGCCAACCCCAAGCATTCCTTTTTCTTCCAGAATTTCTAAATACAGTCAGTGTTACAGCACGGAGCTTCTGAACTGGAGAAGGGCATACAGCTATGGACACATTTAACCCTGTTCAGACTCTCTAGCTTGGTGTAAAGCAATACACATGGGAACAGTAGACATAAAACACCATCACAGTCCATGATGGATGCAGGATGAAAGACCTGGAGAGGATAAGAAGCTTAACTCAGGCCTAGGCTCTATGTTACTGTACGGATGAGTGTTAACACCCTAAGGGGACTGAGGAGGGAGGAGAAGGCGGAGTGCAGGTGTCGTACAATGGTTTCAAAGTGCAAGAAATGATGAGGCTGGCCCTTTCTCAAGAGCTTAGATGCAAAATTGGTTTCCTGGAGAGAAAACATAAGAAACCTGGCAACCTAAATATATTTAAAGGCCTTACAGCTCTCTAGGGAAAATTCTGAGGCTACTGAAGTGGAAAAAGCATTTGCTAAGATTAACGAGGCATTTTTCCTTGGGGAAAAAAATTGACACAGCAAACAAATATTTGGCAGAAGACTGGAAAAGGGGGTGGGAGGGAGTGGTAGTAACACCACCATCACCAAGGACTGGGAAATCCAGTCAGAGGAAGGATCCAGGCTGCATCTCCTTTGTCTTTTACAAAACTCCCTAAGGGCAAAGCGAGATAATGTTCCATGTAACGTTTCTAGAAGAGCTGACTTTGCAAACAAAACTAACAAAGGTTCCAAAAGACAAGCTTCCCAGGTAGACGTTTCAGCATGAAAAGCAAACGAGAGCATTTACAGAGTTAACATTGAGCAGGCTTCTATATCTGAGGCTTGGGTAAGCACAATGAACCAAGTGGCTGTTGTTACCCAAACCTGTATATAACGTTGACATTTCCTGTTTGCATAGGTGCTGCAACCAGGGGTGCTGGAGGTGCAGCCGCATCCCCTGGCTTGAAGTGGTTTCCCTCATATAGATCAGTGGTTCTCAAATTTTTGTACTGGTGACCCCTTTCACATAGTAAGCCTCTGAGTGCAACCCCACCCCCACCCCCTTATAAATTAAAAACACTTTTTAATATATTTAACACCATTATAAATGCTGGAGGCAAAGTGCGGTTTCGGGTGGAGACTGACAGCTCATGACCCCCCCATGTAATAATCTCGCAACCCCCTGAGTGGTCCCAACCCCCAGTTTGAGAACCCCTGATATAGATTGTTTAGTTTGGTTCAATGGCTCTCAGCACCCCCACTATACAAATTGTTCCAGCACCCCTGCGTGGGAGTGCATGTGCAAATTGGGTGATTGTGTAGGGAAACAGCTAGCTCACCGTCCAACTGGCCAGGTTTGTGTGCAATCAACTGATTTGTCCTGTAGCTGCAGAAGCTGTATGTACAAATGTAGGTGCAAAATTGCATGGGTGGAGTTTGGGCCTCTCCTTCAGCAGGTATGTCCCTTGTAACATATGAGCGCCTAGTATAAATCCACTCATCTCCTGTGTGTTTGTCACCTCTCACCCATGCTAACCACCTAAGAGCCCTCGTGGTTTAGTGCACAAAAGCTCACTAGAAGCTGCAGTGCATAAACTATGACATCACATTTGTTTCCCTGGCAGCAGCTTGTGACAAATGATTAGAACTTCTCTGCAGGGTCAAGCAGAAGTTGGGAGGGAGAAACCCTTTTACTAAAAACACAGACATAGCACTGCAATGATCATAAAGGGACCACTGGAAAAATAGCAGCCATGTATATTTAGTGGGCTGAATCTCCTCTCACAGTGATGTAAACCAGGAATCAATGCAGTTACGCCAATATTATAAGAGGGGAATCACACCTGAAGCGAGTAAACCTCTTATTTTCAGACCCGATGCGGTGCAAAAGCCCATCTTGGAAAGCCTGGTTAGTATTAACCTTACTTGAGTCTACTGTGAGCTGAAGATGAGAGAGGAGATATGAAGCTAAAGGCTCTCCCTTCTGGAAATGTACAAGATGGATGTAAGTACTTGGAGTGTATATTCCCCTCAAGTCAATGACCTGGTTAAGGCTAATTACTACACACTCTCACTCTAAATTAAAAAGGACCTTAATAACTGGAAGGACTGTATGATTAACTGGCTTGGAAGATTAACTGTGATAAGAATGGTGTGATACTTCCAGGTTTCCTCGACGTTATCTATTTGTCACTCTCTGAATATACTGTATGGGCCTGGAAGGTCTGTTTCCAAAGGTCCGGAAAATGAATTAGTAACAATTTATTGATAGGGGATGGGCGGAATGAGGAACGTTTTCAAGCACTAACCAACCTGTGCTTCGGAGGAAGTCAGTCGCTCATGTTACGTTTGATCTCTGGGACTCTGTGCAGCAGGTCAGACCAGTCAATGATGCTCTATTGCCCCTTTCATCACCTATCTCACACTTATTGCCATGGATATGTCACCGGGCAAACATCAGACCCCCGTGGGGAGCCTACAGCTGGGGAAGGCCTCCTAGCACATTTGCCTGTGAATTCAGTGGAGCGGAAAGGTGTTGGATTGATGGCTCTGGAGAGTGATGTCCTGATGTACCCACAGAACAGATGCAGCACATAACGCCAGTGCTAGTCTCCCCATACAGCTGTCTGCCAATGTTCCTAGGTCCCGTCCTGAGGGGACCGTCTCTAGCAGTGACAGGTGCTCATGGGTTGTCTACTGAGAATGCCAACTAGGGGAACAATCGGGGCTGTGTTTCTAGAAAAATAGACTATAAAATACCCCAAAATACACAACGCTTGTGCCATCTGTGACAGCAATTGCTAAAAGTTAACTCCACAATCACTAGAAATAAATATTTCTCTAGGGCATCTCAACCCTCAAATCACTGGGACACTATTCTGATTTAACTGCAAATCCTAAAATATAATAGGTACTTACGTATTTTATCTGATATTAAAGGCCTCAAATGCTTAACACATTGGGCTCTGCATGGCAGCTCAGCTGGAAAGCAAAATCGTTCTTTGAAACCCTGTAATAAATCAATTCCTTTATGTCTCAGTGCAATCAGAACAGCTAACAATTAGCTACCATGTGCTAACCTACCCACATTAGCTAAGCTATCTATCTCCTACTACTTACTGCAGCATCTGAGAAGCTCCCAATTAAATAATATAGTACCACTATGTTTTATTACTGGATTTTTGTGAGTGTGAGAGTCTGCGTGCACTGCCTCGAACCTGGGATAGTAAAGGCAGAGGCTGTTCAAGATACCTCACTCACAGCTCTGCCAATGCAACTCCATCCTGAACTGTTGCTTTTTCTGGCTATTCCAATCCTGGGCTTCCACACCATTCTGTTCCTTCAACCCTGATCTGCAATGCCACCTGCTATTCGGTTGATGAGCCCTCAATCCCAAGCAACAGCACTCCCTGCTATTGCACTGCTGACATCTCCTATGCAGACAGTGTCAATCCAGACAAATTGTGTGATGTTTTGTGATGTTGACAAATGGGGACTAGAGTGAGACCATTAAACTCATGTCCACTTTTGCCCTGAGCAGGATTCGAACTTACATCTCCAGTGGCAAGAGCCTAACACATTCTCAGTTGTCCTTCACTAACTAGGCCAAGGTCAGAACAGGCTGAAGCAAAGATTTGAGTTTAGTCTCATTGGAGAAGAAGAGACTATGAGGCAACCAAAATGTTTTTCAAAACTTATAGGGACACAGTCTTCTAGAGAACTTTTAGCCTCCACTATTTTTTTTTTTTTTTTAGGAAGAGTTTTATAAGATCCAATACAAATACAAATGTTGTCCTGATTCTTTAAAAATTCAGTTACAGCACACGTACATAGAATTACCAGACTGGTCCATCTAGTCTAGTACCCTGTCTGACAATGGCCAATACCAATTGCTTCAGAAAAAAATGCAAGAAATCCTGCTGTAATTATTAATGGGATAAACTGCTTTTAAGGAAAGTCTCTTCCTAACCCACTGGTAACTGGTTGGTTTATGCCATGAAGCATAAACTCTTGGGTTTTTTAGAAAGATATTATGATTATTACTCTGAATTTTCTCATTATTCATACCGAAGTCCAGTCCTTCCTAAATGTGCTTGGTTTGTGTTTGACAATGTTAAAGATTCCCCTCCAGTGCTGGGAACCCAAGTATTAGCACCATTGGGTGACTGTGGGAGAATCAGAAAGTAAAACTGAATAGAAATACAAAGTTAAACTAGCTAGATTAGTTTCACTGAGTGTCTGTGGTTCTCTACCCTTGATGCTATAGAGATTCCACACATAGCAAACAGACAGAAGCAAAAATAAACAAACAACATAAAGAGTGGAAAGTAAATATGATGTTTAAAATTCTTTCTGTTTTAATCAGGTATGGTGTGCAGCTAGTAACACAGGTAAGGGTTATTTCCCTTTTTTCTCTTGGTAAGTGTCCCTTTTGGAATGAGATCGATAACATTGATAGAGATAAATAGTTCACCCTGGTGAAGGGTTCAGAAACAATGAGACGTGATCTAAAACGTAGGAATAAATTGCCATCAGCTCTAGTAGTGAATTTTTATTTGCCAGCATCTAAATTATGTCAGTACTGAGTGAGCAGAGCAGGAGGAGGGGGCACTGCACAGAGGAGAAAGCTCCTATTTATGCACAAAGACATTAGTAATCAGCAATGATGGAAAATGAAATACAGAAAACACACATGACAGTTTAATAGGATTTTTCTAGCGTCGGATATTCTTTCAAAGTTTACATGAATCCGACAAGGCTCTTTAACAAATTCCTGTTCGCTTTTAATAGAGGTTAAATAGATTTCAGCAAATCCTAGGCCAGATTTATTAAATATTATGTAGATTTTTACAAATCCACCAGAGATACAATAACAGTTATTTTTGAGTTAGCAAACCTTCCTTCGCACTTGTTGGAGATCTTTGTAGATTAAACAAGGAGCCAGGTCTAGCAAATGTTGAAATTTAATATTTGGAGTCAGACTGAATAAACGACAGGCAGATTTATGCAATGACGTGTTTGAGATCTAACAAATATTGTCTCATCTCAAGAAAATAAATGTTAAATAAGGATGACTCTAATACGGTTCAGAAAGACAAGAGCTCCATTTACAAATCTTTTATGTATTTAATAAATACATTTATTAAATGAAGTGAAGTGCTCATTGGAGATTGTATCGATGTAAGGAATTCATCTCCTGTATGACTTAGCCAGACTAATTCTCCATTTATTAAATGTTCCTGAGATTTAGAAAGACTGCATCAGGCTTAATATGCATCTGGTAAGCTCAGTAAAACATTCATAACAAATGGCAGCCAGCGACAGGCTTGGAAAGAAGTGTCTTCATCCCTGTTGATGAGAAAGAGGCATTTGAGAAGAAATGAATAAAAAGCCTCTTGGAAATGAGTGGTTGTATTATTCATACTGTGTAGGTGGGAAACCAAGAGGAAGGCAAAGGTGCAGATAGGAGAAAGGCGAGCTGACATGCAGAAGTAGAGGGAAAGGTGAATCAGAGTGGGCGTCTGGTGGGGTTATGTTTGCATAAGCCTTGTAACTTATTACATTGAGATTTAAAACAAGCTTAAATAATTGAATTCAGTGCTGGTGAAAGATGCCAGCTGGCCAGACTTGGAGGCTGATGCAGACTGACTGCATAGAGACACTGGGCAAATAGAATCTTGGTGCAAACATCCATCTGATAATTTGCATCTCCCTTGCTCTGCAAGGTCCACCTATGAATGCAAGAGGTTCAGTCAGTCTCCATAGTCTACTCAGTTCTTGGCCTCCATGCAGGGACTGCCGGAAAGGGGGCTGGTTGTTTTGGTGGTTTTACAACAGGGACACCTGTATGCTAGGAACTACAGTGAGACTATCGGACCATTCACATGGGCCACCTATCAGCTGTCAGATGGTCACAGCTCTTGGTCACTACTGGTCTGGAGTGTATCATGCTAAGTAACGTGCCCAGCAGAGTACATATAAATTAGGTAATTCCAGTTGAGGGTGTAGGGGTGGTCCTGGTGACTCTAGGTTTGTGCTTAATGATATCATCAGACCCTCTGGCTGCAATTTCAGCTGTGCACTCTACTGCTTGGAGTGCAATATCACTTGCATGAACTCCGACAGCAACTTATAATTATCCTCAGGTTTGCTATATGCTCAGATTTGGGGTGTGATTTGATTTAGTCACGTATTTCCATGTTTAACAAATTTGCTTTATATTCAGAATTTTACAGATTATATTTACTAACCCCAAACCTTTAATACCATCCCCATGGCTACTTTAAAAGATACAGTAACTTAAATGTGAAAGAGAACTAAACCTACATTTGCCAGATATATCATTCATAGTTGGCTCCCTGCACATGGATGACTTCGGAATATCCAAGACTTGCCAGGATAGGAAAGTCTGACCTCATGCTTTGACCTCATGGCTTGAGGTCCCAATATTTGGAATGGCATCATTTTATCCAGTTGGTGTCTTCAAATGGAGCAATTTTATGAGTCCTTTTTTGCGGATCAGTTTATTCCAGGTATGCTAGGAAGCCATACAACTGTTTCCAGTAAATGTGGGTGTGTAAAGATCTGATCTGACCCCTAACTATGAAGGTCAGGTGGACTTGCCCGTCTCCCATACTACATACACCCATGGACACTCGCTGGTTTGGCTACAGAGGTGGGAATTCTCTAAATCAAGACTCAGCAGTGAGGTGCATGATGGTGAGCATTGGCCATGCCTCTCTGGATGGGTAGCCATCCATTTCTCACCAAACACCCAGGGTCTTTGTGCAGCATGCGCTAGGTTCAGTGTAAAACATGGGATAGATTCTTGGTGGGATGGGCACAGCCTCTTCTCCGGTTGTGCCAAAGGTTTGGTCAGAAATCTAGCGAGAATCATCCCTTAACTTTCAGCAGGTTAACTCAGCTCCGGTTCCATGGCCATGCATCTCCATGTCACTGCTGGATAGAGCTGTACCCGGGTTTGAGTCTTGTCTGTGGTGAGTGGAAGGATTTGCACACATACAGCAAGGCTGGCAGTGAGGGGTAGAGTCCACTGATCGGCCATATCTGTGCAGACTGTCAGAGATGCTGTTCCTATGTAGTTCAGGAGGGGGTGCTTTTTACAGTGCTCTTCTAATCACAGTTGTCTGCTTCCTGCGCCAGGTCTAAGCTGTCGCTAGCCCTCTCGGGTCCAGAGGGACAAAGCAAGTAGATAGTGAGCGGGGGTCCAATGGGGAATCCAGCCATAATACAATAGACCTATTTACCACTGGCTGATGTCGTTTCAGAGCAGATCAGCTACAGAGATTTCCCAAAAACCATCTCTCAGAGGAGATAATAATCTTAATTGAAATCAGAAAACCTTCAAGTATCTTTGTGCGTACAGTAATAGCAAGACATTTAAAATCACAGTGGGATTAATAATTGGAAGCAACGTTCTATCATTTTTGTTCTGTTTTCTTTGCAGGGAGAAGAGGCGCTTGGCTATAATTCCAATGCACCACCCTGTTCCCTCTGAGAAATAACCACCAAGTTTAGAAGCATGCTGGGGTGCTTCTGTCCTGAGATTGCTGGTGGGGGGGAAAGGGGTAGAGATGGGATGAGACTTGATTTGGTATTCTCAGTAGAGGAGTGATTGGAGATCACACTGCCACCCTTAGCCTGATGGAAATGAAGCTATTTAACATTCTGCCATGCTACACGGGAAGAAAAGAGAGAGCACAAGGGCTGTGCTGTGATTCAGCTCACACCATCCTTTTCAGAAACAATTATAAAATGCAAATACTATGGATACCTCCTTAACAGAGCAAATCTATCCATTGCCTGCCTCTGTTCTTTTATCAAGCATCTATTTAAGGGGAGCTTTTTCCCCCATGCAATGCACTGTTCATACAAGCTGTCGATCAGAGATCTCGCTTGCTGTGCCATGCGGGTGTAATCTAATCCCCAATGCTTACTGTGCCGCGTCTGATAATGATCGTGTTGTGCACTTACCGATGTTGTGCAGCCTTTCATTAAAGGATCTCAAAGTGCTTAATTTATTAACACTTACTGGGTGGTAGAGAGGTATTATTATCCCCATTTTACAGATGGGAGGACAGAGTGGTATAGCAACATGTGCCAGCCACAGATTGCAAAGATGAATGAACAAGGCCCTACACTGACCGGCAGGAAAGCTCATTTAGTGGCTCGGATAAAAGGTGCTAAAGAAATGCAAAGCATTGCTAGTGATTAACGCATTTGTTCTGAAAACCAACCTGGCACTTGTTCCATTTCACCACATGCAGGGTCTCTCCCTGCTGGAGATTTCTTACCTCTTGAGCAGATTTCACAAAGAGCACCGCCACATTCCATTCAGGGCTGGAGATGGTAAAAATGCTCAGGGTACAAAGGTGCCAAATGTCAGCCTGAACACAGACAGCAACCCTGCACACACTGAAATGAATCCAGGACCACCTGGAACGTGCTGGCAGTCATTGTGCTGCACGTTGGGGCCATTCAGAACTTCACAGCAAGACCAGGTGTAGAACTCGGATCCTCCTGTTCCAAAAGCACAGGGCTCACCACTGGAGCTGAAGAAGAACCTCCTCTAGTTATTAGCAAGAGAGAGACTATGACACACAATTAGACAATTCTGATTCCACCCAGTAGGTGTCAGCAGTGACACATACACATTGGCCAGCATGTTACAATATTTTCATTCTCACAACGGCTCCCGTATACTACAAGAAGCTGAATTTAATGTGTATTTTACCAATATATTTTTCTCTCTTCAGCAGGATTTTCAAAATAGATCATTCAAAATTAAGGTAATTTTTCTCCCCCTCTTCTAAGCAATGGACTCACTCCACATCTCATGTGTGTGGGAAATAAAATTTAAATGAGATTCAACACTTATTGGGAAATTTTGTTTTAAAATGCTGTGTTACGTTCTTGCTTCTATCTCCTTGCAGCAATCAGTTTAAGAGTCTCTAGTTAATTCAGGTGACAGGTCCAATGGTGTGAGACATGGATAAATCTGAGGCTTAAAGTTAGAATAAAAGAGAAATCAAATGCAATTGGATTTTATATTGTGCCTTTCACACTGCGAGTGTTGTTATTCATGTTTATAACTATCTATCAAAATGCAAAGAGGAGGGGGGAATTGCAGGAAATGAAATGCCAAAAACTAACTATATTTAAATGATGAGCAGCTGAAGAAAGCCAGAGAATTCAAAGTTTAAAAGGACACCATCAGGTTCAGTTAGGCCCGGAATGTTGGTTTTGTTGAGAGGAGGGGAAGTGGCCTATATAGAGTGGGAGGCAGGAATTTATAAAACCTTATACAATAAGAACCTTGATAATTCTCACTTTGCTTTACCTGCGGGCTCTATTATCTTCGTACAAAAACACACCCTGGTTTCCCTCCCCGTTTCTCAACAAAGCTTTAATAACAGAGTGCTGTACTTAGATCTCACATTACTCAAACTCCATTACTTTTAACACAATACGCTACAGTACTTCCATGAAGCTACTAAACGGTGCCATAAGCAATTGAAAATGAACGACACCTGCTTAACTAAATGAACAAAGTGCGTTCTGTAATGCAGTATCTTTAATTTTTTTAAAATTGTGTTTGATTGCTCCCTCGTTAATTCCAAAAATTCAGCACTCCATGACATAACTTTTAGCCGTTAGTGTAACTTAGTTTGGATCTGTTTTGGAAGTAGAAATGACTGCCTGGTTTTGAAGTGAGTCAGTAAAACAGGTTTTATTCTTTTCTTTCTAGCCATCTTAGGGTTGTTTTTTTCTCTCGCCCATCATTGCAGTATGTGGGCACTTTCCACATGAAATCAAAGGCAGCAGCATAGTTTCTAGTGGTCTTCACAAGGACTGTGGTGCTTCTCCCTTTTGGGGTAAAAAATCTGCTCGATTGATTGTTTGTTGGGTTTGGTTGGTAGGGTTTAGCTGTAGAAGGAACTGCCAGTGCTGTGAGTGAAAAAGCCTTTCCTACGTAAGAATGACAAAGTTTTTCTTTCTTTTTGGAGGATGTGGTGGATTTAAACATTCTATGTAATACTGAGAACCCAAATACTATTTCGTGAGTCCCCAAACCAGTCTGGTTTCCCCGTCCATGCTGACTAAATGCAATGAGTAAACAAACTGCATCAATTGTGTTGAATCCATTAGACTTTGTGACACTGGGGCTGCGCTGGCCACCCTCCTGTAGCCTGAAGGTTGAGCCATTGCTCTTATCCCGCTGCTGACTGTCAGACCCTTACCTTAACATAGAGCCCTAGTGAAGTCAGCGATTCCCTGCCTGGGTAAAATGGAGTGCAAGTGTGGCGTACTCATTGCCATTTACTAGAAGAGGGGAGCTATAACTCATAGTTTGGGACTTGTCTTCTTGGGCTCCCCACATATTAGACTAGCAAATGCAGTGAAATAATCTCCACAACATTCTTTGTCTGGCCAGATGCAACTGCCTCCTCTTTAGTTGGGGTCAAATCCGGCTGTCGTTTCTCAAGCAAAACTCCCATTTAGCTTGAATGGAAGACGTGACTGAGTAAAGACTTCAGGGTTAGATCTTGGATCCAGGGTCACTAAATGGTCTTTGTTGGTTGCTCACCAGGTAGGTGGGTATCTATTCGTTACCCTGTCTCCTCAATGTTGTTTTTTTACACAGATACCTGTTGCAAAATGAAAGGAGGTCTAACAGGGAGCCAAAGTTTTTCCTACATGGTAAGTTCCCTGAGCCATTTGGAAAGGGAGGAAAGAAAACTACATCCACAGCTCCTCACAAAATCTCTTCCACACACTACAAAAGGAACTGACATTTCATTTCCAGCCAGCAACTCCCCCAGCCTTTAAGAGGTTAAACATGCCGATGGAGCTGCCACTGTCTTTCTCTTGGCATCCCCTCTCCCCCAAAAAACAGCTTGTTTTTCAACAAAGCCAATTATCTTGAAATGATGGAAAATGATTAGTCATGTTAATTAAAAATATTTTTTCCCCACTCCTAAAAAGGTCAGCTTGTCAGCTGTATGGAAAATTGAGCCTTCATGCACTTTCATTTGATTTCCTATTCAAAGTCTAATTAGTTACAATTCGTTGTTAAGACATATTTTTTTTTGATAATGCCGACATTTTTGATCATTTCCCCTTTCATTATCATGGTGATATTATTATTATTATTATTATTTATTATTATCATATATATTCACCATTGCTGATTCATGAAATAATGAGCTAAATCTCATCCGACAGGTGCATTTGAAATCTGTAGACGTGAGAAGCACTGATCCTTTTACTTATTAACTGTGCTACAGGTTGCTTCTGTGCAGCCAGCTGTAGCTACTGCATTTAGACAGCAAGAAGATGAAGAGAGGTCAGTTATTATGCACACCAGTAGTTACCATAGGTTTCATCTTATGGCCAGAGAGACTCGCAGTTAGAACCGACCACATGCAGGACCCAGACAAGCTTTGGGTATTTCAGGGGCTGGGATTATAAAGGATTTCAGAGGCTGGGGAAGTTAAAGGGAGTAGCTGGAGCTGCGACATTTAAAGGACACACTCCAGAAAATGGGAAGGGGGTCCCCTTGGCTCACCAGCGTCTAAGTCAGCCTCGCAAATGGATCCCACTCTAGTGCTTTCTGGATCACTCAACCTGTGCCCATCAGCAAAGGAGTCTTTCTTAAAGGACTGCATAGATCAGTGATACTCAGACTGAGGCTCAGGTGTTGCAAGTGGCTCTTTAATGGGTCTCCTGCAGGTCTTCGCAGCACATGACATTAACATGCTGTGTGAATTAATTATTAATCCATCTAGATGCTTTTACTATGTTATTAACCAATTGTAGTTGATAAAGTAATAATACTTGGGTCAGTCATTTTGTTGTGAGAATAATATATAAACTAAATATTTCCCCTGTCATACTGTTTAAATAGGGATATATATAGTACTCTAGTGAATGAAACAATGAATTCGCACTACTGTGGCTCTGTTGGGTCATGTTGATCGCTAATTGGGCTCCTGAACAGCTGAGCTCTAAATCTTACTGGCATAGACTATAACGAGGGCTGTGCCAATCTGACTAGTCTTGTATGGCTCCCACCCGCCTGCTCGGAAAACTTCTTGTTTCCAGTCCCTCCAGTTATTTGTCAGTGTCTTGTCTTGTTCCTGTAGCTGGAGATGTCTGGCTCCAACAAGCTTTTGCCTACACATGTGCTCTGTCAGCAAGTGTCTAAGTATATCTGCAGGCAGCTGCCTGGTCATTAGACTTCCTTCTTCCTGAAGCAATAACAGTCTCGGCGGCCAACTCCAGAGTTGGTGATTTGAACTGGTGATTCGTGGACCTCAAAAGGTTCGACCTGCAGGCGCGGAGAAGCACCCGCAGAATTGGGTGACTAGTAATTAGTCGTAGTAGTAGTATTTCTGTTGTGCTTGAGGACCCCAAAGGGGGACCATGTTCTTTCATACTCAGACAATCAATGCAAAGACAGCCTTTGAGGCCAAAATATGGGCTTTAGATAAGATGCAACAGATGAATGGGCAGGCAAATGTGGGGAAGAGGGAGGAACAAGTTAACAGCAGAGTCACAGTGGTCTTACTAACCAACATGCATTTTATCAATATGAATCTGTTAGGCTGGAGGTCTCATAGTCCAAGGGTTTCCTATGAAATTTCTAGTATTTCTGAGTGGTCTGGATATACCATGTAGACTGCCTTTCTCCTTGCATTTCAGTGCTTCTAAACCCATCCAGGGTCAAGCAGTGCTGATAAAGAAACAGATCAGAATGGTAGAAAAGGTTCATATCAAGTTCTGGAGGAGGTTTCATGGTCAGGAAACATCCTTGATATTCCAGCCTAGTTCTCCCATCTGCACATTTAAGGTAATCAGACCAGTTGTACAGCTATGTTACTGTTATGGATCTGTTTCCAGTGTACTGCACCTATGAGTCGCTAAGGATTCTCATAGAGTTTAAGGTCAGAAGGGACCGATATGATCGTCTAGTCTGACCTCCTGTACAACCTAGGCTGCAGAATCTCACCCACCCACTCCCGCAACAAACCCCTAACCTATGTCTGAGCCATTGAAGTCCTCAAATCATCGTTTAAAGACTTCAAGGTGCAGAGAATCCTCCAGCAAGTGACCCGTGCCCCACGCTGCAGAGGAAGGCAAAAAAACCCCGGGGCCTCTGCTACTCTGCCCTGGAGGAAAATTCCTTCCCGACCCCAAATATGGCGATCAGCTAAACCCTGAGCATGTGGGCAAGACTCACCAGCCAGACACCCAAGAAAGAATTCTCCGTAGTAACTCAGATCCCACCCCATCTAACATCCCATCACAGGCCATTGGACATATTTACTGCTAATAGTCAAACATCAATTAATTGCCAAAATTAAGCTATCCCATCATACCATCCCCTCCATAAATTTATCAAGCTTAGTCTTGAAGTCAGATATGTCTTTTGCCCCTCTGCTCCCCTTGGAAGGCTGTTCCAAAACTTCACTCCTCTGATGGTTAGAAACCTTCGTCTAATTTCAAGTCTAAACTTCCTGATGGCCAGTTTATATCCATTTGTTCTTGTGTCCACATTGGTACTGAGCTTAAATAATTCCTCTCCCTCCCTGGTATTTATCCCTCTGATATTTATAGAGAAAAATCATAACTTCCCTCAGCCTTCTTTTGTGGTATGCAGACACAGATAGCCATTTTATATTCAGTTCAGCATAGATTATCAGAGAACACTCACACGCTGTGCTCTCATGGAGATATGACGTGGGTTCTTTCTTGTTTTCTCATTCTTTTCATCAAAAATAAAAGTCATTCACAACTGTAATATCTGTTTGCAACATACATGTGGAAAACCATACCAAGAACCAAACCAGAACGTGCATGATTTATAGGCAATCTCCATGGCTGAGGGAGTGCTGAATAAACCTGGACATTTCCCACCTGCAGTAGTTACATGTACAGCCACCTTTCCCATTCTCAGCATGGAGAATACCAAATATACCATGGTAAAGGTAAATATCATGGTGCATGGAACATCTTGGTTTTAACCGTGTCCATGGTAGAGTCAATGGTAGATTTTACCAGTTGAACTAGTGAACTAACTATATTGCCTGGGTGAATTCTGCCTGTTAGCTATCCATTTGCGTTTGCCTGCAGCAGCAGTTTTGCGTGGAACCTAAAGCCTTAATGAGGATGGAGAGGCTTCTGGGACTTGGTAGATTTGCCAAAAAGGCACCAAACTTAGAAGAGTGGAGCCAGAGATTCAGCTTGAGGATGGAAGAACAGCTTAATCAAGGGGTAAACAAAGACTCTGAACACCTGGAGTCACCTATTCCCCATAAGGAAATTACCTTTTGTGTTAATGAGGGTTTGTGTTTCCACGTTTCCTCCCATATAGCAGTCCCTAGACTCTTCAAATCGTGTAGCAAAGCCATGCTGAACTTAGAGCATAGTTAGTGAAAATAACAATAAAGTAAGGAAGAGCTAAGGGAAGAGCATTTCAATCCAATTCCCAACGTCTTAATAGAGCTCATCAACACGGAAAGACCATTCAGTAGTGCCAGTCAAATGAGAAACCACTTAGCAGAGCAGTAGTGTGGGAGATTAAAATGCCTCTTTGTAGAATATAAAGGTCACTGAGGCAGTAAACCCCCTAAACGGGAAGACGATGCATTTCACGCATGAGGGGCTTAGTCTGGGAGGATATGTGGTGACCATGTGAATAGATAATCCTGCCTGAGTGGAAATACATTTACAGACGTCATTCGAGGACTTAATGACATGCAAAGGAAATGGCAGCCTTGTGACCAGCTGTAGGTTAAGCGGTTGGGATGAATTTCTTGAGGATATACACAATTCAGTTGGCCCAAGAGGTTGGTTGGGCAAAACAGGTGTTATGCCCATTTTTCTGTGCTGTGCTAAAACACCTGCTGCTGAGGGTAGAGGCCAGAGACAGTCCAAATGGCTAAAAATTGAGAGATCAAAACTCATCCCACCCTTATTTCCAGTGGTGTCTGTCATCTGGATTTGGTACTGAGCTTAAATAATTCCTCTCCCTCCCTGGTATTTATCCCTCTAATATATTTATAGAGAGCAATCATATCTCTCCTCAGCCTTCTTTTGGTTAGACTAAACAAGTCAAGCTCTCTGAGTCTCCTTTCATAAGACAGGTTTTCCATTCCTCAGATCATCCTAGTAGCCCTTCTCTGTACCTGTTCCAGTTTGAATTCATTCTTCTGAAACATGGCAGACCAGAACTGCACACAGTATTCCAGATGAGGCTTCACCAGTGCCTTGTATAATGGTACTAATACCTCCTTATCTCTACTGGAAATACCTCACTTGATGCATCCCAAGACCCACATTAGGTTTTTTCACGGCCATATCACATTGGCGGCTCATAGTCATCCTGTGATCAACCAATACTCCGAGGTCCTTCTCCTCCTCTGTTACTTCCAACTGATGCGTCCCCAGGTTATAACAAAAATTCTTGTTATTAATCCCTAAATGCATGACCTTGCACTTTTCACTATTAAATGTCATCCTATTACTATTACTCCAGTTTACAAGGTCATCCAGATCTTCCTGTATGATATCCCGGTCCTTCTCTGTATTGGCAATACCTCCCAGCTTTGTGTCATCCGCAAACTTTATTAACACATTGCCACTTTTTGTGCCAAGGTCAGTAATACAAAGATTAAATAGGATTTAATACTTATTGGGCCAAAACGGTTTTGAATTTGCCCCTGTGTCCTTTCCCTGCTACAGAAATTGCCTGAGTGTTTTTGGTACTTACATGCCCCAAAGCCTGACACCTTAGAAATGAGAGAGAGAGAGAGAGAGAGAATTTTGTATAGTTATTTTATATGGCATCACAATCATTTTACACACATGGGCCAAGAATTATAGGCAGCATAGGTAGTGCCACTTATAGTTAAATTTGCCTGACGCTTTCCATTATAAAACTCTTCTTTTTAGCTGAGACTGAGATTAGGGAAATATACATTGTTTTTCTCACGTTAAAAACATTCTTCTAACCTTTTCATTCAGAAGTGCTAAGACGACAGCACCATAGAAAAGCACAGCAGGAAATTAATAATTCTGTATTCAGTGCAGGGTTTGGAAAGTGTGCACTAAATAATGCATGGGACCACTCACTGAATTATGAGAAAAAGAAATATCGACTAGCTACTCGCTCAGGCAGCACTGTCCACCCTGTGTACTGAATGAGGCAGGGGTCCTGTGGAAAAAAAGCCATGTAATTAACGGCTGTATCAAAACACATATGCACAAGGGGGAGGGAGGTGATTAAGGTTGAATGGGCAATCTTACTTCTAGCATTTCCTAACTTTTGAGTGCTTGACTTTGCAACCTTAACATTCTTTAAATGTAGTCTTTTGGGATGTGATTTTATCAAAATTGTGGGAATTCGAGCGATCATTCCCCTTCTCCAGATTAGAGTGTGTTGATTGTTGAGGTAAGACTGAAGAGCAGGTCAGCAACCTCCTGTTCTTTCTATTTTATTTACGTATTTCTGGTAGATTCAGTGCTCCATTCTCCTCCTCCCCTTTGTTGTGAAGCAGCCAGCAATTTGGCAAGGATTCATTGGCAGATGCGACTTGTTATCTAAAGTGGAATTATTCATGCATGTGTCAAATTTCACTGGGGACCATCTGAGCAATAGCCAAGAAACAGAATTTATGCAAATGCGACCTTTGCTCTCTAGGACTTTCTAGGTCAGGCACTTCTGGTTCACAGTGACTTTATGCGAGTCCCTCCATGGAGAGCAGGGCACTGCAGGATTAAGCAACAGCATATCAATCAGGAAGCCGGATGTTTCTTCTGTTCCTCTTAGGTCTTGCGGCGGGATCCATATAGAATATAAAACTCCCTGTGTCCGAGAGGAAACAGCAATTTACAATACACTGAGACATAAATAGTACGGGTACAGAAACTTTAACTAGCATGTAGATGGACAAAATCATGACAGTATTATATACATTTCAAGAGCATTAAAGAAAATATACTACTTGCTGGAAAGCTCTTTGCTGCTTTCCATCTGCCTTATCGCTGGATTCCAGTGGTTGGGTGCTCACAGACCTTTTGCATTAAATTTTACATTGATTTTTATGACCAGTTATTACATGTAATATCTGAGCACTCCAAGTGATTCTCTCCTCCCTGGTGTGGGATGAAATAAAGTTCATGGCAGCAGTATAATGGATGGCTCGGACCACATCCAAAAGCGGGGGTTTATCGTGAAATTATTTGAGGGGACTCGGAAAATGTGTGCTTTTATGTCCATGTATAATAACTACATTATGTTTGGAAGAAGCCAAAACATGTCATAACTTGGGTTCCCAGTGCATATTGCTACATCTTCCCATTGCCTCCACGCCCCCACCACTAAAACAGTGAAGCTAAACGCAGGGGACTTCTCAACCTCTTCTGGATTCTTGTAAAATGCCCAAGGCCAAGCTCCCTCCGCCCTCAGACTGAGCACGGAGGAAGAAGATGGGTGCGCTGGTGTAACGTGTCCCATGACACATGTGTATCCTGAGTTGGGTGCTTGCAGAGCACATGCTTTCCAGCAGTATCCAAACCTCACACCTGTCTCCGATTAAAACCCTAGTTTGAGCCTGTGCACCTCTGTTTATAAGCTGTCAAGGGGACTTTAAAACTGCGAGAGCTAATGCAGCTATAGCACAGCATTTGGCAAAGATGTGCGAATACCTTCTTGCCTTCCCCATGCCGGGCGTTTTTGTGTCTTCAGATAGTGGTAACTGCAGCTTCACTGAAAAGCTCCAGTAGACAACTTGTATGCAGTGCGTGTGTGTGTGTGTGTGCACGCGTGCACAATCCAGGAGTCTTATGTTTTAATATCCCCCCCGTTAGTTCAGTATTTAGTTGGTGAAATGCTGGATTAAAAGGCTTCCACAACTATAGTCCTCTGCTATCACAAATACAGCTGAGAGCAATGGCAGTACAAGAATCACACACACACACACACACATAGGGCCTCTGTAAAGTGACTCACTGTCAACCTGGAAGTTGACTGTACAGTTGGGGGGTTGGGAGGGACTGGGGGCAGTAGCATTTGCCTTTCAATTTGCTAGAGGAAATGACTCCTCTCTATACACATCTCAATTATATCCCTCTAAGAGGAATTGGCCCCATTGTTTGTGAATTGCTTTGGGATTGCACAGGGTGGAAGGGGCTCTAGAAATATGAGCTATTATTGCTATCAGTAAATGTGATGTTAGGCAGGATCGTGTTTCCTTAGCACTCGGTTTCCTTTACACTTATAAATCTGGATCATTTACAATACAATAAGGCCATATCCTCAGCTGGTGCAAACGGGCGTCTCTCCAGTGAAGTCCCCGGACCTAGCACCAGCTGAGGCTGTGACTCAAAGAGCTGAACTTTTCAGCAGAGATAAAGATCAAAAATGTTTTGTTTTAGTTGGTTTTCGAGATCCCACACTGTGAATGCACCATCTGGATTAATCAGCGTGGTGAGCATTTTGCACGTGGCATCTTGTTGTGGTGATCTTTGATCAAGGACATTTCACCCTCAGTATTGCAAACAGGGGCTGGTGTCAGGAATCATAAAACGAGACCATGTTATGTTAGCTTTCCCAGGAGCACCCCACCCCCCATCCAAAGGCAGGGGAGTGGGAGGGTTTTGCCAGTGAAACGTCAAGGGTCTGATCATCATCAGTTCATCCAGCAGAATGTCTTACTCCAACAGCTCACGCGCAAGTGAAGATGACGAACTGTGTGAGTCGCAGTCCTTGGATTCACGTCACCCATGCTTCTGCAAAATGCCTTTGGACCAGCTGCAGAGCATTATCTCCTGCTTCTAACCCTCTCGTTTCAGAGTTGTTTTGTGCAGATTATTGCTAAAAAATTCATGTAATTAATACCAAGTATTTAGATTTGCCCGTTTATTTGGATGCCCTAGACCAGCAATTAATAACAACAACAACAGGGGTGATGTTTCATTCTGAGCTGAAAAATCTGACACCGATTAATGATTAGAGTTAAGCAGCTAGATTCAATGAATGTGAGGGCTGTGTATGACATGAGCAGATAAAAGCCAGGGACTTCATAGGAAGCTGAGATTTATTCTGTTTAGTCTGCATCCTTCCATGTCAGATCAGACTATTGGTCCATCTAGGCTTGTAGTTCATCCAGTCTGGTATCGCACTTCTTGGCAGACCAATGGTACATTTAGATCAGTATCCTGTTGCACCATTTCAACTAGTCAATGGGATTTAGGCTTCTAAGAGCCTAAATCACCTTTAAAAACGAGACCTAGGCTTCTAAATCAGTTAGACATTGTAATGCTGAGTGCAGCGAGTCCTAAATACCTTTGAAAATCTGTGCCCAAGTGACTTGCCTAATGATGCACAGTAAGACTGTAGCTGCTTTCGGACTAGAATTCAGGCCCGCTGACTCCTGGTCCTATGGCCTTTGGTATATTGCCTTTTGTCTAACCAGGTCTGACCAATTAGTCAGAAGTCCTGTGTGTGGTAGTGGCCAGTACCTGATGTTCCAGAGGAATTTAAAATAAGCTTCACACTGCATGTGACTAAATTTACAAGGCTGTGAGGAAGGAGAGAGAGGAGACCTTCCTCTTCGACCCTGCAAGTGATCAGCTTACACCATGACACCTGCAATTTGATGACCCTTATTACACCCCAATTAGAACACAGAGTGATGGCAAACTTCTTGGGAAGTAAAGAGAAAACTAGCAGGAGTGTCCACCGCACCTCCCAATTTTTTGCATGTTATTTGCCTGGAACTAAAGGCAAAAGTGCCAGTTTTTGCTATGTGGAAAATAAAAAAAGTGAGTTTAGGCTGGGATCTGGGATTGGTTATTTTCTGGCTGTTGTTAAGGCTGCAGAAGAGGCAGAGGCGGCATCAGTAATTGGCTCCATCGTTACGTTCTCTTCCCAACAAACCAAACCACTGGCAGAACCTAATCCTCTTCTGAGACCCTCATTTGAGTCATTCGCCAGCCTCACCAGCTCTGGTTGTCCTACCAGCAGGAGAACTGGCATTCACAGAGCTCTCACTAGAATAGCAGGGTGGCTGCAGAAGCAGGTGAAACAGAACTGGGACTCTGTT
Organism: Trachemys scripta elegans; assembly: GCF_013100865.1. Lineage (NCBI taxonomy): Eukaryota > Metazoa > Chordata > Testudines > Emydidae > Trachemys > Trachemys scripta. The sequence goes on along the minus strand of NC_048307.1, from coordinate 72,067,690 downwards.
GTGGGGCATGTAGTGCTTTGTCTAGCAGAGTGGGTTTGAGGTCAGAGCTGTGATGCACTGGCAGAGGTGAGTGGGTCACTCAAAACTACTCTATTTGATTCTTATATCACCACCTGGTTGCTGGCACTTCCCATTATAAGACCCTGTGTGTGCAGATGCTTTACTTTAACTGCTTGGGCTGGATTTTTTTCATACAGGATGATTTTTCCATCCTCAGATTGATTATATATAATATATATTTAAAGTTTCAGCAAAACCAGCTCAGCCATTTTCCAGAACCAGATTAGGGCGAAATAATGTCTTGCCTATGCAAAAAAAATTCTTACAGCCATTTCGATGAGACACTCTAGTGCCCCCACGCTCGGGAGCAGGGACTTGCTAATTTGGCAGGGTGTCAGGGATGTGCCTTTTCCCATTCCTGTGCAAATAAGAAAGTCTGCATTTGGCCAAGTTAAAAAATAGTGGAAAAAATAGCATGTGAGAGTGTGATTAAAGATTGTATCACGATGCATAAGCATCAGAGGGATGCATTAGGGTGGCATGGGCAACCTTAATTCTGGCATTTCCTAAATTTGGAGGGCTTGATTTTGCAACCTTAACGTTCTTTTAATGTAGCCTTTTGTGTATAATGTTCTATACAGGTACTTACACCGCACTCACCTTCCAGTAGTGGATCAAGTGCAATGACTAACATCTTTTACCAGTGGGCCATTCTCTCTCTCGTCCTTTCTCCAGAGCTGGAATCGTGGGGCTGCTGGAGCTCAGGATGTGGGAAACCAGGTCTGGAGTAGCTGTGACTGCTACAAGTTATGACGAAGGTGCACTGGAAGAGGTAGCAGGAGGACCCAGGTCTAGATCAAAGTTATGCAGCAGATGAGGACTAAGATGCACTATCTGAGAGATGAGGGTGAGATGAAGCTGGCAAAGTATCTGCCTATAGCTTGATTGACTCTACTTAGCATTATCAGCCCCTCATTTTCCTGAACTCCAAATTCACACATACAAAAGTCTGTGTTTTTTAGTAGAAAGAATGTAAAAAGAAAAAATTATGCCCTGAGTGATAAAATGTTTATAATAAACTTGCTGTTTTGGAGGGAGAGAATGTAGCATTTTGCAGTTTCTAAGAGCGCATCAGCAGAATAGGGCAGAGAGAATATTATCTCTAAAAGCTTATGCATCATCCTCTTAAAATGTTAATGTCCCATTTCCAGCTGAACAAATAAACCTCTACAAGTTGGATGCGACTAGTGCTAATGAATCTGAGTGCAGGCTGGGAAAATAAAGAACCTGCTTCTGATCACAAAAAAGCATCTTTCAAGGGAAAAAAAAATTAAGTCATTATTTAAAAATTGCTCCATTAATTGCTGTGAACAAAGGACCATTAGTGTGAAAGGACCAAACTGTTTAAATTCTGAATACTTTATTTTCAGCAGGATTATAAACCAGATCCTTGACAAACCCTTCAAACAGAGCATGCAGGATGAAAAATTCAGGAGGCCTTAGCCTATTTACCATCTCCCAGAGATGTTTTTGTTTTGTCTCCTTAATGGTCTTGTGATGATCATGCATATGTGTGCTTTAACAACAACAAAAATCCAAGTTCTGGCCGTAATAGGCTAGAATGCTTCAGATGTCTTTGTTTTATGGTTTTCCTGGGATTTTTAGAGCCACAAGAATCTCCTGATAGACCAAAATAATGCAAGATCTGGTCTCAGATACTCTGGTATTGAGTGCAGCATAGATACATAAACAGATTTCTCAGCTATTTCCACCATTCAGGTGCTGAAATTATTATTATTTGTCATGTATTTCACAGTACCACGTAGATGTCCCAACCAAAATCAGGTCTCCATTGTGCTAGGTCAGTACAGACATGTGGAGGGCATTCCTGCCGCAAAGAGCTGACAGTCTAAACAGACAAGCGGACAGGCCGCTTTATTGAGTCTAGCCATTAGGTCACGCTGCCCTGAGTAGAAGGGCTGCCCTTATTGAGTCTGGCCATCAGACAATGCTGCCCTGAGGGGAAGGGCTGCTTTATGGACTCCAGCCATTAGGGTACACTTCCCTGAGAGGAAGTGCTGCTTTACTGACTCCAGCCACTAGGCCGTACTACCACATTTTATAGTCAGGGTTGTGAACACAGGACCTAACTGGATGCTATACAGTTTTTTCACCTTCTCACCATATGTGACCCGGCACCTTGGACGCTGTATAACTACCCCGTGACACAGCCCTTGATGAGACATTTGTGTTGTTCTTTGACTTCAACATAAACACAAATATAAATAGTGAGACAATCTGTGTTATTCAGGCTTAGCTATATTCCACAGCTCCATGCTGAACACATTTCTGTCCTACAGCTGAGTTGGGACAGTATTAAAAATTCTTTACTGCTTAATGTCTGTTTGATTGTTTTCACCATTATTTTTCTGTACATTGAAATAGTTTAGTACAATTCTCCCAGAGGGAGATGTCTCCCAATGGAAACCAGGTCAGAACAGTTCCTATCAGCTAGGTCAGGTGGACTCATTCATCCACTAGAACTGCATATCAGGAGGGTCCATCCTCAATCTTGGCCTCAGCACTATGAGGTGCGCTAATACTAGGGTGGTGGGTGCAGTATTAGAAACCTAAATGAGGGTGATAGGTCTCTCCCATCTCTCTCTCTCTCTCTCTCTCACACACACACACACACACACACACACACACACACACACACGGAGCAAGTCTGTCTCTTTGATGGGCAATTAATTGATCCTTGACTATTAGCGGTAAATTTGCCCAATGGCCTGTGATGGGATGTTAGATGGGATGGGATCTGAGTTACTACAGAGAATTCTTTCCTGGGCATCTGGCTACGCTCCTATGGAACCCCAACCAGATTTTACAGTTGCTCTGGCTGAACCAACCTGCAAGAGGATGATAGCACACACATTGCCCACCTTCCCTATAGGGATGCATCCCGCCCTAGAGCACACTGGCACACCAGCTAGCACATGGGGATGCAGCTTGCCTGCCTCTTCACCAGGACAAAAGCTTTACAGGGCCCTCTTTCCATGCAGATATTGAGCCAGTAGCCAAGAAACAGACTTGCTACCTGAAGAGATCAGAACTAATAACCACACCACTCTCAAATTAAATACAAATCTCACTGAGTTCGATTTCCCTCCGCACGCTGTTCACCCCCACACGCAAAATCCCACTAACTTGTCAAGTTTACCGGCACAGGAATGGAGGAAAAAGGAGGGAGAAAGATGGTTTCATTATGTCTATTTTAACACTTGTGAGGAGGTGCTGAGATACGAGGTGATGGGGCCTGACAGAGAGACACAGAGACATGGATTTGATGCTCTGATGTATCTGAAATGTCAAACAGGCAGGAGCCCTGCATTACCTTGCCCGTGAACATTTTAGCGACAGGCTTGTTTCAAACACCAATAACATGTACAACTAGTCACTCTGTTAGTTTCCCTTTAGATATAAGGAGGCTTGGCAGAATTCAATTTTATTTTTTTTAATCATTTTAACAGGTAATAGCAATGGTCATTTTTTGCATATTTTATTTTTATTCGTTTAAATTATCACAGTTGTGCAGAGTTATGGGTTTTAAGGCTTTTTTTAAACTATTTTTGTCAATTTAAATTTTCACAATTGTGGGAGATGATGGGGGGGCAGACAATGGGTGGTAAGGGGGGAGGGTCAGCCAATAAATATTTAATGACAGTAGCCATTGAGATTCAAAAGTTAAAGCTTATAAGCATTAAAACAGAAATTGTCAACATTACATGTCAAAATATACAAAGTAAATTCCCTTACATCAAACTCTACTAAGTTTCCAAGCAGCAGTTTTCTTACTTTGCCCATCTATTAATTTTGATTATTACAGATGGAAATATTTTGTTGGTTTGTTATGGATGGTGAAATCAACGTTCACTGATATTTACCAGGAAAAATCTATTCCTTCAAAGCCTAGACATACAGCTACTGTGGCTGTGCGTGAAGTGTATTAACTCTGGAGCATTTACTCTATGTTCTGGGAGCTGCTATTGATTATACCCTAATAGATATTTCGCTCCAACATAAAATGAAAAATCTTTTAAAAACTTTAAAGCATCTTTAGTTCCTCACACCTGCGATTCAAAGTGGCCTCATTTGGATGTCCCAGCAAAATTCCAAGAACAAATCAGCCAGCAGGATCAGGGGTCATTTAAGAGGGATTGGCTGGGGAAGAAGCTAAAAAGAAGATCAGTGGATCTGAAATACCCAAGGGGCATTTATTAAAGTGTTGCCATTACGTACTATTTAGGGCTATGTACTAGAACTTGTACTAGTAGAATAATTGCAGCTCAATGAGCACATGGCTTCAACTGCTGTTAAAAGGGAACATTTCCATAGGCTAATGACTTCTGCCTCTGAAATGATTGAGAAGGTATTGCTAAACATTCAGGCATATTCTTTGAAAAATCTCATTCACTAGATAAAACAGATGCCTCACAATAACGTGTGTGTGTACATGGCACATCTCTGTATGTGCACTATACACCACCAACTTCTCAACCTGTCAAATGGCTACTACACCTGTTTACACGTGCAAATACCTGCCATACATTGCACAGAATAGCAGAGAAAAGTAAGGCATTCAGCCTGAAAAATGTACCCTCTTTCCCCCAGGGGCTACCAGCCTCATCTGTACATGCTACTGCCTCAAGTGTGAGAAGCCCTTTATGAAGCCATATCCTATGTCTAATAACACTTTGCACTCACAGGCCTTGATCCTGAGCGGTGCTTGGTACAGGCAAGGGCATGGCTGTGCAAAGATGGCTTTGAGTCACCACTGTCCTGAGGGCCATTTAATGCCAGCCTCAGTGCCTGGCATAAGTTTCAACCACCTTAGAGATGCTTGATATTACACTGACTGCCCACTACCCCAAGGGATCACTCCGGCAGCTGGAGATTACCAGAGCACAGAGGTGCACTGGGCATGCCCCCAGCACTATGGGTCAGCGGGGATGGGAGGGGTGGCATATGGACTGCTATGGCTCCCTGACACCAGCCAAGGATTCCCCTCTACAGGGTGAACTATCCGGGAGCCGGCTTTAGAGCAGTATGAGCCACTGGGACGGTGCAGAGCCCACATCTCATAAAATCTCTCTTCCAAGGATCTCAAGAGCGCTTTAAAAACATGAGCAAATCAAGCCAAAGAACACCCCGTTAGGTAAGCAAATAACATTGCTATTTTACAGAAGGGGAAACTGAGTCATGGGCAAGTTAAATGGCTTACCCATGATTACATAGCAAGTAAATGGAAGAGGTAGGGAGGAGAACTGAGAAGCCCTGCCTCCCAGTCTGTTGCTCTAATCGCAGACCAAGAGCCCACTGCTCTAGCCAAGCCTCCTTTAGGTGAAGCAGCTGGGAGGGAATTGGTGGAGGAAAGCAGAGGATATTCCTCTACAGTTTGGCCAGAATTATTTAACATCATCCTAACTTTTCACTGGTGTCATTGTGGGATGTAGCACATTGCCAAGGGGCCTCTTGAGAACACCTCATGTCAGGTACGTCAGGGTCACTGTCTGAGAAGAGACTGAAAATATAAACCTCCCTGGAGAGCTGGGGGGGGGGGGGAGATAAGCACTGGGAAGGGAGCCAAGACCTAAGGAACTCAAGAACTGGAGCTCTTCCAAGGGAAGTGCATGGTGAGAGCTGGCAGGTGTCCTGTTCATAGAGACTATCTGTCACACTCAGCCAGATTATCAGAAAATAGAGTTCCAGGCAAGACGATATAAATCCTTCCACCTCACACTTCCACGGCTCTGGACCTGGAGGTGTTTATTGCAGGGAACGGAGCCTTGATCCATGAGAAATAGGAGCCCAATCAGTCCCCGCCCCTCCCAATAAGAAGAGGGGCAAAGCCACAATGCTTTCCCTTAGCCCTGATGTGTCTTCCTTTCCACAGATTTCATGCAGACTTTATATCTTGTGCTGCAGAGTATCACTGACGCAGCTTAAATGAATTGCTATGCTAGGTTCACTGCAGGGGACAGGGTTGGGATAGCCATGATTTATGCACAGCTTCCACTGCACTTGCTGACACATAGGCAAATAAATAATAATAATTAATAACCAGTCCAGCTTAGCAAACTTAGTGGAATGTGTTCCTGTTAGAGATGCTCTCGCAGTGTTGGATTTGAGCTGAACGACACCAGCTCTGCAGTTCGGATCCAGGCTCTGTTTTATTTACCCCCGCCAAAGTCTACAGCTGGGATGGGGAGAGTTTGGAGATTTCGGAGTTGTTCGTCTACTCTGGTTTCATTGCTCTGGCATCTGGCTGCGATAACAACGATTTAAACAAACCGAACTTAAAAGAATTGCAGCCGGAGACAACCAGTTTCAGTGAATAAAACTGCAGTTCTTCTGCACCCGGTAATCAAAAGCCTGTGTAACCAATGCTGGCTGATCTCAGGTTCTGGGAGACCACCAGGTTGCAGGAGTTACTGCACACAACCCGCGAGACCCTCAGCTGAAAATGCTCATCGACCAGGCTCAATTCACAAACCCGCAGGGATCAGTCCAAACAGCTTGGAGGGGACACATAAGGGAAAAGCTGCCTCCTGGGTAGTTGAGATTTAAAGATGGGATCCACTACTTTGAATTGTACCCAGCAGCGTCTAGGCAGCCACAGAAGAGCCCTGGTGTAATGCTGGGACAAATGCTGGCAGTGAGTCCTGGCTTTGCACTCAGCACCCCACAGAAAGCATCTTACACCTGTTGAAGTCTAGCCAAAGCTGCTAAATTTTGCATGACATTCAACTTCGTTCTGCCAGGCCTTTGTAAATAGGAATTGCCAGGCTGGGGTGTGAGCTGTGGGCGCGTGCATTGGGAATAGCGAGCCCGATTCATGACTCTGCAACACCAGTTTTCCACTGAAGTCAGTAGAGTCACCCTGGGGTAAAAACTGGTGTAACAGAGCGGTGAATCAGGCCCGGTTTTTGCTATGAATTTCCTCTGCTTTGTGGTTAGCGACTAGCTCTCCAGCTAGTCCCGTTTCCTCTGTAAGTCGCTTCGTTACTCTTAAGTGCTGTGTTTGCTGAATAGTTTAGAACAATAATTTTCCAGTTCAATAGTCCAACTGTTCCCTTTGGACCGTTGGCTTTTAAGTGTTGTGTGGGTTGGCCACATGATTTTGTTTCTGTTCCCCGATTGGATGGATGACATGTTTTAAATAACAGCCTAATGAATGGCAGAAAACCAATAGCAAACAACATACTTTCCGGTATGAATAATCATTTGAACTAAAACTTATTAAATGTTTAGGATTTGTGAGCACTTTGAGGAATATCTGGTGGCCATCCGAACAGTTGCGAAGGATGAATATAGAAACCCATGAATCATGGTGAACCAAACATGGCATATTCTCTCACATGAGTATTTAAATGATTTTATTAGATCTCGGTCCTGCTCCTCTCCTGCACTTGGACTGCTTTATGCTGCACCCCCGTGTAAAGCTGTCATGAAGCCAGCCTGTCTGGCCATGGGAGGATCAACCTATCATAAGATCCAAGCGGCACAGTGGCAAGATAACAGTATCTATGCCACACATACCACTGGAGTAGGCATAGAGGACATGGCTGGGGGAAAGTGGAGTGGCCAGGGCTTCCCTACACTCTGGTGACCCCCAGCTTCAGTATCAGCCCCGTGGAGCCATTGACAGCTGGTGCAAGTTAGAGCAGTACTCAGGCTGCTCTGACACAAGGGAACCAGCCTGGTCCACAACACCCCCAAATTGACAGCCTTAACACCACCTTTGCACCCCTTCACCCTTCAGGAGTTGTGTTGCATGCTCTGTGGAAGATCAGGGCTATATTGTGACTCATTCATTAATCTCTCTCTCTTTTTCTCATTTACCTTGACCCCTCCACTTCTCTCTCTCTCTCTCCTCGTGTTTCTCTCATTGTTCCTGTTCATTTGTTCTATTTGTTGTATTAAGTCCAGCCGCTGTATAATAAACAATGGCATGCAGCAAATGAGTGCTTTACGCAGAGGCTAGAGGACATTTAAAGCCTAAATTAAATCCATTTATAATACATAAAGCTCCAAATCTGCTGTCTCTTAACAAAAAAGTTTAAGAAATATTCCCATAAATCATGTTTAAGTTTATTTAGCATTTGCAAACCACACATACTGCTTAACAACAGGGCTGCTACAACGTCCCGTGCCAGTGAACATAGCACCAGTCTCCTTGTGGCGGATTTCCCCCACCAGTACGAACTATCAACCAAGTTATTATGGGAAATATTCCTGTGCACAAGCCAATATTTATTGCAATGCCATGAATCTGTAACTGCGTGAACATACAGATACCACAGTCGACAGCCACACCACACATAGGCGGTATTGGGAAGATCCATCGACTTTAAGGCCAGGAGGGACAGTAAAGGTGATCTAGTCTGACCACCTGTTTCACAGATCAGAGAATTTCGCCCTCTGATTCCTGCGTCGGGCCAGCACTTCTTGTTATCTCATCCAGCGCTCCTCAGGTGATGTCCCAGATCCACAGGTCTGGTGCTCTGGAACAGTGCCTAGGACTGGGAGGCCCCCTTCAGTGTGCCAGACCCTCCCCCCACCCTTTAGGGTCTCACTTTTTCCTGAGGATAAACCACTTGGCTTCCCCAAGACCAAACCTCAGAGACTTTAGCACCCCTGCTTCACACCATGAGCTCTGTTCAGCGAGTCCACCTCAGTTGGACGCCTGAGAGAGACTTGTACACCCAAAGGGAGCAGTGCACCCCCAACTTCAGCATCTGCCAGGACTCTCAGCGAGTGTTCTGAAAGCAGCAGGGGTTATTAGTTGGTTGGAACACAGCATAGAAAGTCCTTGGTTAGCACAGAGAGCAGAAAGTTACAGCATGGTCCATCTTGGTCAGCCCAGAGCCCTCTGGCCTCTTTTTTGTCCCAGTTCAGGAGAGTCTCCAGCTTCCAGCAGCCCACACTTAACAACCTCCCACCTGGCCCCTCCCCAGTCCTTTGTTCTTGAGCCAAGGCAACCATTGTCACCTGGCCCTCCTCCTCAGCCCTTTGTTCTCCAGCTGGTCAAACACAGCTGGCTTCCTGCAGAGAGATGGGCCATCCGTGATCGTTAGTTGCTAGGTACCAAATATCTGGACAATTGGAGTGGCCACTGTCTTCTCAGACTCTCCATGGACATGGGCCCCAGGCCTCTGACAGCTTTGCAGAGAGTAAACAATCTTTTCCCACCACCTAGTTAACATTGCAGCGTATAGGGGAAACTGAGGCACCCACACTATTCATACAAAATATTACAGAAAATTCCCACTCCATGACAGATGGCCACAGTTCAAAGTGAGACAAGGAGTGAGAACATGGGGAGTGGAACATTATGAAGAGGGGCTGGAATCCCTATAAAGGGGCCACAGACCGAGGAAATTAACTCAGCATCTTCTGCTCCCAAAACCATGGGAGGGCATGTGCCATTAGGAGTCTGTCAGTAATAACAGTGCCCCTAATTACCCATAGGCCTCCAGCCACTGGAGGCAGTGGTGCACATACACACTAGTACATTATGGCAACTTGCACCAATTTTACCCAGACAGGAGCTTCAACACCGCTTTCCATGAAGAAAACTCAAGAAGTTCCACTTATCTGAGCAAATCTTTACATTTGCTTGTGTGCCAACATTTTTTTGCTGAGAAATCTTGCTACTTTAGCTGCAAAACCAACTTTTTAGAAAGATGAAATGGTACTTCTTTGTCTGTTTGATCCTTTTCCAAACCCAAAAGATGGATTTCAGTGAGACCATGCATGAGTTTATTTATGCCATGGGCAAGAGTTTTGTTGCCCAATTTTAATACAAATCCCCAGTAAAGGGCTGTGATTGTCTTCATAAAATAAATACATTAAGGTGAATGTAAGTTCACGGACAGTGATGACTTGACAGTCCTGGAGACCAAAGTCTTTTGTTTATCCACAGCACAGGTACAAGCTAGGCAGTAGCAACACAAGTTTCCACCAATTCAGCCTTGCCTTGTGAGAAAGAGGAATGGAGGATACTAGCCTTGCTAGAAAATGGACAGAGGCCCCTGATCCCAACGTATTACACACATCTCAACTGAACAGCCGTCTGATGGTAGCAACTTTCAGTCTGCAGCTGGGACTGGAGACTTAGCGGTATGAGGCTCCATACTTTATCACTGATCCCTTGAGCCATCCAGTCCTTCATGGTAGCAGTTTTAAGAATGGGACATGAGACAAAGCCTCTTATAGATGGAGCAGTGCAAAGTATCACACAGAAAATGGGCAGGTTTGGGAAGTGGGTAAAGGTAGAGAAGAGTCCTTGTCTGCAGGGGCACTGGAACAATTTGCATAGTAGGAGTGCTGAGAGCCAAACTGTAAACCCTGTATATGGTGAAAACCACTTCAAGCCAGGGGGTGCAGCAGCACCCTGGTTCCAGCACCTATTCTTGTCTGCTGAGAGGCAATATTGATGTCAACTACAGCAAAGAGAGGATGGGCAGGGTCCCCTCCCCTGTCCACCTGAATTTTGCGAGAGCAAACGTCTGCAACACCCCCTTTTACAGCTACAGTCCATGGTTCTGCGATTAACAAATTCTTCCTGCCTGGAAAAATCTTGTTCCAGAATCAGATTTTCTCCTGTAAACAAAGGTATTTCCCAGAGCCAGAAGACAACTGGTTTTGCCACAAAAGCCATGTTCCCTAATGGGCACAGGAACCAAACTCATTGGAGGAATATTCCAGCCTCCTGTGCTGGGAATATTTTGACACACTCACCGTGAGGGTGTATCTATTGTCCTTGTACGTCCATTTTTCTCTCAGTACCTGCTCAGGGCTCAGCAAAGGCAGAATTGTCCCTTGGATGCTAAGGATCTGGGGCAGCTTTGTGAGTGAGATGATTACAGCATTCCCATCCGTTCTGGGATCCTGGCTAGACTTGTTTGTGCTTCCCCAGAGAGACCGGCCTTGCAGCCTGAGAAATGTTTTACTTTCAAAGCCGAGGAATTAAAAGGCAGAGGGGTTAGTGAGTTTAAACCAGTGCCATGGAGACAATAGGAAAAGCTGGCTCAGGACCATCCCTGTCGTGGCAGTAACCATCAGAGGCTAGTGCCTCGGTCCAGCCCTAAGACTTGGGTCAGAGCTGCCACCAAGAAAGGAATCATGCTTCTAGCTTATTAGCAATGCTCCCTCCTCTTGAGTTGTCAAGCAGTGACGCGCTGGTGCCCCTGGAGAAAGACATGCGGAGAGCAGGCCTGCTGCTTTCGGCAGCACTGCTGTGGTGAATGGCAGAGATGACCCCGAGAGCCTGACACTTGGACGAGTTTGGGTTGAAAGTAACCCTCAGGTTCTGGACCAGCCTAAGGGAGACCATGGCCTTCCCCTGAGGCAACAAGCTTTGCGTCTAGAGCACCAGGCACGCTGGCTTTGTGTCCACAGCCCTAAGCAATGCCAGCTTTGCAAAGAACCATCTAAAATAACCTGAGACCAATGGTAAAATAAGGAACTGATGTTGCAATTAATTTTCTTTGCCACTGATGACGATCAAAAAGGTTCATTTGGTGCCTGCCCTGCAGCTGCAAGTCAGCTGAACAACGCTTGCTCTTTGCTGTCTCAAATTAAGCACGGGGAGGAGGGAGAGAGCCCTAATTTTTGTGTATATATCCGTTTTCTTATGCTAACCGATGGTCACATACATGTATCCTTTGGTCATTGAGGGCCTGATCCTGAAAGGGGCCCAGGACCCTCCTGTGAGGTGCCTCAACATCATCAACTCCCACTGATCTTCAAAGGAGTTGAAGGTACTGAGTGCATTCCCGAATCAAGGCCTAAAAACAGATGTGCACATCATGCAAAGAGAGCTGCACCTGGAACTCGGGTCTGATCAAAGTCTTATTAGGCTGGCGTCAGCTGCATAATCCAAAGGCTCACCAAGCCGTAGCAGTCTCTGTGCCATGATGCACGGCGCAGCAGCTCCTGTGCACAGGACGTAAATTGCCTGGGCTAGGAGATGCTAGGGAACGAGCTCCATCTTCACACCCAAGAATTCTTCTCTCTGCATGTTAGGAAGGGGATCAGCTCTCGGTTGTCAAGCTGAATCAGTGCATGACACTGACCCACGTCGTTCCAGTTCCCAGTTGGATTACAGCTCCAGCCAGGAGGCTTGCTCAGACCCAAATGGCAGATGTTTTTTATAATCCACTTAATGAACATGAAGGAACTCAGCCTGTGATTCCAATTGCCAGTTCTTTCAAAGTCATCTATGACATTGTTGGCATCACTGAAACTTGGTGGGATAATACACATGATTGGAATGTTGGTGTGGATGGGTACAGCTTGCTCAGGAAGGATAGACAGGGGAAAAAGGGAGGAGGTGTTGCCTTATATATTAAAAATGTACACACTTGGACTGAGGTAGAGATGGACATAGGAGACGGAAGTGTTGAGAGTCTCTGGGTTAGGCTAAAAGGGGCAAAAAACAAGGGAGATGTCATGCTAGGAGTCTACTACAGGCCACCTAACCAGGTGGAAGAGGTGGATGAGGCTTTTTTCAAGCAACTAACAAAATCATCCAAAGCCCAAGATTTGGTGGTGATGGGGGACTTCAACTATCCGGATATATGTTGGGAAAATAACACAGCGGGGAACAGACTATCCAACAAATTCTTGGACTGCATTGGAGACAACTTTTTATTTCAGAAGGTTGAAAAAGCTACTAGGGGGGAAGCTGTTCTAGACTTGATTTTAACAAATAGGGAGGAACTCGTTGAGAATGTGAAAGTAGAAGGCAGCCTGGGTGAAAGTGATCATGAAATCATAGAGTTTGCAATTCTAAGGAAGGGTAGAAGGGAGAACAGCAAAATAGAGACAATGGATTTCAGGAAGGCAGCTTTTGGGAAGCTCAGAGAGCTGATAGGTAAGGTCCCATGGGAATCAAGACTGAGGGGAAAAACAACTGAGGAGAGTTGGCAGTTTTTCAAAGGGACACTATTAAGGGCCCAAAAGCAAGCTATTCCGCTGCTTAGGAAAGATAGAAAATGTGGCAAAAGACCACCTTGGCTTAACCGCGAGATCTTGCACGATCTAAAAAATAAAAAGGAGTCATATAAAAAATGGAAACTAGGACAGATTACAAAGGATGAATATAGGCAAACAACACAGGAATGCAGGGGCAAGATTAGAAAGGCAAAGGCACAAAATGAGCTCAAACTAGCTACAGGAATAAAAGGAAACAAGAAGACTTTTTATCAATACATTAGAAGCAAGAGGAAGACCAAAGACAGGGTAGGCCCACTGCTTAGTGAAGAGGGAGAAACAGTAACAGGAAACTTGGAAATGGCAGAGATGCTTAATGACTTCTTTGTTTCGGTCTTCACTGAGAAGTCTGAAGGAATGCCTAACATAGTGAATACTAATGGGAAGGGGGTAGGTTTAGCGGATAAAATAAAAAAAGAACAAGTTAAAAATCACTTAGAAAAGTTAGATGCCTGCAAGTCACCCGGGCCTGATGAAATGCATCCTAGAATACTCAAGGAGCTAATAGAGGAGGTATCTGAGCCTCTAGCTATTATCTTTGGAAAGTCATGGGAGACGGGAGAGATTCCAGAAGACTGGAAAAGGGCAAATATAGTGCCCATCTATAAAAAGGGAAATAAAAACAACCCAGGAAACTACAGACCAGTTAGTTTAACTTCTGTGCCAGGGAAGATAATGGAGCAAGTAATTAAGGAAATCATCTGCAAACACTTGGAAGGTGGTAAGGTGATAGGGAACAGCCAGCATGGATTTGTGAAGAACAAATCATGTCAAACCAATCTGATAGCTTTCTTTGATAGGATAACGAGCCTTGTGGATAAGGGTGAAGCGGTGGATGTGGTATACCTAGACTTTAGTAAGGCACTTGATACGGTCTCGCATGATATTCTTATCGATAAACTAGGCAAATACAATTTAGATGGGGCTACTATAAGGTGGGTGCATAACTGGCTGGATAACCGTACTCAGAGAGTTGTATTAATGGTTCCCAATCCTGCTGGAAAGGCGTAACGAGTGGGGTACCGCAGGGGTCTGTTTTGGGACCAGCTCTGTTCAATATCTTCATCAACGACTTAGATATTGGCATAGAAAGTACACTTATTAAGTTTGCGGATGATACCAAACTGGGAGGGATTGCAACTACTTTGGAGGACAGGGTCATAATTCAAAATGATCTGGACAAATTGGAGAAATGGTCTGAGTTAAACAGGATGAAGTTTAACAAAGACAAATGCAAAGTGCTCCACTTAGGAAGAAAAAATCAATTTCACACATACAGAATGGGAAAAGACTGTCTAGGTAGGAGTATGGCAGAAAGGGATCTAGGGGTTATAGTGGACCACAAGCTAAATATGAGTCAACAGTGTGATGCTGTTGCAAAAAAAGCAAACATGATTCTGGGATGTATTAACAGGTGTGTTGTGAGCAAGACACGAGAAGTCATTCTTCTGCTCTACTCTGCTCTGGTTAGGCCTCAGCTGGAGTATTGTGTCCAGTTCTGGGCGCCGCATTTTAAAAAAGATGTGGAGAAATTGGAAAGGGTCCAAAGAAGAGCAACAAGAATGATTAAAGGTCTTGAGAACATGACCTATGAAGGAAGGCTGAAAGAATTGGGTTTGTTTAGTTTGGAAAAGAGAAGACTGAGAGGGGACATGATAGCAGTTTTCAGGTATCTAAAAGGGTGTCATAAGGAGGAGGGAGAGAACTTGTTCACCTTAGCCTCTAAGGATAGAACCAGAAACAATGGGTTTAAACTGCAGCAAGGGAGGTCTAGGTTGGACATTAGGAAAAAGTTCCTAACTGTCAGGGTGGTTAAACACTGGAACAAATTGCCTAGGGAGGTTGTGGAATCTCCGTCTCTGGAGATATTTAAGAGTAGGTTAGATAAATGTCTATCAGGGATGGTCTAGACAGTATTTGGTCCTGCCATGCGGGCAGGTGACTGGACTCGATGACCTCTCGAGGTCCCTTCCAGTCCTATAATCTATGAATCTATGAATCTTGCCAAGTGCCTCAAATTATGTGGCAAGAGCTCTCAGGGTCTCCAGTTTCTCAAACACTTCCACAGAATTAGGCCCTGGCCTCCTGTAAGGGTGAACCCTGTGCTTGCAACAATCATGTGTAAGCACATTTTTCGCTAGCCGAGGCATAGCACCGTTTCCTTGATTGTTTTGCACAGGGGACTAGCTCCTCTGCCGGTGTAAATTGGCAAACTCCATTAACTTCAAAGGAAACTGTGCTATAACTGCTAGCAACAACTGTGCTCAGACAGGATTGTTTCAAGCACAAGTTCATCCTTACAGGGCTCAGAGCCTAACTCTGTTGAAATGTTGGTGTAATGGGACAATATGTGCATCCAAGAGCCTTTGCTGCATCATCTGGTTCTGCTCTAGGTGGTTGTTTTGTTTTAATTCTAATAACTATGTTTATAAGGCAGGCTAAATGTGAGTATTGCTAGGAATGCTTTCAATCAGAACCTTAAACACAAAGAACTCAACACGAAATGATTTCAAGGTAACATAATCATATACAACTTACAGCTCAATAAAATCATCTTGAAAAGACTCTCACTATCAGTTTATTCTAGGCCCAAAAATTAGCCAGTTTTTTTTAAAGCAAAAGGATTTTTAAAACAATTAATAGGATTAGAAATGAAGTTTTAGTTTGGCTTACAATGTAGTATCTTTGGGGCACTGCCCACCTTTTTCATGTGTGTTTGTACAGTGCCTAGCACAATGGGGTCCTGTGCCTTTTCTGGGGCTCCTAAGAACTACCCCAATACAAACAGTAAACAATAATACTTACAAAATAATTGAGAGGACTGGCTGCATCATGGGATTAGCTCTCGTCATCAGTTCAAACCTAAGTGAGGTCAGTAGTGAGTGAGGATCAGTGCCATCAGTGGCTATTGGTGGCTCTCGGCCCAGTTCCTAGTGGACAGGAGTCTGAGACACTAAAAATGGCCATCACCGCAATTTCTGTTCCTGGCTGGTAGTCTCTGCAAAGAAGCCATAGGTTCCATGAGCCACAGAGAGTGAACTACCTTCTCACTCTTAGAGGTGATCACTTAGGTCAGCTACAAAGAATGTTGTTGCAGCTGGGGACAGTGTGTAGGAAGCTTGGACTGCAACTCTCTGTATTGTACTGGTCCTGGCGAGAAGGCTCCAGTCTGTAAGCCTGCTACTATGGCCCCCGTCACCAGCATGCCTCTTCCCCTATCGCCACCAATCAAAGAAGAAGAACTCAAACACACAAGCAAATGCACAATATGGATAATGGAACTGGCTTCTCTTGTAGCATTGGGAAAGGTGCCCCTTGAGGAAGCACTACCTTGCCCGAACCTCACTGGTGAATTATGGGGCTCCTGGGTTGCGACAAATCCTGTGCTTCAGGGTGCCCAAAATGAACCATTATGTCTCCAACCCGCTATGAAATAATCCCACTGAAACCAGCTGACCTGTCACAGGCTGCACAGATAACACTGAAATACACAGTACTTAATGCAGTAGGGGATCTGTCAAAACCAATAAAGATTGGTGTAAAAACAAGCAGCGAGATATCGACCCGCTATATTGCAGTTGCTGTGAAAATAACTGCATTGCATCCCTTCCCTTTAATTTCTCTGTCTTAATAACCGTCTGTCAAGGCTCAGGCATAGGCATGATGCAGAAGAGGGCTGTAAAGCCAGCTTGCAGCCTGACCTTGCCGAACAATACTCCCTAGAAGTGGTGTCTATAGAAACCACATCAGCCAGGCAAATCCAGTTACACTGGAAACAAATCTGTCCAGCCTGGAGCATCTGCATGAAGCACTTCTAGAGAGCTCACAAGGAGGCTACGCGTTTCAGGCTATCTCCTTGGCTGTAACATTACAAAACAAACCTGTGTAGTGTCCCCTGCAATGTGCCTCTGTGGTACAATTACCCAGCCCTACGCTTTGGAAACAGGATTAACGTGAGTGGAGCTTGAAAGGTGCAGGAAGCATTCAACGCTTCTTTCGGAGGAGGCTTAAAAGCTTGACCCCTCTGTTGTTGATGATCTCCTGGCACCTGTTCCCAACAGCTGTGCTGTTAATTCCACTATCCCGGTTGAATTGCATGATGGATAAGTGCGTTCTGATTAACTCAGTTCCCCACGACCATTTCCAGTTGATAGGATGTGCTGCATGTCCCACCCTGGACTGCTGGGGAGTGCTGCCATGCGCCCTTAGACAGTCCCCGCGTGGCACTGTAAAGGCCTGGGCTTCATTTCAATAGCTCTTCGATTCAGGAATAGGAAAGAAGAGCTGAGATTCTGCTCTTGTTTTATAAAACAAAATGAAGGATCTAGACTGTTCTCAGTGGTACCAGATGATAGAACAAGGAGTAATGGTCTCAAGTTGCAGTGGGGGAGGTTTAGGTTGGATATTAGGAAAAACTATTTCACTAGGAGGGTGGTGAAGCACTGGAATGGGTTACCTAGGGAGGTGGTGGAATCTCCTTCCTTAGAGGTTTGTAAGGTCAGGCTTGACAAAGCCCTGGCTGCGATGATTTAGTTGGGAATTGGTCCTGCTTTGAGCAGGGGGTTGGACTAGATGATCTCCTGAGGTCCCTTCCAACCCTGATATTCTATGATTTAACCCAAGGCCATTTCATCAGAGAACACACTCCTGCCCAGCAGAAAAGTGGCAAGCACCTTCCAAGAAAACCATTTTCCCACTCCCAGGACACAGTTACCCCAGAAGTATTTGGGTGTCTGAATCTTCCAGGAACCCACAGATGCACCAGGAGCTTGTACCCATTGCTCAGGAGTGCAACAGAGTCACACTAGGAGTCTGCATGGAAAGCCCCCATCTCTTGCTGAAAATGAGCCACTTCTTCCTGTACCTTGATGTCTTCTGCTTGGCCTCTTAACCAAGGGGGGAGGGGGAATCATGTTCCTCCCATGAGCTGCGGCTCTGTGTGGGGTTGCCTGGTAAAGCTGTGGGCTGGATAGCCAAAGAGAATGACTTACCTTCGGGTAAGGCAGCCCCAGAGCTGGCTATTATGGACCAAATGAAATTGTGGGAGTCAGCCATGACTTGCCCCAAGCTTCTCCAGAACCTGCCCTAGCTCGTGGCATGTAAACTCTTCTTTGCTTCCAGGTCTCCCTGCAGCTCCTTTCAGACCCACCCTCCCTTATTTTGTTCAGCTAATTGGTATTATTCCTACCCCACCGTCCTTGCTCCTTAGGCTGAGCCAGCACCCACAGTTCAAGTGAGGATGAGAGAAGCTTGTGCTGGAATGGCATAGGCCCAAAGTGATGAAATGGGGGCGGGTGTGCAGGAAATTACCACAAGGAAGAGAAGCCCAAAACGAAGCCATTGGGGATGTGATTTCCATGACAATAGCCCCACACTCCCCAGGTGTTGCCCTGAATCGAGACGGTTGGAAGTGATCTTCGACACTGTGACTGTCATATGTGTTCTTCCACTGCTCTAGGCTGCCTTTCTGGGAACGTGAGTCTGGATGCCAGCTCAGAGGGAAATCTCTGGAATGAGAGAAATCAATCCCAAAAGTCTTGCAGTCAACATGCTCGCGTGTGGGCCACTGACATTGACTGGAGGAAATTGAAACTGCTTCCCTATGTGTCATATGCCCTATACTGCTAGTAACTGAGATTCTCCTTTAGTTCAAGTGGCAGGGGGCTATGACTTAGTGCAGGAGTAACTTGTATTGTAGTCAAGTTCTGAGCAGCCATCGGGTGTCGCATAGTGACAACTGTGAAGTCCTAGATACCCAGAGATTTGTTAAAGTATCAAATTTACCAGGAATGCCAAAATCACACAGTAGATGTGCCAGATATCAGGCTGTACCTTGTCTCTTGAATCTCAAAGAAAACAGGAATGATCCCAATATTTTGATCCCCCAATGACTTTTTCAAGAGTCACGGTAATGGATCTGGCTCAAAATTCTCAGGAAAGCCATTTCTGTTCCTTATTGTTATTTATATTGTGGCAGTTTCTAGGGGTCCCAGCAGAGGTTGGGGGTCTCACTGTGAGAGATGCTGTATAAACACATAGGACAAGAAAGTGACTTTCCCTGGGAGCATGAGATCTAAATAGACAAGACAGAAAAAGGGTTGGCGAAAAGAAGTGTTATTATCATAGAACATCAGGGTTGGAAGGGACTCAGGAGGTCATCTAGTCTAAGCCCCTGCTCAAAGCAGGACCAATCCCCAGACAAATTTTTGCCCCTGTTCCTTAAATGGCCCCCTCAAGGATTGAACTCAGAACCTTGGGTTTAGTGGGCTAATGCTTAAACCACTGAGGATCCCGCCCCCCAATTGTCCATATGTTACAAGTAAGGAACTGAAGCACAGAGAGATTAAGTGATTTCTGAAGGTCACACAGCAAGTACGTGACAAGAACTGAATGCAGCTGTCCTAAGACCCAGGCCTGTGGCTTTCTCTTCCCTGATCCCTCTCTCCCTTTCTCTAAGGCAGCCAATCCAACTTCTCTATATAGAAAGCTTGAGATAGTAGTGGTAGATGCATTACTTAAAGGAGAAAATATCTGAAATTATCCCTTCTTCGCTCCACTTAACACAGTTACCAGGTGGAAGTGGAGATTTCCCCTGGTACTAACAGTTTAATTCCAAAATGACTGTATGGCAGCAAGGTATTAGCATGATAATGATCCACTAAATACAAGAATACTTCTGCCCATTAAACCTGGGTGCAGGGTCCATGGTAATTCTTTTTAAACTCCATGAAGTTAAATTACCAAGAAATCTGTAGGAGTGGGTAATGGCTCTACTTAAGGGACAGGTAATTTTCCTACAAAGCCTTATGCTCTGTAGTTACAATGCTGGGAATGAGTATTTAAATTATACGTGAGATCTGTGGGCAACAGCATCTCCACTGGGGCCTTCAAGGGGAACGCTGACACTTCTGAGCTATTAATACTTAAAACTTAAGGGCCAGATTGTGAGTTCTTGGCACCTGTTGCTTAGCAGTTACTCACACAAGTAGTTCCATTGTCTTCAGCAGGGGGATAATAATCTGGCCATAAAACTATCAGAAAGTGTTGCCAAACTGTGATACTCAGAGGGATGAAATAATTCCCATCTGTGGTCCCTCAGGACAGTGTCCCAAATTCAGGCTCGGTGGAAGCTAGTGCATCTGCTTTATCTTCAGCAGAACTGCCCCCCACTCCTATGGGACTCGAATTTGGCCTGGCGCATGGGTGTGAATGAAGGTGTGTATGTGAGTGGCAAGTGTGCATAACGTTCATCTATAACGAATGGTGAGCGGCGGGCGGGCATGTATTTCTGTGTGAGCCCGTAGGAAGGGTGTGACGATGAATGGTTTTGTGCGTGGCGGGCATGGATACGTGACTAGAGGTGCATTTGTGGCTGTATTTGGAGAGAGGCATTTGCCAGGAGCATTTGACTGGGTGAGTGTGAGTGCATTTGCCCCAGTACTGTTCATGTCGAAAGACAGCTTGTCTTGAACGTTCAAACTTCCCCATTTCATAACTATAACACGTTCATATTCATTATGCCACACGCGCTATCATTTTGGAAGGAGATTACTGGGGATTCGCCATTTTCTCTCCATCACATTTTCCAATTAGGATCCCCTGTTTTGCAAATAATAAGCTTTTTGTTGCCAGAGGCTTTGCAGGAGAGCTCCAGAGAGGGCTTTAGAGCTCTGCTCAACATCCGTTTAAGGAACAAGTGAAAATTGAAGAACAATTATATTTTTAATGACAGGTTAATCTTGCTGCACTAAATATGATTAGAGAAAAGCCTGGCTGGTGTGGAGGAATTCAGGAGGTGCCAGGAGCCGTTCCCTTACAAAAGGGGAAAGTCTGGGCATGCACCGACACATGAGCCAGCAGTGGCTACTGAAGAGACAAAAGGGCAAGGATTTGGGAGCTGTTGTGGGAGAGGACCACGGAGAAGGGAGGGAGAGACACAGAGGTGGCTTGGGGCCTTATCCTGTCTCGTCTGAGTAGATTTTGAGCAATAGAGGGTGCTCACATTGCTCGGGGTTACTCATGTAAGAGCTTGCAGGCTTGGCCTCTTGTTTAGTACCTGCAATGAAAACTGAAGCGTTGTTTCACTCCTCACAGATGTAGGTGACAACACAAGATGCAGAGCAGTGGAGGAGCGGCCCTGGAATTTATGGGGGTCACCACAATGACATTGTATACCAGGGATCGGCAACCTTTGGCATGTGGCCTGGGAAGTGCAGCCAGCACATCCCTCAGCCCACGCTGCTTCCCGCAGCCCCCATTGGCCTGGTACGGTGAACCGCGGCCAATGGGAGCTGCCATCGGCCGAACCTGCGGATGCTGCAGGTAAACAAACTGGCCCGGTCCGCTAGCAACTTTCCCTGATGGGCTGTGTGCCAAAGGTTGCCAATTCCTGTGTATACCTTAGGCAAGACATTTCATCTCTTGTGCCTCAGTTCTCCATCTGTAAAATGGGGATTATAGTGTATACCCACCTAACGGGTGTGTGAGGATAAACAGTAACAGCTGTGAGGTACCTGGATGCCCTGGTAAAGGGGGGCCATACACATACCTAAGAGAGGTAGATATTGAGCCCAACTGATGACAGTTTTGTCTCTACATATGTGGATAATGGAACATCATGTTTCTGCAAAGTGAATTATAGAGAGTGTGATGGGGAACGAATTGAAATACCATTCAGAATTCACAGCTATTAGTGAACCTTTCCCAGCACTATTCGCCCTCTTCTGGTTACCATTCGCTCTCTGTAGTTTCAGCAGGAGCCAGCTGTGAGGGGTTATGAGCCAAACTCAGGTCTGGTTTAAGTAGGTGCCACTCCATTGACTTCAGTTAATCTGACCTTATTACTTCAGGGGAGTGGAGGGAAAACTGAACAGCTCAAGCATTCGAACAATAAAGAAGACAAAAGAGAAGTTTTGTGTACGGGGTTTGCAGCTTCAAACTGCTTTACTCAGCACCCTTTATGCCCAGCCAAATAGATCCATGCAATCACTGCTAATCAATTTCTCCTGTAGTCACTAAGGACCGAATTCAGATCCAGTGCAAGTGGATGCAACTTCACTGACTTGATTTAATTTGGCCCTAGATTTCTTCTTCCCATCACCTCGGAGTTATATGGATCAGAAAAAAAGAAAACAAAGAAAAAAAGAAGCATGCTAAAATATACATTTTTACACTCATCCATCTGAGAACCTAACAATTCCCCACACAGGCACATGCATGCTAGTAAAACAGCCCTTTAAAGTTGCTGGTGTTGTCAGTTACAAGTGCAGCATTTAACATTTAATGGTTGTTTTTGGTCAGAGCTGTTACTTTTCATTGTTTGCTAGATTTGTTCCTTAAATTTGCTTGGCTCCTTGCCACTCACTTGCTGCAGATTCACTTTATATTGTGCTTGGGGTTGAGGGGATTTTTTTATTATTATTATTTTTTGCTTTTGATGACATTTTGTAAAATGATTTTCATTTTACTTGCCTGCTTGGTTCCATAGCTCATCAGCTCATGGAATCTAATATCTATCTAGAGGGCATGAGCTTCCTCTTACAAGCCTTCTAAAAGTGGTATCTTCAGCTTAGAAAGGCTCAAACCATGCACCTCATGGCCTCCCAGCAGTGAATAGGCTGGTCCTGCAGTGGCATCATACGCCACGAATGTCAACCATTCTCATCAGAAGGGGCAGGAGACTTCAGTGAAAAGTTTTGATGGCAACACAACACTGCACCATCAGCCTTGTACCTGTTTGGGACTCAAACACACACTGGGGGTCCTGTCCTTAACTTGCCATTATGGCTGGCTGAATTAGGGGGTTGCCAAAAGATAATATTCATTAAGAATTGGATGCTGTCTGCGGATGGATGGTGATTTCTGCGAAACAAGTTGTCAGTCAATGGGGTTTCCGTGAATGTTTGACGTAGGGCATAGCTACACCGCAATAACGAGAAGCTGTGGCAGCAAAGGGCAGGCAGTATAAGCCTGCCTGGAACCCAGGGTAATTTCTCAGGCAGCTGCCCAATGCTGCTGCACTTCACCGCTCCGGTACTCAAACTAGCTCGAGTAAAGCTAGGCCAGGTGTGTCGTCATGAGCTGCAGTCACACCCCGGGATTGCAGTGTAAACGTACCCTTGTACATTTACACTGCAATCCAGGGGTACTCTATTTAGGATGTACAATGGGTCGCCTGAGTCTCCCTGCTTTGGGAGTGGATGATTGAAACATTTAAAGCAGGAAAATAATGACTAACCAATAGCTAACCCCACAGTTACTGGTCTGGATTTTCAGCTGAGAAATCATTCACAAAACGGCAGGGATCCCAAACATTTCAGAAGCTGCCTGAACCATGTGTCACAGTCCAGGGCAACTGCACTTGAGTTCCCCTCCGGTCCAGAAAGGACACCCAATCTCAGCTTCAGGTTCCCCTGGTCATTGCCTGTCTTGAGTGGAGACGTTGTTTCCCTCCCTTCTGACGGGGGTACTTCCAGTCTGCACAGTTCCCTGACTGTCCTGTGAGATCCCAACAAGAGACTCTGCCTAAGCAGCCCTTCTTTCCTTCTCTTCAGAGACTAAGAACCGAATAACTGCCCACAGTGATAAGATACCACACAGCACTTCCTATGCAAGCCTATTTTATCCTTAAAGTTAAAAGCACTACACAGACAACATACTGAAAACAATAAAAGAACCTACAGACCGGCTAATAAGCTTACCAGAAATCACCCCAATCCTAACACGGGCTCTAGCAGGAGCAGTCCTTCAAAATCCCTCCTAAGGGTTTTCCTTGTGGTTTAAAGTTCATCCCCACTTCAGCTCAGAACCAATACACAGTCTTATGAGGCCTCAGTAGGCCCAGTCCTTTCAACCCTTCCCTAAGGATTGGGGCCCTCCATAGAGTCCTGCTCATTTGCTGGATCAGGAAGAAGGAGCCTGAGCTTGTTCAAAACCAGGCTTTTTACCCCAAAATCCTTTCTTTGACTGTTGGTCCCTGGGGAATCCCGTTTCAACTAGCAGGTGCGAACCTCTCCCAGTCATGGCTTCAAAGGGTTGATAACCAAAGGAATTACACTAGCAACCCTCTCCTCCTAGAGGAGTTCTATACCATAACACATACACAATTACATTTTTAATACAATGGACCCAAAAGGCATTCAACTAATTCAATAAGGGTTAACTTAATTTAATAAAGTTTATCTTAATTCCATAAGGTTTGTCCAGGATAGTGCAGGATATGGTCAGTCTGTCGCATCATGGTGAACAACCATTAATATGATCCTACAAATAAAGGTGTTGCAAACTCACCCTTTTGAGCTAAGAAAATACCTGAGGTAAGATTCATTTCCCTATTATTCTTCCAGCTATCCCCTCAGCTAAACATTATTGACCGCCAGGGTTTATAAATGCAACTGCTGCTCCTGTTATGTTTGCTACTATGTTTATAGTGGTTCTAATTAATTATTTGCAATTACATGGGTATTTTTTTCTTTTATTTTTTATTTCTCTCCCAGCCTTAGTAAGAAGAAGTTGCATCTCTCGAGGCTACCCTGGTAAAAACCTATTAATAAATAATTAAGTTCTGAGGCTCTAGCAGCATTGAGTCATGGCTTGATATCACATAGATAAAGTCTCCATGGTGACCCACCAGTGTGAACTGAAATGCTGTCTTTGCAGGAAAGGGGATTTCACAGTGTAAATATATTTGAGGTTAAATTTTATTTTAAAAAATTATGGGTAAATATAATAAAGATGTAAAGAAAGGAATACTTAACACTGGGTGGAGCCATGAATACTATGGGCAGCTGTGAAAGTTCTCCCTGCCCCTGGTTCAGGGTTGCCAACTCACATGATTTTGTCACGAGTCTCATGATAATTATTGTTTTCCTTAAAGCCCCAGCTCCTGGATACGTGATGATTTCATTCTTAAAGAAAAAGTATGTTTCTAGCCCTCGTGGCTCTGGAGAAAGCTTCAGAATGTGGCCCCAGTTCACTGTAAAGGCTCAAAAAGCAGAAAGCCAATAAAGAGAACATCAAATCTCTTATCATTACGTCATCTCATGATTTTAAAGCCAATCTCATGGGTTTTGGTGAGCCTGACTCACGATTTTTGAACATTTGGGATTGGCAATACTGCTGGTTCCACCAACGCACTCACTCCTGACCCCTACGTTTCTCCAGTCCTGAGCCTCCAACCACAGTGCTGTTTCATCCAAACACCCCCCCCCACACGCACGCGCGCACACACACACACACACACACAATGTACCAGTCCCTAGATTCCCTGTACCAAGTGCACATCATTCCTCCTTGATCTGCAGTAGTCCTAGTTGAACTGCCTGCACGGTGTTTCTCTGGGACGGATGACCCAATTTTTTGTCATGATTTGCTGATTCGGCAAAATTGAAACATTTCCCCCAGATGGTTCGAATTCAATAAAAATCCACCGGAAGCCAGCTTGGTTTCCTGCCAGCTCTTTGGCAGGCCCCTAGAAGCCCTGGTGCCCAAGTTCACAGGCTTGCAGCTTATTGGCAATCCAGGCAGCCAGAACTCCTACGGTCCCTGACTCTAGGACAACTCACCAGGCAATTTGCCTCAGAGCCGGCGCTCCCGGCAGAGCGAGGTGGAGAACGGTAATTCCCTTTCATAGAGAATTTTTAAAACGTTGGCTTTCATTCCAAATTGGAACAAAACCAAAGTTCAAAATCTCAAAATCCTCTGTGAAACTGAATTATTGTTCTCTGCCCAGCTACACAAATTTTTCCATATGTGACTTAATCGAAGCTTGGACCACATCATGCAGAAGCAAATATCTTGTGCGACTACTGCCCTCTGTCCCACCAAATATTTCATATTCATCTTTTCCCTGGACTGAACCTAGAAATTACATCTGATCAATATTCACATCTGGGTCCCATTCATGCTGCATTTTGATGAATACTATAGAAAATATTTCTCCTTTCCCAATGATACTCCAAGTCAGTTTAATTTTCTGGCATATGATGCCATCCCACTTTTCTTACATCCCTTGATCCTTAATGCCACCAATAAATGTATCGAGGATGTTTCAGTAGCAATTTTCAAACAAAAAGCATTTGGCTCAGGGATTTGAGTGTCTGTAAAAATGTATTCTGTTGCGGTGTGATCCAATATCCTTTCGTTCAGTTATTGGCTTTCCATCCTTGTTAGCAGCTGTGTTATTTATAAACACACTGACTGATATATTTCACTAAGGTAATGCGGTTTTTCCAACCCTCACCCCACAATAATGTTTCAAAGGAGCATATGAAATTTTAGTTCCCCATAATGCCAGGGATGTAAATCACGTTAATTGTCTCCCAGATTTCAGAAACATCCTGGGGTTTCATTTCCTCTCCAAACTGCTGGAGCATTTACATTAACTTTTGGCAGGTAAATGGTAGTGGGTCCAAGCCATCCGTCACCAATAACTGCATTGAAAACCCATCAGGTTAAGAATCTTGACAAGAAGATTGGTCTCTGCTCTGAAGAATTGAAGGCTCCAGTATCACAGCTCCCTCTTTCTCGAAGGGCTGCCTGAAGGAGAACATACGGTTCCTACGGGTTTTGATCTTCTTTTCACTCCACCTATGAAGCAGAGACCCCGTGACATCTTGGGCCCTCACTATGTTTATTTAGGAACACCATTCAATGGCAGGACCACCAGTTTCATATGTCCTTAAGTTATTGGGATCAACTCAGGGTAGGGATAGGTAGAGTAAGGGGTGTTTTTGGTTGTGCAGAACTTAACCTTGGGAAAACTTGGATCCATGATGCATTTATCAGCCCCCAATGTTTATGGGAGGGTGGGCTAACGGTTCCCTTTTTGCCCTATCGCTAGTTCTGGAGAGGGTGTGGACCAAAGAAGCCTCCTCATGATGCTTCCTCACCCCTTTTTCCTTTTCACAATGGAGTCTAAAGAGAAAAGAACCGAAAGGAGATTTTAGCAGGGTTATCACATGGTTAAAATAGTAGCATTTCCATGCACTTATCACAGTTTCCAGTGGATGTGACTTTGCAAGTACTGTGCAGTGGTTAGAAATAACCACCCTGCACTGGTCTCCTATCAACCCCCCCCGTCCCCCTCATCCCAAGAGACAAAGTCCAAAGAGAGAAAGAGAAGTGGGCTAGTGTCTTTCTCTCCAGCCCAGGTGACTTCCTGTCCTCCTTAAGGTGGTGTAATGCTCACCAACCCCAGCAGGAGAAATAAGAATCTTGAATTCAAGGCCTGTTAGGTAAATGAAAGAAGAAAGGTATCAGCTATTTTGTATTAGAATGTAAAATGTGTTTCATGTTTTTAAGGCTGCCCAGAGATGCTGTCACTCATTTGGGATCTAAAACCGTTCATCTGTTTTTAAAAGGGTGTTGGTAATCTCCTTTAGACCCAATGATAATATTCTGCAGAAAAGAAAAGAGAAGAGGAGGAGTTACCAAATGTAACATGAGTAGAAATGGTTTTATCAAAATGTTATCATTGCACCCACCTCCCACTGCTGTGAGCCATGCTCTGGTCATGTTGGAAACCCAACAGCAGCATGTTAGTGCAAGACCATGAATCAGAAAGTTAAACTGCCTGTAACAGGGTGTCTGCCCCCTTATTAAGGGCTAGAGGCCTGGGCCAGCCAACCCTAGTTACTAAGGAGCACAGCAGAGCAGGGATCAGCTGATTCCCCATGTAAGGAGCCCCTAATTTGGCTATAAGGGTAGAAGGAGAATCAGGGAGACCAGAGTGGAGTACAGAGGCTGCTCGAAGTGAGTCGGCGCCTTCAGAGAAACCTGGGATTTGGGAATAAGACCACAGACAAGAGAGGAAACAGGGAGGACAGGCCTGGAAATGAAGGGTAAACAGATGGACTTGAGAAATTTTATTTGAATGTTTGTTAATTTAATAGATCAGAACACGAGAAGGGCTGTGAGTGGACAAAGGGGGTCTGTAAGTTATTGAAGAAGCCCCTTAATGGGGGAGGCAAGGGACACTTGCAGGGCCATCCAGAGGCCATGAGGAGGCACTCGGGAGGTGGCCACCCAATGGCACATCTGATAAACAACAGTGAAACTAACCAATTTAGTTTCACCATCCATGCAGAGTAAACAAACACAATCCATAGTAAAAATCAAATGAGTTAATGTGAGAATTAGAGTTGATTATTTCCCTTCTAATAATAAGAGATGTTCTGAAAGGCACTTTGTTTAAAATCTGTTTCACCTGTAGGGAGTCAAATGGATTTCAAGGGCCTGATCCAAAGCTTGCTGATCTCAGTGGAAACACTCCCGTTGATTTAATGGCCTTTGGGAATAACTGAGAGGAGAATTTTTTCATGATTTTTATCTTATCAGGGTCCCTTTAAAATTTCTAACAGAGGGTCCTGTGGCACCTTGCATCTGAAGAAGTGAGGTTCTTACCCACGAAAGCTTATGCTCCCAATACTTCTGTTAGTCTCAAAGGTGCCACAGGACCCTCTGTTGCTTTTTACAGATTCAGACTAACACGGCTACCCCTCTGATACTTTAAAATTTCTGGCATTCCCCTTTAAAGTAAATTCCAAAACTGCACAAAAAAGTTGAGTACACATATTGCCATCTGTGCGCACGTGTTCATTAGAAAAACATGTTGATTACACAGCAAACTGGCATTTAGTATCACAAAGGGATCTGAGAGATGAACAGCTACATCAAGCCCTCAGTGGCATCCAATATCCCCACCTGTGGGAAATGTGGAGATAACAGGCAATTGTGACTAAAAATGCAATTACTACAAGAAAAAAGACTCACTCTCCTTCATGCTGAGTTTTATTCTGCCCTTACAACCCATCTTTTTCACCCATTATGCATTTGCCAGATGAAAAATATTCTTATCCATCTCATCTAGAATGGGGACCCACTCCTAGGAAAATATTTTACTGGATGCCAGAGAAATGAGATACTGGAGCTGAATATGCTAAATCTTTGGAGTTAAGCATTTAAAATCACTAGGCTTTTTTTCCCCAAAAAACAAAATTGCCATAGCAAAATAGGTGTAGACAGGACAGAGATTTTCAGGATTTAAAACAAAAGAAAAGCTTTCTCGTCTTAATCACAAATGAAACAAGAGAGAATTAAAAGACCATCCGATGCTAAAGATCAGGAGGGACAGGTCCTGCAAGTCACACACAATGGAAACGATGATCAGAAAGGGAAGGAGCTACAAAGACCCATACGTAACAGGGAGGTGGGAAGAGTGTATCATAATTCACTTGCATCTTGCCATCCCTTCACTGTAGTGCAGCACTTGAGCAGATACACTGTTATCATATAGGCCAGGTTTACCCTTCTATGAAGTAGACTTCTCCAAAATAATATTGATACAATTTCACACTTGTTACGGACAATCACAACTCCATTGACTTCATTTGGCTTCCACTTACACCAAGTCTGAATTGGCTTCTACATCAGCTGGTTTAGCCTTATAGCACTGTCTTTAGTAGAGATGAGCCCAGACCATCCCCAACATTGGGGAAAATTCAAAGCCAGATCTGAACTTTGCAGTTCTGGCCATGTCTAATACTATACTATACATGTCTATACTAATATGGGCCCCAGTCTTGCAACTGGATCCACATGGACAGATCCTGGACCCCATACAAGGCCCGGCTTGACAAAGCCCTGGCTGGGATGATTTAGTTGGGAATTGGTCCTGCTTTGAGCAGGGGGTTGGACTAGATGACCTCTTGAGGTCCCTTCCAACTCTGATATTCTATGATTCTATGATTCTATACAGATCTCCAGGGACTTTAGTGGGACTCCGTACAGACCCAGAGATCTTCCCACAAGGATCCAGTTGTAGGATCGAGGCCTAAGATTACATGCATTTGTTTCTGCTGAGGTTCTCTCAACTGCCATGAGCTGGGCGTATATATATGAGCAAATGAGCGATATTGTCCTAAAAAGAGGCCACTAGCTTTAGCTAAGGAAATGCTCCTTTAGTTCAAATGGTAGAGGCTTCCATTTTAACTGAAAAGGCAGGGGTTACGTCCCAAACCCACAGCTCTGTGCGTGTCATTTATCTCAGGGATTGTATCTGTTTCTGCACAGTGTGACTTCTTGTCACACAGCACTGCCACGCCTGCACATGAGAGACCTCTGTCTACAGAACCGCAGGGTCTCAGTGTTCCTAAAAAGATTGGTCTTTTTTAAAAAGAAAAGCAAATGATGCGAGAATCAGAATCATTAACTGAATTTGTCACTGATCTATGGATAAACAAAGGAGCTACTGGAAAATGTGATCCTCCTTTACATGAGTCCTCCTCAGTCCAAGGGTACATCTACACTACAGGGGGGAGTCGATTTAAGATACGCAAATTCAGCTACGTGAATAGCGTAGCTGAATTCGACGTATTGCAGCCGACTTACCCCGTTGTGAGGACGGCGGCAAAATCGACTTCTGCCGCTTTTTGTCGGCGGCGCTTACTACCACCTCTGCTGGTGGAGTTAGAGCGCCGATTCGGGGATCGATTGTTGCGTCCCGACGGGACGCGATAAATCGATCCCCGAGAGGTCGATTTCTACCCGCCGATTCCGGCGGGTAGTATAGACCAGACCCAAGGTCTTGTGCTCCTCCAGCAGGGCTGATGCTATCACCAGCATGTGAAAGAGACTAGAGAGGAGACCTACTTTCCAAGAATTCCTAATGCTGCTTTCAGGTTTAATGATGTTGTCAGGTCTTCTCAATGAACACAGAGAAACCTGAGTTCAGGTCTTGGCAGGTGAACAAAGGAGGAACTGATTCTCAACTACATTTTGAAAATGTATGTTTAGGGGCATCTTTCTGGGATTGGTGATAGAATGTAGAGCCTTTCATGAGATGGCACCAGTGTAAATCTTGCCCAGTGCTACCTATCTTAACACCACTCTGTTCATTAAGTATCAAACATGATAATGTCATGAATGACTGAAATCATTACCATCTGATGCCTGCCCTACAGCCCGTGTGATAGGAGTTGGTGGCTCTATGCTCAGTTCCTAGTGGACAAGATGTGTTAATGTGACAAAAAACACCATCAAACTAGTGCCTTTTGTTGACAGCCTCAGCAGAGAAGCCAAGGACTGGATGGACCATGCAAATCAAAGTGCCCTCTTGTTCCTCCAGGACAAAGTTCAGACACCTTGGCAGGGCAGGATGCGTGGAGCTTGTCTTGCTGCTACCCATGATGAACCTGTCCTGAGGATAATTGTATCCTGGCTGTTGGTCTGTCTAGCTAGCTATCTAGCTATCAGAATTTTAACAGCAGCATCACCATAGTACCTAAGGGCTTCAATCCTGCACAGAATCCTGTTACCACTATGGGATTTTTTAAAAGTGTTTTAATTAGTTAATTTTCTTCCTAAAAGGCATTTCAGCTCACCTTTTACACCTAAAATACTGTGCATGCACTTATAAAAAAAATAGATTTCTTACAACTGTATTTTGAAATAAATTGCCACCCACAGTTAAACATACTCTACTATATTGACTTTCCCAGAGGTCCATCTGATGTCACTGCCATGCTGATGTTCACAGCAGCCTGCTAAGTAATGCTTATTCTGAACCTACACACACACACACAAAATGCCTTTAAGACAATATTTTATCTTAAAAGTACCGTAGATTCATTAAAAAAAATAACTGTTACGCTAGCCATTTAAGTAATCCTTGATCTGCTGTCTTTTAAAATTCATCTTTCGTCTGTCTGTAACCGAGAGCTTTCATATTCAAATGTACATGAGCACCAGCTTTATTAAAATGAGGGCTTGGGGAAATGGCTTGGAAAAGGAGAAACGAATATTACCCAAACATTTAAAAGATGCTAATTAATGAAGTTCTAAAGCCCAGAGGGGCCATTTCACAGAGCCAGGATTCCACTACCACCCAGAAGTGTAACTTATCAGGTGACAAGTGAAATAAAACGCAAGTGGGTTAAACAGAACCCTCCTGCAGGTGCTGCATAGACTCCAGAGTTTACTTCTGTGCCAAGGACTTGAGTTTTCTGCCTACAAGGTCTGTGCATTAAAATTTCCTGGCCCCGACACACAATACAGCATGTGTCTCTCCCCTGCTGGAGCTGCCCTGTGTTAGGGATAAGAAAGTATAACTCACATGATTTTAACTCACAGTCCATTGTGAGCAGTGATTGCCAACTGAGCTTATGTGGCAGGGGTCATTTTGTGATTTATTTTAAGCTTGCTATCTCCCACCCCCAGACCTGTACACACACCCACGCAGAAGCGCATTTCACGTGACATGGCAGAGGTGTGAAGGAGTGACATGTTCAATACAACTAAGCTGTCTTTTTTCTTTCTGTGTGTACAACCAGTGAAACCTTACCAGTCCCCCCACCCTTCTACAGATCCCACTGCTCTGCGGAATAAGTAATGTTTGATTTTATATTTGTTTTATTGAACATTGCGGAAACCATGTCCTATATTCAGCTCTCTCCCTCCCTCTCTCGGCCCAGATATTGCTCTGGGCCAAGAACTGAAAGTCCTCTGTAGAGTAAAGAAAGAGATTTTTTTTTTTTTTGCAGATGCGCACACTCACACAACACAAATCCCAGCTCCATAACAGAAAACATGCACACACAAATCCCCGTTCCATAGCAGAAAATCATTTCTGGTGTCTGTTAATGATTTACTGATACACTTGGATTTCACTCGTATGATCCGTTTGTCTGTTCCTGAAATGCCTGCCAGGGCTTAGCAGCGCTGAAAAGAACCACGGAGAGCAGGTGAGTTGAACTCAAGCAGGAGACGAGAGAAAGAGCACAAGGTATCACAGACAGAGGAATCAGGGGTTTTGAAGATCTAGGCTTTCTGAAGGTCTAAAAGGCCTCCTCTCCAGACCACCTGAGCCTACAGACGTGGCTGCCCGTTTAAAGCTGTTGCTCACCTGGAAATTGAATTTTAGTAGGAATTTGCTGATCCCCTTCTGTTCTATTCTGTTCATCACTGTGATGACTGAGCTCCTTTCCCAAGACATAGGGTAGGACGTGCAACAAGTAAATTGGAAGCCAACCTGAATAGTATTTTGTCCATATGGGAGGCATCACATACAGTCCCGGCTTTAGATCCTTATTATCTCCCCACAGGCTGCTAGGAGTCAGCCACTACTCACGACGCATCCAGCCTCACGCGTGCCGTCAGCCTTGTGACATTACGTGAGGCTGTTGCAGCGCATCCTTATTGATTCTGCTGCGTTAGAGTAGCACCTAGAGGAGCAGTCAGCAGCGAGATCCTGTTGTGCAAGGTGCTGTACAAACACAGAGTAAGAAGAAAGCTTTGGTCTGAATTGCTCCCAGACTAGGTTCAGGCAAGAAACAACAAGCGGATGGAGAAAACAATAGGAAGGACCGTGAGAAGGAGGGAAACAGAAATAATGAGCATGCCATTGACTTAGGCAAGCTAGGGTTTTGACTCAGGGGTTTCTTGCCCAATCTTGTATTGATTATGTTATTCATAAATAGAGTGAATATCAGCCGTTACCACTGCCCCTCAGCTAGCCATTGACAGCTGGCAATATGTCCACACCAAATATTCCCCCCTACACCTGCTTTGGAGGGGTTGGTGAGGGCTGGAGCCATCCTGGCACACCAGCCCCTAGCCCTGGCTCCCACTTCCTGCAGGCGGTGCAGGGAAGCAGGGGAAGATCGCCTGTATAGATGTGACCCCACCTCTCTCCTCACAGCTGTAAAGGAAAGGTCAGCCAGGCTGGAGCTGTGCTTCTTGTGGTGCAGGGAGAACCTTTAAAAAGGGACCACAGTGGCAGCTCCTTGCATGTGACTCCCAACTGGAGTGGGGAGTAGCTGAGAGCACCTCTCTAAACCCTCAGCAGTGTCTCTGTGGCCTCTGCCTAATGGCCACTTGGTTGGCAAACTCCCATAAGCCTCATGGCAGAAGCAGGCCTAGAGCAGAGATGTGGAGGAGGGGGACCAGGTTGTGTCTTTATGAGTTTGTTCTAACGAATCCTAAACCTGATTTCCAGCCCTCCTCAATGTCTGCAATGCTCAGACACCATTCAGGCGCGCTTCTCCTTTCTTCTCTTAACCTAGAGCTTCTTTAGCCAAATCGACTCCCATCATTCTTTCCAGTCAGCAGCAACAGACTCCCAGTTCTAAAACCTATGGGCCCTTCTGGGGAAAATTAGAGCAACAACAACCGGAACCAACTAAGCACAGGCAATGCACAAATGGAGCTCTGAGGGGCTCAGCTCTCTCCGTTGAGTCTACTGCTGCCTTAATTAGCTCGTTTACAGATTGATTTTCCTCTTTTTTTTTTTTTTTTTTTTTGGTCCAAAAGTGAAAGCTCCTGGCTAAACGCAAATTTCTTGCATTTTCCTGGCTTGCTGATTTTCAGAAGCCAGGAGGAAGCTGTTTTCTGAAGACAGCGCCTCAGTCAAGTGCAGTTTGGGGGGCATTTAAACCTGGGGAAATTCCTTGAGTTTGTGGGCAGGGCCGGCTCCAGGCACCAGCCCACCAAGTTTGTGCTTGGGGCGGCACCTGGAGGGGGGCGGCGCGGCGCACTGGCTCCGGCCACGGGGGAGAACGGAGCCACAGTGGGCTCGCTGCCCTCCCCCGGCGCTCTGGCCGCCGGGAAGAGCAGAGCCCTGGCCGGGCTCTCCTCCCTCCTCCCAGGGCTCCGGCCGTCAGCGGAGCCACGGCGGGCTCGCCGCCCTCCCCTCACCCGGCGCTCCGGCCGGTCGGGGAGAGCGGCCGGTGGCCGGGCTCGGCGCCCTCCCCTGCTGCGCTCGGGGGGAGGGGGCGGGGGTGGCAAAAAAGCCAGAGCCTTGGGCGGCAAAAAAGCCAGAGCCGGCCCTGTTTGTGGGTGGGGTTTAGAATCTAGCCCTGAATTTCACAGCGGGTCCATCTCTTTGTAACAGAGCCAAGATCCAGTCTCTAAATTTTGCGCGGGTTGGAAACCTGGATCTAAAAATCTGTGGCTTGTACCCTTCCCTGTGGCATATTCCTTACCTACCTCACAAGGGCCTTGAGATTAAAGGCACTACAGTATATAAGCAAAGCATTATTTCTTAGTGTTATAATGTGCTGCTTAGGGTGTATGTGCGACTTCTGCTATCTCTTGGAAAGAGCTGCTCAACTGTCTGTAATAAGCCTTGTATGACCATGGCTGAAGGCTCTCTTTTTGCTCATGTAGTAGAGGCTTGTAATTCTGGAGCAGGAAGATCTGAGTTCTAGCTTCACTGCTACAATGAAGCAGAGATACAGCCATGAAGTCCTTAGTAGATCAGGATTTGTTAGAATAGAATTTATTGTTATTTACAAGGGCTCTCCATTCTTTAGAGAGCATCTTCTCTCGTAATATAATAGATCCTGGATGCACTCTGTCAGCCAGGAAAACTGGAGCACAGCTCCCAACGGCCCAATATATAACATTTTGATCCTACTTTGAACCCTCCTAATAAAACCCTGCACATTGAGGAAAGGAGGGAAAATACATGCTGTTGAATCTCTCATACCCGCTAAGTTAAGACAAATAGGGAGATTTTTTTTAACTCCATAGAAATGCATTGTTTTTAGAGAGCTCTTTGGAGTAACAGAGTGGAAAAAATAGTGTGTGTTTTCCTTGTAAAATATAGACTGTCCCTCTTAAATAGAGACAGTCGGCAAGAATGATCTCTTCAGAGCCAGAAAAGCAGCAAAATCCAGGAGATAGATATATGTGTGCTTCCAAATTCATGTTTCAACAAGAGCGCTCTGCCATAAAGAAAATGAAATCAAAATCTGAGAGACAGTCCCGTTTCAACAAATGCAGAAGGAGGGGGAAATATTTATTGCACGTATTTGTTCTCCAACTGATCCCTCATCTTCATAACATAGAGAATTGTTTTGCTGCATGGTCACAGATGAATTCAGTGCAGGAAATATGAGGGGATTTTTTTTTCTTTTTTGCAGATTAAATGGTTTGTAAAAATACTTTAAATATAATCGACTTTTTTTAATGAGATAACATAAAAATTGTGTCCATGGTGAGTTTTATAACAATTGGTGGGAGAGAATTTTTCCCCTAGGACAACCTTCCATTAGCTCAGTAGTGCCAAGATCTACGGTTCAGAGGGCTTAGATTAGGATCTATGTACCAGCAACCATAATAATAATGAATCATATCTTACAGTGAGATAGCACCTTTCATCTGGAAGGATACCAGCCAGTTTTATTAACTATATACAGGAATTAAAATAGAATGAGACAGAAGGAGAGTCTTTCATTGCACTAGTAAATTCCCCCTGATTTTAGTAGACCAGGGGAAGCTTCACTCTCCTTTAGCTCCCCATTTATTTTAAGCCCTAGGGATATATACATGATTCACTTCACCACTATTGAAATGCAGCCA
The DNA here is from genome assembly GCF_013100865.1 of Trachemys scripta elegans. Lineage (NCBI taxonomy): Eukaryota > Metazoa > Chordata > Testudines > Emydidae > Trachemys > Trachemys scripta. The sequence goes on along the minus strand of NC_048307.1, from coordinate 72,031,273 downwards.
TCTCTGGGGAGGAACATGGCAGCTGTTTTGCACCACACAACAACAGTACACAAGACCTTCAGAAAGGGAGTGAAGAAGCATATCATATCCTTCTGGAACTACATAAGGGGAGGAGGGAGATTTTCAGCAGGCAAAATGTAATTAACCAGATTGGATTTTGCAAGAGTAGGGACATTAGCCATGGTGTCCTGGCCAAACTGTCCTGGGATCTTTCACGACCATATGTACTCGAGTCTTCTGGGTTTATGCCTTATCCAAAAGATGTCCAATAGCACCCAGATCACTGGCTCAGCACTGACTCAGAGAGACGAATAACCCCTCTAGGACAAAATCCTGCTTCCATGAAAGTCAATGGCAAACCTTCACAGAGCTGGGACTTCACCCCATTCTTTAGGGTTTTTAGGCAGCACCTTCTCTCTTGGAGGTCTCCTACCAAAACATTTCCCTGACCCCTATTCCCTTTAGCTTGTGGGGTGAGAAGAGATCACAGAGCAGTGCTATGGTAGCAGATGTCTGTGCAAGGCGAGTGTCACAGTTTCAGAGTAACTGCACTGTATTCTCCCACCGTGATCCACCAAGGGCCCACTTCAGGCTCCCGGATCCACAGCTGTCATCTCTCTTGAAGAAGACTCAAAGACTCATAGACTTTAAGGTCAAAAGGGACCATCATGATCATCTAGGCTGACCTTCTGCGCATTACAGGCCAGAGAACCTTGCCCACCCACTCCTGTAATAAACCCCTAACCTCTGGCTGAGTTACTGAAGTCCTCCAATCATGATTTAAAGACTTCCAAGTTACAGATAATCCACCATTTACGCTAGTTTAAACCGGCAAGTGACCTGTGTCATGGGGGAACAGGCTCGGAGCTCTGGAACTGCTCCGAAGGAAGTTCAGACAGGACCCCTGGTAGTGTGAAAACAACTCCGGGCGCACTCTCACTAGGGCAAACTTCCTTAGCTTCAGCGCCTCCTGGGTCAGACCTCAGAGCTTTCAGCACCCCTGTTTCATGCCATGAGCTCCACACAGTGAGTGAGTCCACCTGACACCTGGGGAAGCCTTACATGCCCCCCCAAAGTGCCATGCATCCCCAACTTCCACAGTCAGCAGTGACTCTCAGCCAGCATTGTAAAACAGAAGGGTTTATTAGTTGTCCGGAACACAGTGCAGGACAGTCCTTGTTAGCGCAGAAAGCAGGAAGTTACAGCAAAGTCCATCTTGGGGAGATCCAGAGCCCTGGCTCTGCCCCCATCCCGAGTCCCAAACCAGGAAACTGATCAGCTTCTGGCAGCCCACCCTCAGTCACACCCCAGTTGCCCCTCCTCCGTCCTTTCTCTCTTTCCCAGGCAAACTGGTCAGCTGGCCTCCATCTCTCTCTTTGTTCTCCAACACAACGCAGCCAGCTGGCTCCTTCCAGAGGATGGGGCCATGAGTTGCCAGGATACAGAATGTCTGGCCATCTTCTAGGCCCAGGCAGCTAGATGGCAGTCACACCTTCCCTCTAGGGGTCTCTGCTTGTCCCACTACTTATATACTTGTGCAACACATAAGGGAAACTGAGGCACCACACATTATTCATACACAACATGAAGAAAATGCCCACTTTGTCACAATTCATGCCCCATGCTGCAGAGGAAGGTGAAAACAACCCCAGGATCTCTGCCAATCTGACCCGGGGGGGGAATTCCTTCCTGGCCCCAAATATGGCAATCACTTAGATCCTCAGCATGTGAGCAAGACCCACCAGCCAGACACCTGAGAGAGAATTATCTGTAGTAACTCAGAACCCTCCCCATCTACTGTCCCATCACAGGCCATTGGAGAGATTTGCTGATAGCAGTCGCAGATCAGCTACATGCCATTATAGAATCATAGAATATCAGGGTTGGAAGGGACCTCAGGAGGTCATCTAGTCCAACCCCCTGCTCAAAGCAGGACCAATCCCCAGACAGATTTTTGCCCCAGATCCCTAAAGGATTGAACTCACAACCCTGGGTTTAGCATTATAGGCAATCTCATTATACCATCCCCTCCATAAACTTATCAAGCTCAGTCTTGAAGCCAGTTAGGTTTTTTGCCCTCACTGACCTCTATCTCACTCCCTCCAGACCGGAGTTTTAAGGCTGCACAGTTCCCCGCCTACTCTGTGATATCCCCAGCAAGCCAGACTGTTTCAACAGCCAGTGTCTGCACTGTACTTTCTCTCCGAGGGCTATAAATAGCATAAGTGCCCATAGTTATAAATGACCACACAGCTTCTTCTGAGTAAGCACATTTATTCTTAAGGTGAAAGCATTACAGAGAAAACAATAAAAGAACCTACACACATGCTAAAAAGCTTCCCAGAGGTTACCCAACAGTCTTATGGGGCCCTAGTAGGTCAAGTCCTTCCAACCCTTCCACAAGGATTGCTGCCCCCCTCCCCCCCAAATCCCAAACAGGAAGGTCTGTCCATTCGCTGGATCAGAAAGAAGGCCCTGAATCAGTTTAAACTCAAGGCTATTCATCCAAAAGTCCTCTATTTGTCTGTTGGTCTCTGGAGAGTCTAGTTTGAACTAGAACAGGGGTCTCAAAGTCCCAGCTTGTGGGCCATCTGTGGCCCGAGAACCTCCCCACTGCGGCCTGTGGAGGAGAAACACATGCAGCCACGCTGCTGGCAATGTCTGCTGCAGGCACCGCCCCCCACAGCTCCCATTGGCTGGGGGAGAGGGACAGAGATACCATCACTAGTTGCCGGGCAGAGTCAGCCATGGAGGCAGTGTCACTTTTTTCCACAATGAATATAAACAAGTCAAAATACTGAACACAACTATCTGTGCACACCTTGCTGTAATCCTGAAGGTTTCAACTGCTCAGTCACTGAGGCCAAACATCAACAAACTGACGGAACTGAAGCGTTGCCAGGTGTCTGGCAAACACCAAAAGCTCTCTGGCAGGCGAAGAATTGTATAAAGTTGTATGACAGTTTTATTAGTTCTAAGAAATGGGAAATAAAAAATATAAACGTTTTCTTTTCTGAACACCATCTTCAGTGACATTATTGGCCTGCTGGAAGGATTTGAGGACTGGCACTGGCCCTAAGGTAAATTGAGTTTGAGACCCCTGAGCTAGAACATATGCGCCTCCACAGGAGGTGGTACCTCTCTGAGGTTACAAACTACCTGATTTGCCTTAATCACCACCCACAGTTTTTTAGTTCCTGGAGGAGCTGCGGTAGCCCACCCCCATGGAGTAGAACACTGTCATACATAAAATATACATTTAAAACAATGGACCCCAAAGGTACTGCATAGGTCTGCAATATCTGTCACATTTCCCCCCTAGAGATGGTACATACAATTCCAGCCTACAATAATACATTGACTTAATACAATAAGGTCTTTCAAGGATACTGAAGGAAATTGCCATATCTGTTGCAGTGAGCTTTCAATTTATTTAGGTAAACCATCCGTCTGAACCTCTTTCATCTGGAAATGGAGCTCGGAGCCTCACACAGTAGGATTTTTAGTGTGAGATTTCTGTTGTTTCCTAGTTGTGGCTGGGCCCAAAATACCTGAAGGACAAACTGCCTGATGCTGGCCCAAAGCAGGAAATATGAAAATGAATCTATCTATCTATCTATATATATTTGTTATTTAGTTAATTGTTTGAAATGTGTCTAATCCATCCAGTTATGGATGCCTATGTCTAAGCGCATAACTTTAGCAAATAAAAGCCATAAGAGATTATACCCTCTTCCTTACCCTGATGGTCTGCCATGATTTATCTATAAATAAGATAATCAACAAACAACTTTCTAAACCCGGGATCGGCAACCTTTGGCACGCGGCCTGTCAGGGAAATCCGCTGGCGGGCCGGGACGGTTTGCTTACCTGCAGTTTCTGCAGGTTCGGCTGATCGGAGCTCCCACTGGCTGTGGTTCGCCATTCCAGGCCAATGGGAAAACAGATAAGTCTTTCAAGAAGAGGTTCAATTTAAGTTGCCAATAATCATCGTCACCATCATTGTAATCGTAATGATTATTTGTAGTATTTATTATTAGAGTTGGGTGTGAAATGGTTTTCCTGTCCCATGAGAAATTTTGTGATTTTGGGGATGAGAAGTTGAAATCTCGAAAACTTTTGTGGCCCGATAATAAAAATCAGATCAGGTGTGACGGGTGCACCTGCTGCCTTGGCACACCCTGTCCTAACAAGGTGTCTTGCTGGAAGGGGAGAGCAGCAAATTCAGGCCTCCGCATGTTGTCCCATGATCAGCTTCAGGCAGAACCAGCAAGAGTTGATCCTCCAGCACCTAGAAGGACCACGAGCATATGGAGGCCAATCAGGGCTCAGCAGGCCAGATAAAAAGGGCTGGCTGCTTCTACCGAAGCAAGTTCTAGGTGAAGCCTAGTTCTAGGTGAAGTGGAAAGGAAGGGTCTGCCTGTCCTAATCCAAGTAATCAGGGCTCCATCTTTGACAGGATTTGCCTTGGATCCCTGTGAAGGACTGGTGTTGTTATTATGGGTTTTAACATCCAAGTGGCTATTCTGAGTTCAGCATTGAGTTGTTGTTGTTGTAAACCTGATGTGATTCCATTCTACCGGGCAGCTAGCTCAGGCCAAGCCTTCACATTGAGTAATTTGAAACATTTCACTCTGATCATTTTGAAATATTTCATTTTGATTTCCACCGTTTTTCATTTTGTAAGATTTTTTTAAAATATAAATTAACTAAGATTTCAAAATGAAAAGTCATTTCAAACTGAAAAAACAAAACTTTTTGTTTCAAAAATGTAGAAATGGGATGTTTGGACAATTTCTAAACTTTTTTTACAAAATGTTTTCAAATCAGAAGATGTGTCGAAACCACCCCTTTCCCACAAACAGTTTCAGTTTTGATTCATTGGCATTTCTCGCTGGAAAATTCCTAATCAGCTTTATTGTCATTATGGTTGTTCTTGTTGTGATAATATCCACAAAGTGCTTGGGGCCATTCACACATACATGAGTACACAATCCTAAGAGTTTACCACTGGGATTTTCAAACAGGCTGAAGTGAGTGAGACAACCAGATCCAGTTGGGTTGATTTGGGCCTCAGAGCCCTTAGACTCCTCTGACAATCTCAGCCTACAGTCTCTATACTGAATAGATTCCAGTGTCACACAGAAACAACTCCTAATCCTGCCCTCTCAGTGGTGTTCTCTTTAGCACCTGGAATTATCACTCCAGGCTACTTTTATATAGCCAGCCAAAAATACTGTCGTGAAAAAGCAAAAATCAGTTACCTCAACATTTGCAAACAGCCTGGAAAACCTGATTTGAATTCTGGATGAAAGTTTCTAGCCAGATCTTATTTCAGGCAAAGCAATTCACTCAATCTGACACCATATTAATCTGAGACACACACACACACACAGGGCCGGCTCCAGGGTTTTTGCCGCCCCAAGCGGCGCAAAAAAAAAAGAAGAAAAAGCCGCAATCGCGATCTGCGGCAGCAATTCGGTGGTAGGTCCTTCGCTCCGAGCGGGAGTGAGGGACCATCCGCCGAATTGCCGCCGAATAGCTGGACGTGCTGCCCCTCTCTGGAGTGGCCGCCCCAAGCACCTGCTTGGCAAGCTGGTGCCTGGAGCCGGCCCTACACACACACACCTCCTCAGCCTGGTCAGCGGTCACTGACTTGACTTTGACACTGGTGTGAGGGTGCGACTGTGATAATTGCATGGCCAAATGAACCTGGCAGCAGTTTGGATTTGATTTGCAGCAGGGGCCCATCTTTAGTCCTGACACCAATTTTCTTTCGCTTATTCCTTTAAAAGGAGTTTGCTGAAAGAGAGTCACTCCTTGTATCTCAGCCTTAACATCTTCAGTGGCCTTGGGCTTCCCTTTTTAATATTAAACGTGTGGGGTATAGAGGGCCTTCACTGCTTTCAGCTAGACTCTCTCCACAGCTACTAAAGCTACTGCAGATAAATTATTACACCCGTGACAGCCAGGAAGCATGGGGTAAGCAGGCCATTGTTGTGAGTAGGAACGGGGCTGGGGGGAGGAAGGGAAGCTAGCCAGGGAGCCACTTGTAGAAATATCCATAGAGCTGTTGCGTGAGAACATCATGATAGCTCCAGGCAGCATTTGGCAGCTGGAAGGAGCAGCAGAAAGACCATTGTCTTAAAACATATTTATTAGCCCTGGAGAATTAAGGATGCCTGTGGTAAATTCTTTCTCCCGCTCTCCTTTTTGTACTTGGAGAGAACTCATTTCTGCCCTCCCTCTGCTCCTGCAGCCGCTATCTGCAGGCAGGGTCTGCCTGCGTTTGCGCACATACAACAGGGTATGGAGCAGGGAATCAGCTTGGCTAGGAGCTAGCTGAGAGCTTTGCCCGCTTTCTCCAGGTGGGAAAAACAGCCCCACAAATCCGTGCACTCTCACTCGGTTTGCTTGCCATAAAATCTCCCATCATTACACTTAGTCACGCGGCTCATCTCCCATGAAGGTAACAACTGTGGAAGCATTGCCTACCACAGACAGGGCACTAGTACCTGAAGCTTTGTGTCACCTAACTCTTCCCTGAACACGTCTAGGCAACAGGGTGGTTAAAATGCTTGAAGTCACCAGCACATTCTGTGTACTAGGGCTCCTTTCATTGGCTACCATTTGTGCAGTTCCCCAGCGGTAGCAACTGTGGGTAATTTTAGGAAGAAAAGACCAGTTTGGACAATGACGCTGGGGTCTGTGAGAATTAAACCCAGGACATCTGGGTCTAAAACCAGTGTCTCTACTACCTGAGCTAGACACCTTGTGTGCATGCTTTGGCAGCAGCTGACGTATATACTTCTTTACATGGTCCAGGCACGAAATGGGGAGCAAAGATCCATACTGGTAACACTGATTGGAAAAGTGACATTTTTCCCCCTGGAAATTTTTGATTTTTTCATAAATTCTAAATGAAACAAAATAAAAAAATGTCAGTTTATTTTAAATCAAAATTCTCATTTCAGTTTTTGGAGGAAAAAGTCAGATTTTGAGCTGGGCTTTTCAGAACAAACAAATAAAAAAACAGAGCAAAAAAACAATAACAGAACCTTCCTTTATTTCAAACTGAAAAAATTGTGTTCCCTCCCCCTCACTTTTTTCTTCTCTCCCACTTACTTTTTTCTTCTCCCCCCTCCCTTTTCCAGTGGAAAAAGGTTCTGAAACTGAAATAAAATGAAAAATTCAATTCAAAATTAGACACACGTTTTCATTTTGTTTTATTGCATTTCAAGTTCTCCACTTGGAAAAACTACAAAAATTCCTCCAAAACAAGAATTTTCCCATCAAAAAATTCTTTTTGACTAAGCTAAATTTTGACAGGAAAATTGTTGGCCAGCTCTCCACGCTGGTATTAATATGGGTTAACCAAGCACAGGGCAGATCCCTGCCTTGCTTTCTGTGATTCTCCTATGAGAAACATTGCTCTCTTGCTGTCCCAGTAACTCTCCAATAAGTAACATCTCCCTCCCTGAAGCTCTCGGATTTAGCCATTCTGGGGTGGTATCTGCTGAGCTCTGACAACCACTGTATGGCGCTTTTGTCCACATTGCCCTCTGGGCTCATGAGATTATTGCAGGGTCATGGATAGGAGGCAGGAGCAGGGCCTGATGGAGGAAGTGTGGGAAGGGCTAGTGGCTGGACTCTGACAGTTGATAATGATATTTATATGAAAATGATAATCAAGTCCTGCATGTACATAAAAACACTGCTCACTTGTCTCTTTTAATCCTGTGATGAGTCAGCCTGGGTGTGTGGCCGGAGCACAAATGTAGAAGCCAAGAGCTCTTAAAACCTAATCTTGGGCTTTGTCACTGATTTGAGAGTAGAGCTGAGTGATTGCATTACTACCAGGTAACCTGTTTACATGGGTGAATCATGGTAGTTCCATACACACAATACACAAAACACACCTTCATCTTTCCATGCCTCCTTTAAAGAGAGGATAATCACACTTAATTCCCCAGGGGAGGGAGGGTGGCAAATTAATTAGTTTTATAATACATACGGAGGGAGGTGCTGTAGACATCCAAAGTATCATTGTTGGCGTCCACTATTATTCATATTGGCGATCACGTCTGAAGGAAATTATCTGAAGAAACATCTGAGTCGTATGCTCATGGAGCAGTAACCAGCACTGATCATGCCTTAATGCTCCAAGAAAGCAATAGAGATTATAAATAAAGTAGCACAGAAGACATTGCCCCGTAAGACACAAAAAGGAGAGGTGGGGTAGAATGTCAGGGACTGTAGGAGGTCATCTAGTCCAAACCCCAGATAGATTTTTGACCCAGATCCCTAAATGGCCCCCTTAAGGATTGAACTCACAACCCTGACTTTAGCAGGCCAATGCTCAAACCACTGAGCTATCCCTCCTACCCCAGTAGTACTCTCTGCTATTCCAAAGAAGATTAAAAGACGACCATAAAGGATGTGGAACCCCAGGAACCAATGGCGTGCAGCTGCCAGAACTCTGACTTTCTCCTTTAAGAAACAACTCAGCAGCTGAAGAGTCCAGTCTAACCACTTCCCTATTATATTCTATCAGTGCCCCATTAACACAGTGCATTCAACCGAATGTTTCTTCAGATAATTTCCTTCAGACGTGATCGCCAACCGGCACATTTCCAGTGCTTCCTTTTAATTTGTGAAGCAGAATGATTCCCCCTCTTTAGCAATGACAATCATAAGGAAAAAAATGGCTGTAGCCCCTTCCCCGCCATCCCAAAAAGTCTTGCCCTTTGCAGGCAATAATAACGTAGGGAGATATCTCTGAGCACCATCAGGTTTTGTGGCATGAGCGGGGGGGTGGGGGATGGAGGGGGGAAGACAAGCCAATGGCTGGTCCTTAGCTGGGTGCGCCATATGGCATCAATATACCGTAAAGAGCCTTCTGAATGCAAATTATTATTCATATTGTACCTAATTTATGCAAATTAGCTCATTCGGTATTCTACCTAATCCTCTCCAGAGTGACTCCAAGGTTGGAAATGAATGATATTCTTCTTACAAAATATATATAATCCATATTAATTGCTTTTGATGGAGACAAGTGGGATGGATAGATATTGCAGCATTTAATACACTAATCATTTCACCTCGGTAGCAAGCCTGCCTCAGTGCAGCACTCAGATGAACAGACACTGCCTATCTGTCCCTCTTACAAAAACAAAACACCATTTGCCCCACTTAGAGGTGCCTGATGCTAAGGCTGTCAGCCAGGGCAGCGTCACGTGTCAGGACTGAGGTGCATTGAGCAGAGCTGGGCTGCAGGTCAGCACTACTGTGCGCCACCTATTGAGTTCCCGGGACGGGGAGAAGGGAGCATCTGAAGGCCCCTCCCCTGAGCCTAAGGGGAGGAGCCACTAAACTCAGGACTCAAATAAAGTCAGGGATCACAAATGATAAAACAGGGATGGGAATGTGGGTTGCAGGGAGCCAGAGGGGGACACTGAGCAGAGAACCAGAGAGGCGATCACCCTGCGGTGCACTAGCTGAGCTATCCTGAGTGCCCAGGACTAGAATGAAGGGGTAGGGCTGTAGGCTGGGAGTGAGGTGCCTCGGCAGAGCTGCATGAAGGGACCAGGAATGGAAGAATAATAAAGAAAGCTGAGGTTCGCACTGAAATGCACTGGCAGAGCTGTGGGGGGTGCGGGGTGGGGATTGGCAAAACAAGTGGTGCAGCAGTGAGGGCTGAAGTGCACTGGCAATTTCAGGCTTTGCGGTTTGAATAAGTGGAGGATTGTTTCACCCAGAACCTTACACGGGATCTGACCCCAGTACTGCAATGGTGAAAGGCAGGAATGTGCCACCTAACCCCAGTACATCGGGCATGGAATTGAATTTCTGGAAAAGCGAATGGGAAGGGTAAGAGGACAGTTAAGTTATGAAGGTGCTTTAAATTATTCACTTATTAAAAAGTGATTAAAATATATTTGGTCACAATGACTTCTTTCTGTCCTTGGGTTGAATTTGGAGCATTATCTAGAATAGTTTCTCCCAAACGATAATAGTTTCTCCATAACTTGTGTATTTGTTGCTCCCAGCCCTACAGTCTGGAGGGCTTTGTGATCAGGCACCAAGATAACAAGAAGCGACTTCAATTTAAAAATCTGTGAATTACAAATTTAACATATTGATATTTCATAGGACATTTCTGTAGAGAGGGGAGGGTCAATCTGTAGCCAGTAGGATGTAACACAGGGATTGGCAACCTTTGGCACGTGGCCTATCAGGGAAATCTGCTGGCGGGCCAGGACAGTATGTTTACCTGCAGCGTCCACAGATTCAGCCGATCACAGCTCCCACTGGCCGCGGTTCGCTGCTCCAGGCCAATGGGGGCTGCGGGAAGGGCGGCCAGCACATCCCTCAGCCCGTGCCGCTTCCTGCAACCCCCATTGGCCTGGGACGGCGAAGTGCAGCCAGTGGGAGCAGCAATCGACCGAACCTGCAGACACTGCAGGTAAACAAACCGGCCCGACCTACCAGGAGCTTTCCCTGACGGTCCGTGTGCCAAAGGTTGCTGATCCTTGTTGTAACACTTGCCCCTTAGGTACAGCTGGGAGACCCCAGCACAGCTTACCTGCAGCTGTGGTTTTGTCAGAGTCCAGTGATAGCCTCCTGAACTGCACCGACAAAACATTCACAAATGGGTGGGTCCATTTGCAAAGCTCCCTCTGTCCAATTAGTGCATGTTGGCACCCCGCAGTGCCTGCATGGCAACACACAAAAACCAGGCACTGCGTGCCCCTGCACAATGAATTGCAGGATCACGGCCTTAATGGGTGCACTTGAGGATTAGCCCTGGTCTTCCAAATCTATTATTTGTTTGGCCAGCCAGTGTGCTGGTTGACAACAGACAATCCCTATGTGCCATCACCTCCCAGGTGAAAGGGCAGATAGAGCTGGTAGAAAAATTTCAGCTGCAATATTTCCCCATCAGCAATTTCAGTGACATTTTCCCATTTTCCACTCTGAAATGAAAACTTTTTTTCTGACTCAACTTTTCAAACCAAAATGAAATTTCAAAGGGGGATTTTTTTCCCATGGCATTTTTCTGTGTGTGTGTGGGGGGGGGGGGGGGGGGGGGGATGTGGAATTTCCTGACAGCTCTAGGGGCAGGTCTAACATCACTCATGGCATCACCTTAGTTACATAACTGCAGCTGCCGTGCCTGATATTTTATGAGCAATCCATATGCCTACAAACAAAGGCCCAGATCCTCAAAGGTATTTAGGTGCCTAACTCCCTTTGTCACCCAAATATCATTGAGGATCTGGGCCAAAAGTGTGGAAAGAACCCTCCTCCCCTCCCCCAACTACTCATTTCCTCTTTGAAATGTAAGCGATACTGAAGTAGAGTGTATTACAGTAATTTCTAGGGCATGTATCCTGAAATGGAGCCCTGATTAGAGGAGACAGAACAGTGGGATCACTTTAATGTAAGTTGACGATAAAATGTTCCATTTATCCAAAGCATGAGACTTGACTTTGCTGGTTTGAATCTTCTCTTCACTCCAGTAGAGAGCTATGTGTGTCTACAGAGGGATCGCATCCAGGCTGCTCAAAGTATAAGGCTGCTGCTCCATTGATTATGACCTTGTCTGCACACACAACTTGCACCAGATTTAAGTAAATCGTTTTAGAAACTGATGTTGTTAAATCAGAGTAATCCCACTCTGAAATCACTTTGCAAGTGCCCTTTATTGAATTAACTGACGTCAACTTCACAGTATTCTCAACAGAGCTTTGCACAAATTGAACTTCATCAGATTCTAAACTGATTTAACTTTTGTGTGTAGACAAGTTGTGCTTCCGTAAAAGCATGACACTGCCACAGAGCTGTTCCTCCTCCCTCACATCTCAAGCATTTAGGACTCATCAATAATCATTGAATCCTGATCTGAACATTAAGTACCTGAATACCCCATTAACTTCAAGGGGGCTACTTACATACTTACACTGAAGAACGTGCTGAAGTGCTTTGCTGGATTGGGGTCTTAGATACCCCAGTGATAGTTGCTGTGTAAACATCTAAGTGGAATAGAGAGATCTCCAGCAAGAAGTTGATAGGATACTAAGAGGTACTCAACAAGGGCACATCGCAAAAAGCGTTAAAGGTGGTTGGTTGAATATTCACCCCTGTACATTCATAGGTACAACTGGGCGTGCCGCTCAACATCTACATAGAACTTACAAACCAGTGGCTAGAGGTTGGAAGGAGGGTGGGGGATTTTGATAAAAAAGAAATTAGTTGAAATATGTTGCTTTGACTTAAATTTCTCATTTTTCAACAAAAATGAAAACTTTTGGTACTTTAATTTTTTTAAAAAATAATTGATTATTTTGTTTACTTTTTTGGAGGGAAAAATCCCATTTAAAAGTTAAAAAAAAAAAGAGTGAAAGAAACAGTGTGGCAGAGGGACACTTTTTTTCACCTTTTAACCTTTTTCCACTGGAAAAGAAGAAGATGGAAGGTTTTAAAAAGGGAGAGAAAGTGAGTTTTTCTCCCACTGAAATGAAAAGAATTTAAAAAAAATGGATTTAAAAAAAATTGAAATTTTTCATCGGCATTTGTAAATATTCATGAAAGATTTTGAATGAAATGGGGGAAAATCATTTGCTTCAAAACTTTATACTCTTTTTTCATCCAATTCTGCCAGTGATACCAAGCACATGAACAGGAAACTGGCATTGAAAAGGACAGCCCTGTTTGCAAACTATGTCTTCGATCCAGCACTATTGAAGTCAATGGGAATTTTTCCATTGACTTGAATGGACTCAGGATCCCGGGACATTGTGAAAACTTGAATGCCCATCATCACATCAAAAAGATCATGTTTTATGCTATAAAGTAAAGGGGGGGATTCAGTTATGGGTTTGTGTAAGCATAGATGTGCCTACAGGAATCCTTCATTTCCAGAAATATCTGCTCTCCCAGTCAACAAACCAAAGAATGGGATAGCCTGATTAAACCCACTTTCTTCGATTGGCCATGTCAGTCTAGGGATGGTGTAGATAATACGTAGTTCTGCCATGAGTGCAGGGGACGTCCCTTCCAGTCCTATGATTCTATGTTCTCATTGGGTGTGTTGTGCTCATTTGCATATAGGAGTCTAATACTTGTGGCAATATCATTTCTTGGTAACACATGGAACACTGTATTTGCCCCCTCTTCCCCCGGCCTATGTTTGGCCGAGAGCATCTCCCCACTCTTCAATCACTTTTAAATGGGATCGTGCTGCCTGTAATTGAATTGTATTAATTTTTAATTAGTTTAATTGATTCTGATTGTCTCAGTGGTTGCTGGGGCAACTTTTTGTCAGAAGCTCATTGTATTGTGTATTCTGAGGGCACCTAAGGGGTTAATGAAAGGCTATATGTGTTAATGGGAAACTCAAAAACCAAAGAAGAGCGAGAAACAAAAACCTACAGAAGAAACCAATGACGAATAACGGCAAACAATTTATTTGACTTGAAACACGTTGTAAAGGACAATAATTGTTTTAAATAGAAAGCTGTTGAATTATAATTGGGAGTAATTGAAACTCACCGAAATATTGAATAAAACATTAGATATTTTAAACGATGTTATCTTTACAATTATCTCCGGGAATAATTGCAGCGAAGCCCATGAACTGTTGTGAGAGAGAGAGTCACCCAGGGCCCATTGTCTTTGGCAGTCGTTAATGTTGAGTGTTTAATGGGGAGCTATTTATATGTAAGTGGCAGAGCCTATTCATTTGTCTCTGATGCAGCGGTTCACGAGCAAATGCCAATCCTACTAGGTGTAATATGGGAGGGGGGCAGAGAAAGGAGCACTTTTTTTCAAAGCAGCTGCTTTGTAAACTAGGCATGAAATGCCCCTGGCTTGGAGTCCTGTTACCCCATTCGTCGCTATCAACTTCAGAGCCATCTTCTAATGGCCATGTATTGTCTGGGATCACAGGCCTTGAATGCAGTACTCAGACTGTGGCTGCTCCCCTGAAGCTGTGGAGAAGTCTAACAAACCTCTCGCTCACAGAGGGCCCTGCAGATGAAGTTCCCTGATTGGGGGACATAATATTTGAACCAGAAAGGGGACCAGGAAGTTGTCTGAGCCAGTAGGTGACTCTTTGGCTGGCTGCTACTATGGACCTTGTCCCACGTGCCTGACTCCAGAGCCCTTCTTGCCTGTGCCTGGTTCCTGCCCTTCTTATCCCAGACCCCCATCTGTTCCTGGTTCCTGCTTTCCTGCCTTGCTCCAGATATCTGCTCCTGTGCCCTGACACTGACTCCGGCTTGGCACCTGTCACCTGGGCTTGACTCCTGACTCCATCTTTGATCTTTGGCTTGACTCCTAACTCTGCCCCTGATACCGGTTGCAATTCCAGGCTCCTGACTTTAGCCATTAGACCTGACGGCCCATGCCCTGCTCCCTACATGGTCAGACCGATGTGCCATCTCTTAGGATGCATTCAGCGTAGCAAATATTAATAGCTGCTTTCCAGCAAGTAAAGCTGGTTGAAAATGATGAATGTTTTTCACCAAAACAGAATTCGAAATTTTTCTCACCCCAAAAATTCACAATTTTTCATGAAAAAATGTCAGTGAAATTAGCAAAGTTGAAATTGCCTTTGCCAGCTTAATGACTCCAAACACATATCTCCTATAACAGAACTTGCACTGGGTACACTTTATAATGCACTCACAGCTCTGATTGAAGCACAGTTCCAGGCATCGATGGGCATTTTCATTGCCAGAAGGAGAAGGGTTTTAATAATCCTGTGGGCTGCCGAAACTTTGGAGCACTCTGTTCCTTCATCATCTTTGAATCCTGCCAGAGTTTCAAGCTGAATAATACAAGCCTAATTATTGCATTAGACTTGATGACTGTTGAGGGAGCAGTGGTGGAGCGTGCATGCTGGCTTTTCACCTATAGAAACCTTTCCTCAGATTCCAATTAGCTCACAAGTGAAAATTAGCTTGGCAAGGTCCTTAATTGCCATGGTCAGATTTCCAAAATGGACACTCAGAAAAAGAAAACAAATGAGCAAGGAGGATTTCAAGTTTTGCCTGGTTCTTCAAAACTAAGCTCCCCGGAAAAGCTCTGAAACAGATTATCCAGTCTACTGCAGTACGGCATTTTGCATGGACCCAATCAGGACAACAGGGGTGTCACAGAGGCTAAAATAGAGAAATGACAGTAATCAGGATGGAAGCTGTGGAGAATCTGAACAAGTGTTTTAACTGTAAGATTGGAAAGAAAAGGAGAGATCTTGGAAGTGTTTTGGGGAAAGAAGCAGCTGAGGCTGGCACAGTGATTTGCAACCTATTTACCATTGTGGGCCACATAATGCAGCTCTCTATATGTTATGTGGGCTGCATCCACACAATATACATATTACTTGTATGGCCCTGAGGATGTCACATGGGCTGCAGTTGTGTGCTGATTGGGCTCCACGCAGCCCACAGGCTGTATGTTGAGAACCACTGGACTAGCATAAACCATACCAGTTTGCAAACAGGCTGTTAACATCCCTGCAGGGTCTCTTCATGAAGGGATGATTTCCTCCCAAATGATTCTCTGTTCTGGTTCGGTAACATCTAACAGCATCATGTGCTGGGCACCTGGACTCCTTTTGCTCCTTTCTTGAAGGACAGAAGTAGAGCAGGGAGATTTCATATCCTAAGTACAACTTACCAAATATTTTCTGTTTCACACATGAGCTGGGGGAGTATATCAGAGAAGGGAGAGGGGACTGCAGGGCAGGTCTGAACTGTGGAGTGGAGCAGAGGGGGAGCTGTAAAAGCAGTGGAGTTCTTGTCATGGTGCAATGCATATCCGAGAAGGGAGCAGATTGCCAGGGGGGAGAGATAGAGGAGACGGGAAATCTGTATCCTAACTGTGAATGGAGGAGTGTGCATTTTTATGTGTAGTTCAATGACACAATAAACTGCTCCCCTATTTAATTCAAGGACGATCCTTGTAATGGGTTCTGCTGGGAAAAAAGTGCCTGGACTGAGCTCCTGGGGGTCTCTTCTTGCTCTGAGCACTGCTTTGTCGTATGAGCTATTAAACAAGGGACATGATTTGTTGTGGTCAAACAAAGGCCCAGGCATGTTGGATCGTGCCCTGTCTCTACCCCACCCTGTGATTGCTATTAAATCATCGACACATTCATCTTCAGTTCTCGGGGTTTGTTAGCAATTACATGAAGATTAAAAAGAAAAATGCAGCAGCAACAGCTGAGGCCACGTAGAAGCAGCAAAGCTGAAAAACAAAACAAACAAACAACCCCCCCCACACACACCCTGTATGCAGCCATGCAAACAAAAGTGCAGAGCCATCAAAAGGCACCACACTGTTCATGGAGAGGAGTCATGGGTTGGCCTGGGAAGATCCAGTGGCGCACACAAAGGCAGTCGGGATAGAGAAGGAAGAAACAGGCTTTATGGAGCCTGCCCAGGAGCTGCCAGGAAAGTCCTATTTTGCAGCCCAATGTGGGGAAGCATCTTCTGCAGAGACAGCTGCTCCTTTCCTACTTCTTCACTACTCAGAACAACCAGGGCTTAGATTCAGCCGGAGCTGTCCAGAGCAGAGCCGCAGGAAATATTTTCAACCCCGGTGGAGTTTGCAGAGCATGTTGCAAGGGAGGCTGGGGGTGGGGCGGAATACTCAAAGAGAATTTAAGCCCTGAGAACAATCTTTGGGTGGCTCAATTCTAATTTGGGGTGAATGGGCATGGAATCTTGTGGGGTTTTTATTGCAACCAGCCTTGGTTTGATAAAACATCTGAGCGTGAGATGCCGCATCAAAAACACGAATTTTAGAGGCAGCGTGGTCGATAGGATCAGGCACTGAACTAGAAGTCAGCAGACTGAGACACTCTTACCGGCTCTGCCACTCACCTGCCTGTGTGAACTTCACCTCTCCATGCCTCTCTTTCCCCTACCACTTTTGACTGTCTTCTCTTATGTTATCTGTCAGCTCTGTGTTCTTGGAGAACCAGGGTGCAGTATCCAGCCTGGCAGACTAACAAAGGACACCCGCCCCCCAGCCTCTGCTTGAACCAAAATCAGTCAGAAGAAAGACTTACAAAAAGCAATGAAAAGGCAGTGGGAGACACACCTAAACCCCTCTGGACAAGGTTGACAGGATTAAGGCAACACCCCAGCCTCATTTGCATCGAAGATGAGACAGGGAGGCATCTCCATTAGCATATAGAATGGAGAACAGAGATTCCAAGGCAGGAAGTGCACGGAACTCTGGGACCAGAAAAGCAGGGAAGCACTGCATGATGGGGGATCTCCACTCCAGATGTTAATGAACCCACCTGCACGCACCCAGCTCACTGGTTATCAGACCAATTCTAGTAATAAATCCTTTATAGGTATCCAGAATACTGAAGCTGCCTAATTGCATTGTGAGCTCCCTGGAAGGAACACCACCCATAGCCAGGAATGATCAATTCCTATTGTCTAGCCTGAACAAAACGACTTTGGTATACTCCCTTGAGCCATCCGTTTACGCATAAACAAATCTAGTGTTCTCCCTTGAACCACTGTTGTTTCCCTACACACACACACACAAAAAACCCTACCCATGCTCACATAAGTGTTCTGGTGCCTGGATCCAAAATCTGCATCAGTTCCATTGGGACTTCATCTTCTCCTGACTGATCGTGCTGGGGGCTCTGCCTGTCTCCAGCACTCGGTCCCTCGGCTACCTCCACCACCTGAGAACCCCGACTAGTTCAAGCTTCACAGAGTGGTGAGAACCTCTCTCTCTCTCTCTCTCTCTCTCTCTGTGTTTTTTTTTTTCCCGCCCTACTCTGGGTATAGCTTTCTAACCTTGACTTGTGTGATCAGGTGTAGTTTACTAAACCTGACTTTTGTAATCAAATTTAAACTAGATTTAATATTGTAACTTTTTTGTTTGTTTGGCTCTCCTTGTCTGGTTATTACCTGGCAATAAATAACTTTTATAGTTAGGCTGGTTGCTTCCCTCCCTCCCTCTCTCTCTTTTGTGTTTTTGGCTTCCCCATTTGCTCTGCAGCAACGCTCTGTTTACCTAAGCTAAAGATCCCTGTAGCACCCAAAAATCCTGTGGGGTTTGCTCATCAAGTGAGTTACTACCAGAATAATTGTAACGTGAAAGTGGGGATAGGGACATGCTGAACCTGTGGCATAGGAGGGTGGCAGCTTGGAAGTGCTGTTCGACCTAGCCTGCTGCGTCCAAGGGCATAGAAGGGATCAGTTTGGGAGTGCTGATTGACCCGGTCCACTCAGATGCATTCTGTTAATGTTTGTGTGTGTGTGTGTTCATTTGATTCTGGGGCTGGAGGAACCCAGCCCTGAGGAACCTAGGTCCTGCCGGGTAGCTCCATTGGGAGAGAACTTGCAGAAAGGAGAAGTAGAGCTCCGTATGAGAACACAAGTGACTCAAGCAGTACATTGATAAAATTACAGAACCCCTCCCCAGAAGAGTAACCCTAATAAATGAGCGTACCCCAACGTAATGGGCAAATCTGGTAACAATTACCCTGGGGACATTGCTACAAGAGCCTAGTTTGCCTGGGACTCAAGGCTCTGCTGTAACATAAATTGCTATTAATAATAATCACAATAATAATGAACATCTAGAGTCATATGATATGAGAGGCAAACATGCACAGCGCCTGTAAAGGAAAATCACGTCCTTCTAATCTATTAGAAGTCTTTGAGCATGTAAGCACAATAGCGGCTAAAGGAGAAGCAGGTGACAATTTATTTAGACTTTCAGTAAGCCTCTGGTAAAATCCCCACAAGAGTTTATTATCTCTCTCTCGGGGAGTGACAGGCAAAGTATTGTCATGGATCAGAAGCTAATATAAGAAGCTCTCCGAGTATTCAGCTGCTATAGCGGCACAGTTACGGGTCTGCAGCTGTGCTTCTGTAGTGCCAAAGCATAGACACTTCCTACACTGATGGGAAGGGTTTTCCCCTCGAGGTAGTTAATCCACCTCTCCAAGAGAGGGTAGCTAGGTCAATGGAAGAAGTCTTCCATCAATCTAGCCACTTCTACAACAGCAGTGGGGTGTCCGACTAACTATGGTGGTTGGGGTGCAAAACTTGCACAGCGGTGAGTGACGTTGTTAGGTTGATTTAATTTTTAAGTATAGCTCAGTGACTCCAGAGGCAGAGACCCAACAAGTGTTTATCAGACTCTAAGGGCCTGGCTACACTTGCAGATGTAGAGCGCTGAGAGTTAAACCAGCCCTTGGAGAGCGCAGTAGGGAAAGCGCTGCAGTGTGTCCACACTGTCAGATTCAAGCGCACTGGCGTGGCCACATTAGCCGCTCTTGCAATGCCACAGAGAGCAGTGCATTGTGGTAGCTATCCCAGCATGCAAGTGGCTGAAATATGCTTTTCAAATGGGGGTGGGGTGGGGTGGAGTGTGACAGGGAGTGTGTTGTGTGTATGTGGGGGGAGAGAGAGTGGGTTTTTGGGGGGGGCTGAGAGCATGTCAGCATGCTGTCTTGTAAGTTCAGACAGCAGCAGACCCTCCCCCCCACACACACACACACACTCTCAACAGCAGCATTCCCCAGTAATGGCTTGTTTTGTCCTGGAGTAGATAAGCATGCCGGCTGTCAGAAACAGAGCTTTGAAAAGGTATATCCGCATTCCTACAGCCCAGTTCAAAACAATGACAAGAGTGGTCACTTGATTTAAGGAGATAATGGGTCATTTCCGGAGGCCAATCAAAATGCAATAATACAACACCTCGTTCACACTGACGCTGGGGCGTTTCAGCCGAGGCGCAGCAAGCGTTATGCTTCTGGTGGAGGTGGATTACCAGGAGCACTCCAGCTGCAGAGTCCAGGCGCTCTAAGTGCCTTGACAGTGTGGACGGGTCGTGAGTTAGGGTGCCCGGGGCTGCTTTAATGCACTCTAACTTGCAAGTGTAGCCAAGCCCTAATTCCCAATTCTTCAAAGGCTCACTTAGTACTAGGTGAAATCATGCACGGTGTGTATGCGTGTGGGTGGGTGCGTGTAAATTGTAAGCACTGGTGAGAAAGGGGAGATGCACTCACTAAAGACGTCTAGACATCATGAAGAGCAATTAAACAGATTTAAAATTCTGCCAGCAAGTATACACATCAGGAAATGCAAACAGAAGGAGCACAAGAGCCAACAGGTTTCACTTGGCTCCTGCCACTTCATCAGGGCTAATTAAAGTGTTCTCCCCTAAGTCCTTACAGAGATCAACTATGACAGCAAACAACTTCAAGTGAGATGCACTAGGCTAAATTGAGAAGAAACAATCTGACTGCAGCAAACCTGCATCCCCAGTTCAAGTCCCAGTGCACCCAACAGAGAACACTCAAGGCCAGGAGGAGAATAACAGGGAAACTCCTAAATTAATCTGTCCCTGTGCTATTCGTAATATGTCAGATGATTAAGGCAGAAAGAATGGCAAACACCAACTATAATGAACCTATCATTGTTTGCCATGTACATTTCACTCTGCCTGGTCAGTGGAACTAGTCTGGTCAGTTTCACTGTCTGGATCCAGTTTTCAAAAGGTCACAACATAGAAGTGAGCATGCACTTTTGCATGGGTCCAACTTGTGTGTAGGTAATGCCTGAGATGTACACACAAGGAGACCGGTGCATGCACACAGCTATCTGCATGGGAGAGATGGGCATGTGCCCTTTCGAATGCACACTGAAACTGGAAGCTTGTTTCCTAGCCACTTTCAGTGTCCTGTTCTCATGCATTAACACTGCTGTTGTGGTTGGGTTTCTAGTGCTTTGAGGGAAGGTTTGGAGGGTACTGGCAACTTGAAAAAAAATCACATTTCTGATCATGTAATTAAAGGCTGTATCATAATGCATATACACAAAGGGGCTGAACTAAAGTTGCACAGAAACCTTAATCCTGGGATTCCCTAATTTTGACAGCTTGACTTTGCCACATTAATAATGTTCTTTTAACACAGTTTTTAAAACAAAATTCACAGGTTAGGACAATAGTAAGTTGTCAGCTTCCCTTTAAACAATTTTATGGATCATTAAGAACCCAGCAGGAGGCCCTCAGAACTGATTACATTATCATTTACTCTGTAGTCAAGAGTTTCTAAGCTGAGGTTCCACCTCGTCCAGAAAAAAAACATTATTCACATTAACGAGACCAAACCTCACACCAAAATATCCTCAGAATAAATTCAGGCTTGAAGTCGAGAGCTGCATTTTGCATCTCAGGCTCATTTTTAATATTTACCCAGGATTATAATTTCCGAGTGGATGCTTTCTCTAGGTGAGTTAGAGCAGCTGCTTTCCAGTATAATGTTTTGGCATGGAAATATACGTGATTGCTCACATGGACCTCAACAAAATGACAGCACATTCAAATAAATAAAACATGTTCCTTGACAAAAATCATTTAAAACATGCCTCCTTTATCAGTAGAATAACTGTTCATTGACCTGAGTATCACATTCTCACTTAGGTCTACCGTCAAGAACAAAAGGAATAATTAATGTCTGGCATTTCTAGATACTGCCTTCCACCCCAAATAACTAATGGGCCTCTGAGGCTTCAGAGATTCAGTGGGACAAATCACCCAGGAACCAACTATCCTGTACTCACAGCCTTTGATGAATACAGATACATCCATTTGAACATGCAGAATGCATAATTTGCATATACACAAGTTCTAATTCACGTGCCTCTGTCTATGATCCCTGTTACATAGTGTCTGAGTCCCTCACAGTCTTTCTTGTATTTAACTTCACCACACCCCTGTGAGGTAGGGAAATCCTATTATTCCCATTTTACAGACAGAGACCCGAGGCACAGAATGGGTAAGGACCAGATTTTCAAAGAACTCAGCAACCAATTTTCAGAAGAGCTTAGACCCCTGCTGAGCTATTTTGACAATCTGGCCCTAAGTGAGTTGCCCAAGGTCACACAAGAAGCCTGTACTGGAGCAGGGAACCTTAGTTATCCTAAGCCCCAGGCTAGTACCCAAACCTCTGAGCCATCCGAACAATGGAGGGGAGGGGAGGGAGGAGGATATTTTCATGTAACTTTAGTAGCCTTTAAAAATGTGGTTTTATGTCTGTAGGTACCATTCATCCCGAGCTAACTACAAAGTGCTAATGTCAAAAGAAGAGAAATTGTGTTCCCCAAAGCTAATTTATTAAGAACGATTTGCGAGTACAATGAAAGGAGATGTGGGACCCACCTTTCCTCCTCCATTAAAATCTCTGCAAAATCCAAAGAAATGCAGGGAAGGCACAAGAAATGCAAACAGAGTTCCCCTTAACTCTGAGACATCTTACATTTTTTCCCTTGTGTGAAAGTCCCTGTGTAGGGAGGGCTTAATCCAGGAAGCTTCTAACGTGATAAATCAATTATGAAATAGAAACCTCGATTACAGGCTGTCAGCTTAATTATTTGACAAGTTAATTAATTTCCTAAGCAACCGCAGAACTGCTGTTTCCTTGGTAAATGGTGGAAATCAGCTTTGGCAGATCCCACAGGTCTTGGCAATATAGTATCAATAAAACTCCTGAGAACTACAGATAATAAGCATTAAATGAGGTCAATCTACCTCCATAGGAGCAACTAGAACTGCTACATGCCTGAAGGTGTTTCTATTGTTAATTATTTTGCTGCAACTAATTACAATCTGTATTTGCCTGTTTATTTGTTGCTTACTGGTCAAGAGGCACCTTCCCTTCCCTTCCAAAGAGATATTGAATCATGATATTAAAGGACAGAAGCTCCTGACATGTTAGAACAATGGTGTTGTCATTCTTGTCCCTCCACAGACAACCCAATTACAGTTGCCACAATAATTGATGCTGATGTTTCCAGCCAGAAAGATGGACACACGTTATTACCCCATCAATCTTGTTCCACATGGTGTCTTGTCTGTCTGGTTTCTCCTACTGCCATGGCAAATTGACTCAAAGTACTCCAAGCTGTCTGTTTGAGTTCCTGAGACTGCCCTGTGACAGAGAGAGAGGGCATCAAACAGGGCCCAGGGAGAAAAGCGAGTCAGGAAAAGAGCTCACTCCATCTCAGTCTTAGTTTAATTGTCTTTATTTTGGAAAGCTGATTTTTGTTGCCCAGGCAGGATCAGGGCCAAACTTTCTTCACACGTCAGGTCTGATTCACCATTCCAGTTTTCTGATGGTATAACTACCTTGATTTCAATGCCTAGTCACTTGCACTGCACCTGTGCATATTATTATTTATTTATTTGAATGATCATAGTTACTCAGCGGTAAGTGACCCTGATGCATACGTACCACTGTTTGCACTTGCACATGAATACCTACATACGTCACGCACATATGGTATGTGTTGCCAGCTCTCATGGTTTTGTCATGAGTCTCATCATAGTTTTTGTTTTCCTTAACGCCCCAGCTGCAGGACTCAATTGGAGATGTGATGACTTCAGCCTTCATTCTTACAGAAAAAGTAAGTTTCTAGCCCTCGTGGCTGTGGAGAAAGCTTCAAAAAGGGACCCGAGGGCACCCAAAAGGCTAAAAAAGCAGAAGGCAAACCCCTCCCGCCACCAAATCTATTATTTCTACATCATCTCATGATTTTAAAGCCAATCTCATGATTTTGGAACATTTGGGGTTGGCAATGCTGCATACCTATATAGTCCTCTGGTGCACACCTTTCCAGTTACATAAGCTAATCTCTATTTTGACCTGATTCATACTAGCATGAGTCATACCTAAATGACACCTGCATCTGTGTCACTGTACGTGCACCTGATTCACAGCCATCCAGAAGAGATTTTTATATGAACAGTCAAATCACAAAGCTCCTGGTTTATATCTCTACATCAGTGTTTCCCAAACTTGGGACGTCGGTTGTGTAGGGAAAGCCCCCGGTGGGCCGGGCCAGTTTATTTACCTGCTGTGTCTGCAGGTTTGGCCGATCGCGGCTCCCACTGGCTGCAGTTCACTGCTCCAGGCCAATGGGAGCTGCGGGAAGTGGTGGCCAGTACGTCCCTCGGCCCGCGCCGCTTCCAGCAGCTCCCGTTAGCCTGGAGCAGCGAACCGCGGCCAGTGGGAGCCACGATCGGCCAGACCTGCAGACGCAGCAGGTAAACAAACCCGCCCGGCCCGAAGTTTGGGAAACATTGCTCTACATCAGTGCCCCATGACTGACTCAGTAACAGGTGTGCCATGTCATGCCATTTCAATGCGTGTTTTTTATCACAACAGTGCTCATCTCCTTTGCGGGGCCTCTTACAGTGGGGGAACTGAAACCCAGAGAGGCTATGTGACTCCCCAAGGTCACACAGGAAGTCTGTATTGGAACAGGACCTAGATCTCCCACATCCCAGGCCAGCACATCAACCACTGGGGCATCCTTCCTCCCTGGTTCATATGTCTACAGGCACCCCATTCTCCTGCACCCCATTTCCACCAGTCAACTGCTTTGTCCAATAAATGCAAAGAAAGCTGTCTTCTTCGGTTAGTGAGAATAATAGGATTAGCCTAGCTATGTAATCACGTGTTCTATTTAAAAAAAAAAAAAAAAAGTGAAGCCATTTAAAATACAGTGTTTGTCACAGCTGTATTATTCCTGTAATGAATAAGCACTAAAGATGTTATTGTGGATGCAGTTATCATGCCGTGATGTGAATAAAGTGCATTAGATGGACAATTGTATTTCATGGAAATGTATGCAATGGTACAAAAGTATTACAGGCTATTAATATGTATTAATCCAAAGCAAAATACCCGACTGGAGCTGGTTTACATAGATTTGAATGGCAGGCAGTGAAAGGAAATGTTTGGGTTTGGTTAAATGGACTGGGGTGGGGAAGGGAAAGGGGACAATCCAAAATGAAGGGGTGAAACATCAAAGCAGCAATGATAAGATCTGCTGTCCAGTCAAGCTGGAAATACTTGTTACTTTTCTCTTTAATGGTCAGATTTTTATTCAGATCCAATGATAGCTCTTGACAATCCTGATATATTAGTACTGTTCAATCCCCTCTAAATTTTATTTAAAAGCTTTGGTGTTTAATAATAATAAAAAACCAGACAGTTCTCCCCAAGGTAGCTACTTGGCAGGAAGCATCTCATTTGCCTCCGTGGCTCCAGGACGCAGAATCAGAGGAACTGCTGTCGTGCTTGTCATTGTCAAGATGTGCTTATCCAAGTGTAAAATACTCAAACAATTCGCTCATTAATATAATATCACTTCAGTGTTCAGAGAGCTGTTCAGATTCCCCAAATGGCACAAACTCAAGCAGTAGGTGCTCACCCCACCCCCCCCCCCCCCCCCCGGCCCCAGCCTCTAGGAACAGTGTTTGTTCGCTGCCACAATATTAATTTTAATGTTTAGGATAATGCCAAGTGAAACATTCTCTGGATGCGTAGACAGACACAGACGGAGAATTTCTTGCTAGCTAGCCAACTAAAGGCTTAGGGAGGATACAGTTAAGGTTGAACAGACCTGTCAATTTCCTCTGCATAAAACATTGCTAGCACTGTGTTGATTAAAAATAATTCTAAACTCTGTGAAGGCTGGAAATTAAAACTAAATTGATGGGGCGGGGGAACCACCCCAAAGTCTGAAATTTGGAGTTAAAGGTCTACAGATAACCCTCTCTCTGTCCCATGCCCCACTCTCATGTGCACTGGGCTAGATTGACACCAATGAATTATTTGCCTTCTTTGTGGAGGAGTAGGGAAGACAACTTGTAAGGCGTTCTCATGGATGAGGCGCAGGATTCTGCTCCACAACTAGCTCTGGTAGAGCTGACGGTGTGGTGTTCTGTGATCACGCAGGCCCAGATCCTCAGAAGCATTTAGGCTCCTAATTTCCACTGGGCCTCAGTGATTAAGGGGCTTGCCAAGAGATCTGGTTTATTCTCTAATTCCAACTGGCTGCATAACAAGAGCTTCTCAGCACCCTTCCCACACTCTCTGTCCAGGCAGCTCGGCCCTTAAAGGCACAGTCCCCACTACCATAGCGAGTAGCCCGGTACAGATCTGGTTATATGTGAATAGTGGGGTCTCTGGCCCATGTAGGGAGGGAGAATGATATGATTGTGGGGATGTTTCAACACTTCAAGATGAATAGAAGCGAAGAAAGTGGCAGGTGTTCGGGGACAATGTATAAATGGTGGGATTTGAAGACACTAGGATATATTCTCCAGCACAATCTGGCCCCTTTGTAATCCACAGGAAGAAAAACAAAGTGGCCAGGTGGAGATTTCCCCTAGCACTGGGGAATACTCTGAGTGTAAACCTAGCATACAAGCTCCTGCACCAGATGCCCCCCTCCCCCCCATTGTAGGCAGCATGTCCGGGAGGGGCTGGTGCATGGCCACAAAGCTCTACTACCCAGTCCTCCAATGATGTAAGTTACAAAAGCCTTTAGGCTACTCCAGCTAACATCAGGGCCAGCTCAGCACAGGATCAGAGAGCCTGTTTGTTCCTCCCAGACCCACCCCTTCATGCAGAGTGGGTGCAGGGCAGAATTGAAACCCCCCATTGTCTAAGAGCACAGGGAAATGTTTGAACGGCATATCCAAAAACTGAGCAAGCAAAGGAATTTCTTCCTGGGCTT
Source organism: Trachemys scripta elegans (assembly GCF_013100865.1). Classification (NCBI taxonomy): domain Eukaryota; kingdom Metazoa; phylum Chordata; order Testudines; family Emydidae; genus Trachemys; species Trachemys scripta. The sequence goes on along the minus strand of NC_048307.1, from coordinate 72,004,688 downwards.
TAAGGGGCCTGTACATTCATCCCAAGTTTGATTGTATGAGCCTAAAGACAGTCCCAGTTGCCATTCTGCCTACCCCTCAATTTAGAGATTCTTGTCAAAGTGATAATAATAATATAATAATAATTGATAATCCAGAGAGACACCCATTGCTTTTACACTCCACCGATACAAATTTGGGACAACAGGATTTTGCTGGTAAACTGGTCTCAGTGGAATAGTAATTTAGGGCTGTGAACATTCAAACTGACCTGATTCTGATCTCCCTTGTCATGCTTGTGTAGCTCCACTTACTACAGTGGAGTTATTCCTGATTTGCTCCAGTCTGAGCCCTGAATTACACCCATATGACTGCTAACTGGGCAGCTCAATCTCCTGAACTTGCAGTAGTGGTTAACTCCTCACAGGCAATGCTGTGCAGGGCGGGTAGTGAAAGACAGCCCGTCTTTGGATTTTAAGGGCTTAATGATCTCTCTTTATCTTGCGCCCCTTTTTGCACCCACAGTGTGGCAGGTGTAAGTAATGGCAGGTGTAATTCTGCACTAGCATTTATTTGTGGGGATAGCCAATGTCAGTCAGATGTTAATGACACTCACACAATAGCACCCGGGTAGTGGGGGAGTCAGGCAGCTAAATGATGTCCGTGGCGCTTGTGCCTGCAAATTTCCAGCACAAAAACCGAGAGGTCTGGTTTTAAAAATCTTTCCTTAAACACAAATACTTGGGAAACAGCATCTGGGGCTCAGTCCCCTTGGCGTTGTTCAGACACTGCCAAGGAGACAGAGCTGCCACAGCAGGGCAGCTGGGGAATCACCTTGTGTAGGAAAAACCCCGGCTGGAGTAAAGCTAGCATGCTTGGCTGTATGCCACAGGCTCCTGGCCCCACCCCTTGAGCATTCCAGGGACAGAGGGCTTTTTAAAGCCGCTGTTCTACATGGCTCAAATTAGAACAGTGGCAAAAACTCCCATCTGCCTGACAGATGGGGGCAGAAAGGCCCCTATGCCCTCTCATCCTCCTTAGATGTACTGAACCAAGCAGAGCTCAGGTGCAGGTGAATAGCTGGCCTGGTTTCCAGCCCACCGTCAGCCTGTGAGCATGGGCTGAACTCACCTTTTGCATCAGAGGGGTAGCCGTGTTAGTCTGAATCTGTAAAAAGCAACAGAGGGTCCTGTGGCACCTTTGAGACTAACAGAAGTATTGGGAGCATAAGCTTTCGTGGGTAAGAACCTCACTTCTTCAGATGCAAGTGACCTTTTGCACACTCTCCTCTATTATACACCTCTACCCCGATATAACGCGACCCGATATAACACAAATTCGGATATAACTCGGTAAAGCAGCGCTCCGGTGGGGGGCGAGGCTGCGCGCTCCGGCAGAAAAAAGCAAGTTCAATATAACACGGTTTCACCTATAATGCGGTAAGATTTTTTGGCTCCCGAGGACAGCGTTATATCGGGGTAGAGGTGTATATGCATAAGGTGTTGAGGTCCAAGGCTGGTATGCACAGCTGCTAGAATTTGCACATGCAAAATTGATTTCAACAGAAGGACTTTTCGAGTGAACACTCTCTCAGCTGTGCCAGGGTAAACACAAAGCTGTGTGTACCCAAGTGGAGGCCTCCTTGTGAAAATCAGGAACTACAAGTAACAAGGTAAGTGGACCCAGCCTCCTTACATAAACTGGAGGGACTTTTTGCAAATAAAATGCCGAGAAAGGCCTTGAAACGGAGTCTTGTATTCAGGTCAGCAGAGCCAACTGGATTCTAAGCGATAGCTAAAGATTTGACGTTAATAGAGTGGAGGCCACCGGTTCACCGGAAAAAGATGCACCAGCTGTGATTATGACAGTAGTAACTGCCTCACAAAAGGATCTGGGCATCTCTAGAACGAAGCAGACCAGGATGACTATTTTCCAAAGGAGATTAAGAATTCACCTCAAAGAGCTACTCAATCGTCCAACAAAAATACATGCAACTGGAAAACGAAATTGATGGAGAAGGAGGCTGAAGTTTACATTCTCTACCTGGTGAAGCAAGGTCTCAGATTAGGGTTAACAACACTTGACACTGAATTATCATTTTGCCACATCTTAGTCAGCATAGTTCATAAGGAATAAACTCATCAGACACAAAGGAGGGGCTTCGCTCTCATAGGGAATAAGTCATCAGAAATAAAGGAGTTTCTCTCTCTCTCCTGACCTTGTCGGGCAACAAAGTATATCACAGGGATCGACAACCTTTGGCATGCGGCGGCCAGCACATCCCCTCGGCCCGCACCCCCATTGGCCTGGAACGGTGAAGCATGGCCAGTGGGAGCTGCGATCGTCCGAATGCTACAGACGCTGCAGGTAAATAAACCGTCCCAGCCTGCCAGGGACTTTCCCTGATGGGCCGCGTGCCAAAGGCTGCCAATCCCTGGTATATCAGATCCACTGCAAAATGTAATTAATAACTAATACCTGATATATAGTTAGCACCTTTCATCCAAAAGGCTTCATACATAAACTATTATATAATCCTCTCCTACCCCCTACAGAAATGCATTTGCTTCTGAGGTGAAGGACTGATAGTAGCCAACAAACACAAAGGACAACGGTGAGAGGAGAAGGTATCCCAAAGACATTGAGTCAAGTCCCTAGGCTTACGGAAACTCCCCTGGGATCTTTAAGATCCAAGCAGCATGGGCACGAACTCAGCTTTGACAGTCTCACCTGGAAATTTTGCAAATGATGGAGCCAAAATCAGTGCTTCTTCCTGGGTTTTTATTCACACTGCTCCCAGAGCTCCAGTGACAACCTAATAAGTGTATTGAATGTTGAGCTGTTCAAGGGTTTGTGTATATTATTTGTGAGAATGGATTGATTTCTCTCTCATGTAAGGGAATATACGTAAAAGTGAGTTTTGCGGAGGTTGTTTCTTTGCTTGGTGCTTCTGATATAATCATTGCTTCATAACAATTTTGATGTGTTATTGCCAGAGGTATTATAAAATAAGGAGACATTATCCTTCATGTTGTAGCTTTTTCTCTGCTGAATAAACTGAGTGCGGTTTTTTTCTTTATTGATCCTTATTTTGGAAAGCACTAAATTAACTGGGTATTGTAGAACAGGAGGCCAAATTCAATCCTGCTGTAACGCTCTTGGAATCAATGGACTTCCACCAGGAGTGGGGTTGGCCCACTGAGACTGGCCTTTAGTTGGTTGCGCTTTTATGATTATTTTATGACTTGGTTGGCAGGCATGTTAAAAGTATTATCAACACATAACCAAGATGGAGCTCTAGCTACCATCATCTTGCGCTACAAGAGCAGGACTCCTTGAACGTATCCCTTGCTCCCTGGGTGTGTACGGGATGGGGTCAATATGGACACAGCATGCCCATGATTATTGCTAAAAAGCCGGTACGCTTTGTACCTTGCATTGGCTTCGTAAGGGACGTTAGGAACAAAATAGGTCTGGGAAATATGGCCTGGGGTGGAGAAAAGAACATACAGGCTCTTGGAGATGCCCCACTCCCACCCAAAAGAAATGCATCAGTACAACTTGTAGAATTTGGGCCCGGATAATTTATGATACACGTTTTGATCTCCTCAAGGACCAGAGCCTGCAGTGAGCAAAATCAATCAGCCAAAGCCACAGAAAGGCATTATGCCTGTGTCCTGTTTATAGTGTTGCTATCCCCTGTTCCACAGATGCTCCACATCACACCCCAGAGGTGGCTGCATTTCAATGGGAGCTAAATAATCCTTATATATATATATGCAGGCAAGAAATTGCCGGGGATGTTTCAGGGTGAAAGGCACTACAGAAATGTGAGCTAGCTAACGATACAGCTTCGGCTACTGATAGGCAATCTTAACGTGTGCTTGCTATAAATCCAATTTCAGTGGCTCTTTAAATGAGCATAGCAGCAGAGACTATGAACTGGAGGAGCCATGTATTTCTATTTGGCTCACACGACAAAGCTCAATGTTGTGACTTTGGCACCATCACAGCTTCACGCGCTGTCAGTGTGCAGTGGGGAATGCCACCTCACCTAGTCAGGCAATTGTCACAGCCTTGCGATGAAATGTCATGATGTTGAGAGACACCAAATGCAGTCAGGACCATTGACATCTATTCATTCCATTCTGGTTCTTATCCTGCTCTTGTCACGGTGGTACCCACATGTCTGTATGCTGGAATTCCAGGACATGGAAGACTATACAAATGAGTATCAGAGGGGTAGCCGTGTTAGTCTGAATTTGTAAAAAGCAACAGAGGGTCCTGTGGCACCTTTAAGACTAACCTTTAAGCTTATGCTCCCAATATTTCTGTTAGTCTTAAAGGTGCCACAGGACCCTCTATTGCTTTATACAAATGAGGGTTCTTTTGTTGATGTTCTGTTGATGTTGGGGTAGGTATGGTTATCATAGACACCCACATGGCACAAGATGCCCCTCCATAGCCATCCTTTAATATACGCCCTGTAATTATTCCTATTTATCCTGTGGATGTGCCGCTCCTCTTCTGTTGCCTGTTGTTCAACGCAATGTGTCCCTTAAGGTTTGCGATCTCTATTTCTAAGTACTTTATTGCCGTAATGGAGATTGGTTTGTTTCCTCCACTTACTTCCTCGGCTAATGGCCCAACGGCCAGAGAAACCTGCGACCTTGCAGTGCACCGATGCTGTACTCAGAGATGAAACAATTTATACTTAAAGCAATTTGCTTCTAACCTAGGGCGCTGCTGCCGCCAGCCTGGTAAACTGTTAAAACCCATCGTGTCCACTTTGTTTGCCAACACGTGTATCAGTCTGTCAGTGCCTGCTGACGACACACAGGCTGTGCTCTCTGCCTAGGGAAGGTGGAAATAATGGATTTGATCCTGTCAAATCTTCCAGCTATCTGTATTTGGCTGGAGCCTCACAATTCTGACTAGCCAATGAGAAAGGGCCTAAGGACAGGGTGGCACTAGAGGACGAATACATTTTCAAACTGGGGTGCAGGACTTCCGTCGTGCATCTCTTGGTGGGAGTAAAGGGAGTCTCGCAGCTATTACTGAGTTGTGAACACAACCATTCTATTGTGTTTCAGTTTTAGTTCACTATATCTAACTGAAATGCAATAGAACTGGTACAATACGAGACACCGAGGGTGAGCACAACTAAGTCTAAGCCAAGGGACCAACAGGGAAGTGACAGAATGAAGTGTAACAGGAGGAGACTGGCTGTTTGTTTCCTTATCCATACTCTTTTAGGATTTCATTTCTGCAAGTGTTGATTAAAAAGAGAATAATAATGCCCAGTACTGAATATTGTGGCTTCCCCATGCAGCTCTGCCAGTGCACCTCACCAACTCAGCCTTTCCTCGTTATCCTTCTGCAGAGACTGTGAACCCTGCCAGATCATGGCACAGTTTGGAAAGTGTGACAAAGGTCCGAGATGAGATGGCCAAACTCAACTTTACTTGTGACCCAAATGGATTTGAACTTGCTGTGCGGGGAGCCCAGTTGCAGTTGGGCTGGGGTTCAGATTCAGGATTGCGCTGCACAACTTGATGTGATGATGCAACATTGTGATACGTGATCTGAAGAATCCAGGCTCCGGGAATGAAAGCACTGGATTCAAGGGGAAGCCAGTCTTCTCCTCAAGCTCTTATTACAGCAGGTCCTTGCAGTCAATGGAGCTCTGCCAGTTTCCACCAGCTGAGGATCTGGCTAAGAGTCTCAGAACACGAATAGGGGTGGATTAGGAATGTACTGGACCCAGCTCCACCTAACCCTCACACACACAAAGCTCTGACAGCTATCAGTGTGTGATGGGCGTGCCAGCCAAGTCATAAACTCATAGCTCCCAGCAGCTGTCCACCCCTCTGTTCTTTTGCCCCATGTAATCCTAACTTTGAGTCATGATCTCATAGTTTGAACTGGTTACCTCAGACACATGGTGCCTCTCCTCCTCTCTGGGTTCTGCTCTGGCAGCCGGTGGCCAGCAGGCAGTGATCAGCTTTGTACCACGCTGCTTGCTGCTCCCTCCCAAATGTGGGGGTCCATGTCCAAGGATCCCCCCCTCATCTGCACTGGGCAGCAATTCTTCCGGAGCAGCAAGACATGATGATGAGACATAATAGTGTGATACTTCCCCGCCACAGGGGCATGTCTCTTGAACTCACACCTGCCCCCCATGGACTGGACACTTACATTTGGATTAACCTCGCTGAGTCAGATGGAGTTACATCTTCCAATAAGCTCTTGGTCTTTTCACCTCTTTAGCCCCCGATTTAATTTAGAGTTGGGCAAACACACTAGTCTACTGCTTGTGTTTGCCCTGCTTAAATCAAGTAACACTCGATAAATAGTACACAGAGCCTTGGAGAGTGACAGTTCTGGCACATCTAATTCATCTTGCAAACCAGCTGAGACAATGCTCTGGCATCTGTGCTTCCTTTCCTCTCCTATCCCCTGACTCCCCAGGTAGATTCTGGAGCAGGGGTCGGCAACCTCTGGCACACGGCTCGCCAGGGTAAGCACCCTGGCGGGCCGGGCTAGTTTATTTACCTGCTGACACAGCAGGTTCAGCCGATCGCGGCCCCCACTGGCTGCGGTTCACCGTCCCAGGCCAATAGGGGCGGCGGGAAGCTGCAGCCACCACATCCCTTGCCCGTGCTGCTTCCTGCCGCCCCCATTGGCCCGGGACGGTGAACCACGGCCAGTGGGGGCCGCGATTGGCCGAACCTGCCACGTCAGCAGGTAAATAAACTGGCCCGGCCCGCCAGGGTGCTTACCCCAGCGAGCCACGTGCCAGAGGTTGACGACCCCTTAAAATAAAAAAAATTAATGGAGATATCCCATCTCCTAGAACTGGAAGGGACCTTGAAAGGTCATTGAGTCCAGCCCCCTGCCTTCACTAGCAGGACCAAGTACTGATTTTGCCCCAGATCCCCAAGTGGCCCCCTCAAGGATTGAACTCACAACCCTGGGTTTAGCAGGCCAATGCTCAAACCACTGAGCTATCCCTCCCCCCCTGTTCTGGAGTATCACAAGTCCTTCTTCTGGCATCTTTTCTCCCATCCCTTTATATTTTGCTAGTCACTTGACATCCTTGAGGAGAACAAGACCAGTAATTGGGTTTGCTGAGGGAAGAACCTCAGAGGTTCTTTTCTTTTTCTCTGTTCCATTTTATGCATCCGATGAAGTGGGCTATAGCCCACAAAAGCTTATTCTCAAATAAATTTGTTAGTCTCTAAGGTACCACAAGTACTCCTGTTCTTTTTGCAGATACAGACTAACACGGCTGCTACTCTGAAATCTGTCTTTTCTTCTTGTCATTCTTCTTTGTCCCATGATACATACTATCCTGATCATAATGAAGCTCCTATAAATGAACGTCGTTGCCATTATAAATCCTATTTTTAAAGGGTTTTTCATTCAGAGGTAAAAATTCCCTTTCCCCATCACCAAGATTGATGCTAGATGATAAAGATCATGCTCAAGTTACAGCCTAAAATCCATTCCCCTGTCCCTCTAGACTTTAAACATGAACCTGTTTGCTTTGGAATAGAGATGGGACCAACAAGGCTCTGAAATAAAAAAAGACACAAGCTATTTTTGGAGGTGATAGGAGCAGGGTTGGAATCTAAACTTGGATCTGGGTCCAAAGTTTGTATTTGCCCCTAATCTTTAGAATATTCCAAGCTAGAACCCAAAAGATGGACTGCTCCAAACTTTGGGAGTTTCAAAATCCAGATGGGAGACTAAATTTTGCAGTTTGTGCCCATCTTAAAAAAATATCTAAAGACCTTCCATGCAAACAAAAATAGCAGAACTTCCAGGCATCTAGGGAGACAGAGTGGAATATTCTATTAACATCTTTATCCCGGTCTAAAATCAACATGTTCAGCTCTTAGATATCGCAGTGATGAGAAGTATGGAAATACCAGAGAGAGAGAGGGGAAGAGACTTTAGCTGCATCATATATTTCACAATAGATGCAGTAGACAAGTAGGTAGGTATATAGATGTAGTGTGATGCACTGCAGTAGGGCACAGTGCTGGATGGATTCTATTCCTGGCTCTGACATTAGCCTGCTGGCTGGTCTTGGGCAAGGCACTTCATCTCTCTCTGCTTTGATTTTCCCCATCTATAAAACGAAGACAATATTTGCCTTGCTTGGAAGAGCACTTTAAGATTTATGGATGAAAAAAGTTGTTATCTAAGCGATGGGCATTGTTATAATAATTGATAGGGAATAGTAGGTATATAAAGTTTTAGTACATAGATATTGCAAGGAAAACAAATAGGAGTTGATGAATCCAGCTTCTTTGTTGTTGTTCCATCTTTACCATTGCAAGTGAAATGTTGCAGGTTACTCCATTGCCTAGGTCAGGGGTTGGCAACGTTTGGCATGCAGCTTGCCAGGGTAAGCACCCTGGCGGGCCGGGCCAGTTTTATTTACCTGCTGACGCGGCAGGTTCGGCCGATCGCGGCCCCCACTGGTCGCGGTTCGCCGTCCCGGGCCAATGGGGGCGGCAGGAAGTGGCGCAGGCCGAGGGATGTGCTGGCCGTGGCTTCCTGCCGCTCCCGTTGGCTCGGGAAGGCGAACCGCGGCCAGTGGGGGCCGCGATCGGCCGAACCTGCCGTGTCAGCAGGTAAATAAACTGGCCCGGCCCGCTAGGGTGCTTACCCTGGCGAGCCGCATGCCGAACATGCTGATCTAGCC